>NC_081181.1:153492643-153842983 GCF_029867415.1 Vicia villosa
CCGAGCGCTCGACTTTCAGGTATTCCATCAGAGGATCGATCATATTTCATCTCTCACAACAAAAGAAGAAGAGCACAATCCACAATGGATGTCTCTCATTCATTAAGAAGAAGGCAGTCACAACCTTTCCATCAAGTCAATCACAAAAGTCATACAACTTGTTCCCGAACGAGACAAAAAGAATAAAAAAAAAAGAAAGTTATGAATCATGATCAAAAGAAAAAAGAAAGAAGCAATAGCCCGCTAAGTCAAAAAAATAGAAAAGCTTTGAAGCAAACGACTCAGGCAAAAATTAGGGCATATCCCGCTGGACAACGAAAACCAAATTCAAAAGAAACTTTTTGTCCAGGCAAAAATTAGGGAAAGCAAAAGGCAAAGCAAAAGAAAAATCCTCCAAGGGGCAAGTTGTTGTAACCATCAACAAAAGCACCAAAGGGTGACTGCCACCTCCATCAAAGCTATAAAGGATCCTCATCCATTGCAATCCTTCCTGAAAGGTGAATACTCGTGTCAAACTATCTGAACATAGGCTGGAGAACATCACGAAGAAGGGGTGGGTTAAGTAGAACTTGAGCCTTTATCCTTTGTTTCTTAAACCGTGAACCCGGCCACGTTACAACCCTCAAAAGTCCTAATTGAAGCAGGGTTCGTTCCGAAAGCATACAAACTGTAAAATCATGTCAAAACTGACTCCTAATGTTGCTGTGTCATTTGTGTTAGTATCAATACAACATTTTGACAAATAAAACTTTTCTTTGAGATTAACATGTGCATTGCATTCTCATTATCTTTCTCAAAACAGAATCGTCTCTAATCAGAAAGTAAGTACTTGATACCAAGGAAAGTTCAACATTGAAATTCCATCGAGTAATCTTACAAGGGGCAAAGTTTGGTCATCCACTAAGCAAATACCTAAAGAATCCATTAAGTGGAAGAATTCCTTTCAATCTGAGGCATTCATTCCATGATCAACGCTGGGGCAGACCATTTCAATCTCCATGATTCAAGCATCATCAAAGTTATATCTCAAGAGATCCTGCAATCTGGGGCAAGCTAGTAACAATTCATCTCTTCATCTTCAAGCAAGTGTCAGATATCGAGATAAGTGTCGAGGAGTCAAGCCACACTTCACCTTCACAAGTTTTATCCTTCAAGCAACAACCTTCCTGCAAGGAACCCTCCATTCACTCCTTGTATCATGGAAACAATCATTCCATTCATAATCATACATACATCATGCATATCCTTGCATTTTCATTATCATTTCTCCCGCATGATCCAATCACCAACAAATCAGGGGCATCCACCCCACCTTGATTCCCAAATAGAGTTTCAGAACTCCACCTAATCTATTCCACATCAAAGCAGAAATCCTAATCAATCAGTACACTGCATATATAACTCATTGCATTGCATCTCCAGAAGTGCATAAAATAAATCAAACATTTGCATGTGAAGTATAAGCCAAGTTACTCATCAGATGAGGTTCCTACAAGCAATCAATTGATATTCCACTGGATCACTCAGAGTTACCATTGTGGTGTCATCTCCCATAGTCAATCATGTTTGTCTTTCTTCAACCCAGAGTTGATGTCTTTGTGTTCAACCCAGAGTTGATTTTCCTTTCATCTTTTAACCCCGAGTTAATTATCTTTTCCCACTCAACCCAGAGTTGACGGTTATCCTTTGTTCAATCCAGAATTGATTATCCTTTTCCCACTCAACCCAGAGTTGACGGTTATCCTTATTTCAACCCAGAGTTGATCCTTCCCTTTTCCCACTCAACCCAGAGTTGACGGTTATTCCTTGTCAATTTCCTTTCCCACTCAACCCAGAGTTGATGGTTATCTTTTATCCTTTTCCCACTCAACCCAGAGTTGACGGTTATCTTCTACTCAACCCAGAGTTGATCTTTTTCCCACTCAACCCAGAGTTGACGGTTATTTCTTATTCAATCCAGAATTGATTTGTCTTTCCCACTCAACCCAGAGTTGACGGTTATCTTTTATTCAACCCAGAGTTGATCCTTGTCTTTCTTTCCCACTCAACCCAGAGTTGACAGTTATCTTTCCCCTTTTCCCACTCAACCCAGAGTTGATGGTTATCTCTTGTTCAATCTATAATTAATTCCTTTTCCCTCTCACCCAGAGTTGACGGTTATCTGTTGTCCTTTCCCACTCAACCCAGAGTTGACGGTTATTCCTTGTTAATTTCTTTTTTCCACTCAACCCAGAGTTGACGGTTATCTTTTCTCTCTTCCCACTCAACCCAGAGTTGAAGGTTATCCTTTGTTCAATCCAGAATTGAATTTCATTTCCTTTCCCACTCAACCTAGAGTTGACGGTTATTTCTAATTGTTCATCCTTCCTTCTCTCAACCCAGAGTTGATGTCTATCTCTTGTTTTCAACCCAGAGTTGATTTTCTTTCTTTCTTTCTCAACCCATAGTTGATGCCTATATCTTGTCCCACTAATACTGATTTCCCTTTTCTTTCTCAATCCAGAGTTGATGCTGACCTCTTATTCAACCCCGAGTTGACTTCCCTTTATTCTTCGACCCAAAGTTGACCCACTTTTCTTTTTCAACCCAGAGTTGATGTTTATTTCATTTCTAACCCAGAGTTAATTTGATTAATCCAGAATTGATACATTCTTCCTCAATGGAGTTGACACCATCTTTTCCCCCAGTGGATCCTATCTCTCATCAGGCAAATTTTCAGGTTCACATGGTAATTAATCTTCTTCTACCTTGATTGCTCAAAAGGCTAACGCCAATCTCTCATTCAGGTTTAAGATGATTAAATAGGGGCAGCTGTTGCACCCCAAAATTTGCCCTCCTAATTTTATTTCTACTTGGCTTATGACTTTGGATTCATCTGCATACTTTCTTATCGTTCATTTATTTTAGGGTAAAATCATTTATTCATCTGCATCATGTGTGGCATTATTAGGTCGAGGGTTGGCTTACATATATTGGATTCTTATAAGTTCACCTGATCAAATATTGCTCCTTATGTTGCGAGCTATCTTGGTTCCAGTTTTCTCAAGGAAAGAAGTTTTAGAAGAAATGCATGTCGGAAAAGGAGTGAAATTGAAAATATTCATTGGAGTTGACTTTTGGTCAACCGAGTCAACCATGGAGGGTTGAGTTTTGTTGACCAAGTCACATTAACCTCTTCTTTAGTACTTGACTATAACCATATTTTGGAAGTATTTTATTCAACAAAGAAGGGAAATCATTCATTTTATTATTATTTGAAATACAAAGTCAGACTCAAGTTCAATCACATACTACAAGGAATTCAATTACAAAACTGTTCTGTTACAAAAGGGAACAGGAAGCTACATGAAAATCCATGTTGACCAAAAGTCAAACAAATTTCCTAGAAGCCTACTGTCCCTAAATCTTCAGTTCTTCAAGTTATCTCCAAATTATTTTCATGAGCCAAGTAACTCCATATGTGCCGCAATCCGCACCTCACGCTCTTGCCAATTTGCAACCTGCCATTCATAAAATACAAAAGTATCACCAAGTCAATCCAAAGAAACAACCCATGTCATGTATCACATTAACATACCATTCAAATTCTATTGCCTAACCATTACTGCCACATGTAGAAAACACCTAGCAATTGGAACATTAGTTCAAGAAATGGGTTCTTTGACTGTACTTGTCCTGTTCAGTTTTGTGATCAAGTTTGAAGATGGACTTTCTTTCTGCTACGGTATCTTTGTATTTCATTAAACTATATGCAAATTCTCCTAACTCTACGTATGCAAAAGCCAGTAGCGATACCTATCCTAACAAAATGTACCATGCCTTCAAATGGCTCTGAACACATCATGACAGCAGAAACGGTTCAGCAAGTATTGTGGTACACATGCTATATCGTCACGACAGTACAAGCTCACATACTGAATGCGACTAACTGCAAACTCAAAAAGTAAAGAATTCAAATCAAGATGCAGTTTAACACCAATGTCTTACCACACAAACAATTTCAGGGCAGCCATACGCATCACATAACCGGTATCGGTCCGAAGAAGAGTTCTGTTTCAGGATACCCAACTCTGAATTTCCCTAAACTCAACTAGTCCTAACCCTCTAACTGTTTTACAAACCTTTCCCAACTGTCAAAAAAACTAACAAAACCCTTCAACCAATTTCCAATTGCATAACTAACTTTATGTAACAAACTTTCAAATACCAACCACCAAAACAGAAATCTAATTTCCCCTAACAGTTTCTAACAACCTGTTATAACCAACTTCCAACCATCACTAACTGAATCATAACTACCTAGTACTTCTAACAGTTACAACAGAATTCTAACCTCTCCCTAATTTCTCTAACTGATTTAACCACCTCTAACAACCTTGTAACTTACTAACAACCCTAACTAACTTCCCAAAGTCGGTTACAAAACTCTAACAGATAACAGAATTTTGAAAAAGGAGGAGGAGAGGGAATTAACTGAAATCAAGAGTTGAACTCACCTCATAACCGGGAATTCTCTTCATCATCAATCTCTATTTAAACAGAACTCCACCCAATTCAAAGTTTCCTCCACCATTCTTGCTCATCTCCACTCTGTTTCCATCTCTGAACCACCTTCAAGCTCTCTTCAATCTCCCATTCTCCATCACTTTTCTCACTTCACCACCATTTTCAGTCTCCACCATCTTTCAGAACCACAATTCCCCACCATTCATCATCTCCATCTCTAACTCTTCACTTCATCACCATAACCATCATAACTTCATCATCTTCCATCCTCCAACCATAACCAAAAACCAGAACCAATCTTCATCAATCACCATAACCGTTCCCTTCAACCTTCAAATCATCATAGCTTGCATCTTTCTGAATTCAAGAAAAAATATGAGAAAACATACACAAAAAACTCTCGATATCTATTTCACTGAATTCACAATTCTGCAGAAAATCATACAAGGGAACTCACCACAATCTGAACTTGAACTATCTCCTTGGCGCCTCAATCTTCAACTCTCAACTCGTCTTTCTTCATCATCGCATCAGCAACCTTCAATCATCAATCGCAACATCGCAACCCTCGTCATCAATAATCTTTCGATCTGATTCAAGAAAGGAAGCGCAATAAAAAAGGAAAGAAGAGCTGAAGGAGTTTGATTCGGAGACTAGGAATCGAAGACTTAAAAGTGTGAGATCCTCTGGACTTCAGTTCATCTTCATCGTCACCTAAGCTTCTCCGGTCGAATCGAGCATGGAGAGTGTGATTTCGGATTAGAGAAGGAAGAGATCGGAGTGAGAACGCGAGTAAGATGGGAACGAAAAGCGGCGTCGTTGTTCGCGGTGACGGTTGAGTGAAGAGAGTATCCGGCCGCCGTTTGGTCTTGCGAGGAAGGAGAACGTCGCTCTTCAATAATCCCAAAGGTCACAATGTACAAACCTAATTTCCATCTTTCGTTTACTTTTCTTTTTTCTAATTATTTGTTTTTCTTTTAATTTAATTATTCTGAATAACAATAACTGGATCAATACAAGGAAATGCTCTTGGGCCAATTGCTTCCTACACCCCTGAAGGCCCATATGCACCATTTTTGGTGTGCTGAGAAAACATGAACAAAAAACAAACTCTGTTGGGCTATCCTGGTTGGGCCCTACGCCCAGTTACTCTTCACAATCCCATTTTCACTGTTCACCCCCCTGTTTATATCTTTTATTTAGGTTTAATTAGTTTTTTTCACCAATTTCTTTTAGATGATAAAATACTATTTTCTCCTACTAATTTTAGACTTTAATACAATCTTTTGACATATAAAAATAATCAACAAATAAACATTAGTTTAGGCTTTTATTTCATTTCTTTTTGCTTGATCAAATTCTTGTCTTTTTGGCACATAAAAAACCATAAAAATAATAGTATTTTAAATTCGATTTTTGTACTATTTTGCATTGTTCACTTTCATGTCTTGTACCATATTTTCAAGTGTTTATGTTAGCCATTTTACACTAATTCTTGTATCGTTATTTACTTGTATTTTTACTTGTAATTTCGATCTCCGCTTATGCTTATATTCTCATGTCGCTTTTTGCTCCTAACCATTAGGTAGAAACCATGACAACTTTAGGAATTAGAGGTTCCCATCATATTAGGCTAGTTTTCATCTTAGGCTAGTTTTGTTTATTTTCCTTTTCAACTTTAAAACACTTAACAAAGGAAGAGGCGAATCACATTAAAAGTGGGAGAGAAACGAGTGGGATTTATTCCCTAATCTGTTTCTCGAACACTTAGTGAGAGAGAAATGAGTGGGATCCATTCCCTAATCTGTTTCTCGATCACTACAAAGAGAAATGAGTGGGATTCATTCCCTAATCTGTTTCTCGATTATTAGAGAAGTGAGTGGGATTCATTCCCTAATCTGTTTCTCTATCCATGTAGAGAAATGAGTGGGATTCATTCCCTAATCTGTTTCTTTGACATCATACATTCTATGTGATTCAACTCGCAGATTAAAATCCCTTAAAAATCATCAATAAAAAACATTTAAAATACTTAATAAAGGCTCAGACCTAAACAAAGTAATGAAGTGGTGCGAAACCTTGTATTGGGTTTTGTTCATCATGAAGTTACATAAAAAACACAAACCAATCCTCTCTCTTCTTTCTCTTGCCTCCGAGGCATTCTTTCTCTTGCCTTCAGGGCATTCTTTCTCCTAACGGACACGTTATTTCCGCTCCATTCCCAGCTTAAGACTCCAGAGGTCGAGCAGCGGAGTGTGAATGTAACTGTTCAACTAAAAAACACAAAAGCAAACAAAAACTAAAGAGCCGAACTACGGCGCTCTGATTCCTGAAAAGGATACGTAGGCATTAGGTCGCGGGGCCTAAGCGAGCACAACTATTTATAAACCTTATTTTCCCCGTGTTTCTTCTTTCATTTGCATGCATTCCCTTAGTAATTAAGCTTTAGATTTATACACCCTTAGAATAGAACAAACATAAGTGGATCCTGTGGAGTACCACAGACGTGAGGGGTGCTAATACCTTCCCCTTGCGTAACCGACTTCTTACCTGATCTCTGATTGCAAGACCTTTTCTTATCCATTTCTTATTCCAGGTTTTCTGATATTCCTTTCCCTCTTTGGGATAAATATATTGGTGGCGACTCTGTTGTTTATTTTCGCGAGCGTGCGACACCCACGTCGCAATTGTTTTTCACATTGCCCCATGTCTGACTTCTAATCACTTTAAGTCTGTAAAGTGATTTAATATTAAAATATAGGTGGCAATGTTAAACTCACGTTGCAACAAGCATTTTGGAGCCACGTGTTTTCCACGTCGCTAATTATGTCGCTGGGGAGGAATTTTTTTGTAGTGTTAAGGGTGTGGGCATAGTCCCATATTCCTTTGTATCATTTGGGTCATCACTGTTACAATATATATATATATATATATATATATATATATATATATATATATATATATATATATATATATATCGCATATTTAATCAACTGAAATAATAGGTGATATTTATGTGCCTGTATTTTTTTTATTAAAAACATTTCACTAAGGTCCATAATAGCAACCTTACACTATGCCAAAAAGGCCTTTAGACAACGCTTTTATACAAGCGCTGCTATACGTAAAATAAAAAAACACGGAAAATGTATAATAAAATGAGTAAAAGCGCTGCTAAAAGGCCAACCTTAGACAACGCTTGTGAAAAGCGCTGCTAAAAGCTTGCTTTAGAAAGCGCTTTACATAAGCGCTGGTAAAGGTCCACATTAGCCAGCGCTTCTCAGAAGTACTGTCTAAAGTCAAATAAATTAAAACAAATCTTAAAAGCGCTGGTAAAAGCCCATATTAGCCAGCGCTTCTCAAAATGCTGCCTTAGATTATCATTAGAAAGCGCTTTCTAAAAAAGCGCTGCCTTAGCTTGCTTTAGAAAGCGCTGGTAAAGGTCCACATTAGCCAGCGCTTCTCAGAAGTACTGTCTAAAGTCAAATAAATTAAAACAAATCTTAAAAGCGCTGGTAAAAGCCCATATTAGCCAGCGCTTCTCAAAATGCTGCCTTAGATTATCATTAGAAAGCGCTTTCTAAAAAAGCGCTGCCTTAGCTTGCTTTAGAAAGCGCTGGTAAAGGTCCACATTAGCCAGCGCTTCTCAGAAGTACTGTCTAAAGTCAAATAAATTAAAAAAAATCTTAAAAGCGCTGGTAAAAGCCCATATTAGCCAGCGCTTCTCAAAATGCTGCCTTAGATTATCATTAGAAAGCGCTTTCTAAAAAAGCGCTGCCTTAGGTGGATTAAAATTGAAATTTAAAAATAGTTTCTAATCACTGTTTCTATTCTCCTACTATCGTTCCTCTTCTCTCACAAAAAACCCTAGATTTCTTCTCACTGAATCCTTGAAAAACCATTCAGAATCTCACGAAATCGCTTCTGAATCCACGAAATCGCTCATTTCTTCTCTCACTAAATCGCTTCTGCATCCACGAAATCGCTTATTTCTTTTCACACGAAAAACCCTTCAGTTCGAAGAACACGGGGATTCGAAGAATCGATTTTCTTCTTCTGCAAAACGAAATCCGTTTCTTCTGGGTTTATATCTTCTTCTTCGGCATTAGAGGTATCTTTCTTCTATGAATTTAATAACTGTTAGGTTGGAAATCTGTTAGAAAATGAAGAAATTTGCTGTTCATTGATTTTTCGATTAATTGATTTCTATTTCAGTTTGTACTGGTTTGTTTTATTGATGTTGATGGAGGGTTGTTTCACTGATGCAAAATTCTAGAGAACTTGATTGACTTCCCTACAAGTATATATATATATATATATATATATATATATATATATATATTTATATATATATATATATATATATATATATATATATATATATATATATATATATATATCACATATTTAATCAACTGAAATAATAGGTGATATTTATGTGCCTGTATTTTTTTTATTAAAAACTTTTCACTAAGGTCCTTAATAGCAACCTTACACTATGCCAAAAAGGCCTTTAGACAACGCTTTTATACAAAAAAGCTGCTATAAGTAAAATAAAAAACACGGAAAATGTATAAGAAAATGAGTAAAAGCGCTGCTAAAAGGCCAACCTTAGACAACGCTTGTGAAAAGCGCTGCTAAAAGCTTGCTTTAGAAAGCGCTTTACATAAGCGCTGGTAAAGGTCCACATTAGCCAGCGCTTCTCAGAAGTGCTGTCTAAAGTCAAATAAATTAAAAAAAATCTTAAAAGCGCTGGTAAAATCCCATATTAGCCAACGCTTCTCAAAATGCTGCCTTAGATTATCATTAGAAAGCGCTTTCTAAAAAAGCGCTGCCTTAGGTGGTTTAAAATTGAAATTAAAAAATAGTTTCTAATCACTGTTTCTATTCTCTTACTATCGTTCCTTTTCTCTCACGAAAAACCCTATATTTCTTCTCACTGAATCCTTGAAAAACCCTTCAGAATCTCACGAAATCGCTTCTGAATCCACGAAATCTCTCCTTTCTTCTCACTAAATCGCATCTGCATCCATGAAATCGCTTATTTCTTCTCACACAAAAAACCCTTCAGCAAATCCGAAGAACACGGGGATTCGAAGAACCGATTTTCTTCTTCTGCAAAACGAAATCCGTTTCTTCTGGGTTTATATCTTCTTCTTCGGTATTAGAGGCATTATATCTTCTTCTTCGGCATAAGAGGTATCTTTCTTCTGTGAATTTAATAACTGTTAGGTTGGACATCTGTTGGAAAATGAAGAAATTTGCTATTCATTGATTTTTCGATTAATTGATTTCTATTTCAGTTTGTACTGGTTTGTTTTATTGATGTTGATGGAGGGTTGTTTCACTAGTGCAAAATTCTAGAGAACTTGATTGACTTCCCTACAAGTACTCCCCACTTTTGTTTAAACAACTGATTATTTTATAAGATTTTAGAAACAAGCTTAGTGTGTTGATTAATCTTAGGAGTGGGAAGTGTGTTTTTATTTTCAGATTTGAGTTACAGTGAGAAAGTTGAAAAGGAATTGGCAAACGAAAAGCTACTGAGTATTAATTTCTTCAAGTTCGATTATCGTTTCAGGTTAGATTATAATTTCTTCTTATTTGTATTTCTTATGCATTTAAGTATTGCAGTTGAAAGACAATAGAAAAGATTGGGGACCTAACCTTTTAAGTTTAACAACTTGTGGCTTAAGCATGATGGGTTTCCTTCTTTGTAGAAGAGGAGTGGAAGAAGATTACCGTTAAAGGGAGAGGTGACTTTTGCTTGGTAGAAAAGATAAAAGTTCTAAAAACTCGTATCTCTTGGTGGAACAAATCGGTCTACAGTTGGATAGATCTCAAAATTGACAAAGAAGGGAAAGAAATGAATGCTTTAGATAACTTGTTTGTTTATTTTGCAGGTAATGCTCCGGAAGAGGTGGTTAAGAAAAGGTTTAAAGCGGCGGAGGAGTTTTGGGATAATCTAAACAAAAAAGAAGGTTTTCTAAGGCTAAAGTCGAGACAACTTTGGCTCGCCGAAGGGGACGATAACACTAGATTCTTCCACAATTCCTAAAGAGATAGAAGAAGAAGGAATTCTCCTTGTTCTATTGGCACAACGATGGGAACATTGGAAGAGGTTAGCGAAGTTAAAGATCACATCTTTAAGCATTTTGAAAATTTCTTTAAAGAAGAAGTTGGTGATAGACCAGAACCTCATGGGATCCGTTTGAACTCTCTCACGAATGAAGACTCCTTGGTTATTGAACATCCCTTCTCCGAAATTGAAGTCAAGAATGCTATTTGGTCTTGCGAAGGAAGTAAAAGCCCGGGACCGGACGGATCCTCTTTGGATTTCTTTAAAAAGTTTTGGCCTCTCATTAAAGAAGATTTGATGAAGCTATGTGTCGCTACCGCGAAAAATGAATCAGAGTCGCCACTAATATATTTATCCCATCGCGGGAAAGGAATACTAGGAAACCTAACTCGAATAAGAACAAGGTCTTTCGACCAGAGAACAGGGCACGGGAGTCGGTTACGCAAGGGGAAGGTGGTAGCACCCCTCAGGCCCATCGTACTCGATGGTATCCACCTATGTTTGTTTCTATCTAAAGGGTGTGTCTATGTCTAAACCTAAATGCGAATGAATGCAAAAGAAATACGGGGAAAAGAAGGAATTATTTACAAGTGTGCTCGCTTAGGCCCCGCGACCCAATGCCTACGTATCCCTTTCAAGGAATCAGAGCGATCGTAGTTCGGCTCCATAATTTCCATTTGTTTTGTGTTTTTTAGTTGAACAGAGGTTAAGGTCACAATCCACGATGCTCGACCTTTGGAGACTTATACGCCTACTTTGGAAAGGACTTAACTTGTTCTTAGGTGCCTAACAAGGCAAAAGAAAAGAATCTTGGGTTTGTGTTTTTTATGTAACTACATGATGAACAAAACCCAATACAAGGTTTCGCACCACTTCATTACTTTGTTTTAATTCGAGCCTTTATTAAGTGTTTTAAGTATTTTTGGTTGAGTGTTTTTTTTTTAGGGAATTTACTTTGCGATTCGAATCACATAAAAATGTATAATGATCGAGAAGCGGATTAGGGAATGAATCCCACTCACTTCTATCCCATTATATAATGTTCAAGAAACAGATTAGGGAATGAATCCCACTCATTTCTATCCCATTAATTAATGTTCGAGAAACAGATTAGGGAATAAATCCCACTCATTTCTCTCCCATTAAGTAGTGACCGAGAAACAGATTAGGGAATGAATCCCACTCATTTCTATGCCACTAAGTGATTGAGAAACAGATTAGGGAATGAATCCCACTCATTTCTCTATCACTTTCTTAATGTGATTCGCATCTCTATTTGTTAATGTTTTAATGTTGAAAAGAAAAAAGAATGAACAAGGGGGAGACTAACATAATAAAGTCTAGCCTAATGATTATTCTAATCTACAAGTCTATTGTTAACATGGTGACTAAATTCTAAAAGGAGCATTAAAATGATATTAACAAAGTAGGCCAAAAATGAGGCCAAAAACAAGTAACAAAATCGCACAACAATTATACAAAAATAGCATGAAAATGATACAAAAACATAAAGAAAACGGTTCAAGTATTAGTGCAAAATTAACCTAAAAATACTACTATTTTTATGAGTTTTTTATGTGTTAAGAGAATTCTAATTCAAGCCTAGTTATACTAACATCTATTAATCCTAAAACTAACATTTTTATGAGTTTTATATGTCATTTTCTATTACCTAAAAATCAAACAAAAATTATGATTCTAAATGTTATTATTACCTAAAAATCTAATGAGAAAATTATGATTTTTACATGCTTTTATTATCTAAAAAGTATAGTAAAAAAAGAACTAAATAAAAGGACCTAAAATCTATCAATTAACATGTGAGTCGGGGGGTGAAATTGAATATGGTGGTGCAGTCAGCAGTTATGCGTATGGCCTAAAGGATAAAGCCCAGAGTCATGCTTTTGTTTTGTAAATCAGATTTTTTCTGTAAAAACGTATGGGCCTAGGGATGTGTATTCAGCATTTTGGTGGCCCAAAGCATTTGATTTATTTCAGATTTTTTTTGTGTCACGAAAATGGAGCATCATGGGCCAAAGGGGGGGTGTAACAGTGAATCGTGGCCCAGGGTGTTGGTCCAAATTCAGGATTTGTTCAAATTGACTCTATCATATTTTCTACACTAACGTTCTGATTAACATCCAATTAAGTACAATTAATCCTCATAATCTCACATTAATCTACATTAATTCAGACTAATGACCCATAATTAACATACTAATTCAAATTAATTAATCAGAAAATTAAAAAGAGGGGTTTAGGGTTACCGAAAGTGGCTATTGGAATTCTTTGCGTTCACCTCTCAGCTCCTCTCCTTCACGAACAGCGAACTGCGGCGCGGGGGCTCTTCTTCTCCGGTGAAATCCTCCGTTGTACCACCATGACCAAAGACAAACCGAAACGCTCTCCCTTATCTCTTCTCTCAGTTTATGATTCACTCTCAATCTGACCTCTCCGATCAAACCCTCTCAAATCGATCCTCCGTCTCTGTTCGATCCTTCTTCTTTTTTCTGGTTCTTTCGGTGTTTCGGATTTGCTACGATGATGAGATCGTGATAACTGTTGTTATTGCAGAAGAAGATGGCGATTGGAGAGAAATCGATGGTTCCTTTTGACGTCAATGATTGTAGATAGAGAAAGCTTGCTGCGGATACGTGATGGAGATCGAAGCGATGAAGGATGAAGGTGAGGTTGTTACGATTCTGTGATGTGTAGATTGAGGGATGAAGTTTTTGGAGGTTGATGATGAAGTGTCAATGAACCAGAGAAAAAGTTTAAGATCGTGAAGGTTATATCAGAAGAAGGTTGAAGTTTAACGATGAGATGATGAAGAATCGGTGATGGTTGAAGATGATTTCCTGTTTTTGTGATGAAGATTGTAGGAAGGTGGAGATGAAAGTCATGGCGATTGTTGTGAATGGAGGAAGATTATTGATGATTGAAAGATGAAGGTTGAAGAGGTTTCTTGTATGTGGTTAAGATTGAAGAAGTGTAATCGTGAAGGGTGGTGATGGAGAGTGGTGAAGAAGAGAATGATGGAGGGTCTGAAAGTTGCAGAGAGAATGAAGAGAAAAAATGGTAGAGGCGAGGAAGAACCTGATGGTATCTGAGTTCTGATCTTTTATAGAGGTCAGTCCCCACCCTGTTTCTTCTCTGTTATTCTGTTATATTCTGTTATGAGGCCTAGCAGAAAGTTAGTTAGGTTGTTAACTCTGTTGAATTCAGTTAGGAAAATGGTTAGAGATAGGTCAGTTGGTTAAAAAACTGTTAGGGAGTTGGTTATTCTGTTTGGTTGGTTCTGAAAGTTAGTTACAAGGGTTTTTAAAGTTGAGGGTTAGTTAAGGGTAGGTTAGTTATGAAGGTTAGTGACAGTTAGGAATGCTAGTTAGTAAATGGTAGTTAATTTGGTTGGAGGGAGTTGGAAATCTGGAAGGTAGTTAGATTAATAGGAATTTGGCTGAGCTGGGATTAGAAAATGTTGGTTTAATTTAACAAACTGTTAGTGAAACTAGGGATCACAATATTGTGTTAGCTTTTCCTCTTGAATTGGATGTGGATATATTAGATTGTTTGAATTCTGAACTTGTTTACTGAGTAATTGAATCTGAAATTCCAACACTTCTTGAAGGAGAACCCAATTGAAACACTTGCTTAACTTCTTCAGGTTTTGTAATAAGTGGTGGTGAGCATGATTGCAAGTTGCCTCCAATGTTTTCTTTTCTTGACTTTAAAGTATGATGTGAGCTGTGATAGTGCTGAAAACATACTACATAACTTAGTTTTAATTTGTTTTTTATTTGATTCAACATGTTTGTGGACTATATGTGTGACTATTTTGTACATTGATGATGTAGGTTGGTACATTAAATGGCCCTGAAATGATATGATGATCTGCAGATACAAGGTAGCCTAGAATTGATGAAAGAATGAAGGTAGAAAATGAAGCTAGAGTGGAATGGGCTTGTGATAGATTTGATACTGATTATGGCATTGTAATAGAATGTGAATCTTAGCCATCGCTAGTGATATGAATCAAGTATAGAATGGATTTGGAAATTTTAAGTTGAAACACTTTTTTTGAAAGTCAAACTGATTCGGTCAAACTCAGGAGTCAAAGGTCAATTGTTGTAAATTTGTATTTTTGTAATTCCATTTGGACATTTTTTGTAACCTTCTTGTGTAAAACGTTTGATGACGCTTGAATAAATTATGAAGCCCTTGAGAGGAATTTTTCTATTTCTTAACAAGCTTGAATTATTTTTTGGCAAATATTATGTTTAAGAATCTGGACTCCATCGATCAATCTTGAATCCGAATTTATGCGGTCACTTGAATCAACACAACTTAGTACACCGCACTTGCATAAGAATTTGAATTAAGACCTTGCATGTCGTGTTTGAACTTAGGTGAAACCTTAATTCAATACTTGAATCCACAGTTTGAGTTATCTTGCCTTTTGAATCAAATCCCTTGATAAGCATAGGACGTTGAAGTGTTCAATCTTTCTTCAGTTGTACCATGAAAATACCTTACGACTTGAACGAGCAGAGTTCTCGTATCAATAACCAATGTACCTCTTGTTTTGGTAAACTCTGAGCACGCAAGTCTAAAACACGAATCTTTAATCCCAATGCCAAATTATTTGATGATGCATGATTTATTGTATGACCTAAAATGCAAATGATGTTAAAGCAATAAGCCAGTTAGAAATAAATATGTGGGCAAATTTTAGGGTGCAACAGCTGCCCCTATTCAATCTTCTTGAACCTGAATGTATGAACGATACAAGTTCTGGACATTTGAGGTGTAAGTGGATTGAATACCCCAAGAACCCAAAAATTTGCGCTCTGGAGTAACAACTCTGAGGTGATGTTTGTAATTGTGATTTCGAAAGAGGACACCAGTTACTACTGATTCCAAACAAGGGATACTATTAAATGCTTGACATAAATAAGAAACGCCAGTCAACTACTGGACCTTTGCCGATAACAACCGGACTTTGAAGGAAAGGACCAATAACAATCAGACCTAACCGAAGGATGCCTGTAACCACAGGACTTTAAGGAAAAGGCTAGTAAGCACTAGACT
This sequence comes from Vicia villosa, assembly GCF_029867415.1. Taxonomy (NCBI): domain Eukaryota; kingdom Viridiplantae; phylum Streptophyta; class Magnoliopsida; order Fabales; family Fabaceae; genus Vicia; species Vicia villosa. The sequence goes on from NC_081181.1 coordinate 153,508,317, forward strand.
CAACCAAAGGATGTCTATAACCATAGGACTTTTTGCTGGTAACAACCAGACTTTGAAGGAAAGGACCAATAACAATCAGACCTAACCAAAGGATGCCTGTAACGACAGGACTTTAAAGGAACAGACTAGTAACGACTAGAACTGAACAAAGGATGCCTGTAACAACAGGACTTTAAAGGAACAGACTAGTAACAACTAGAACTGACCAAAGGATGCCTGTAACAACAGGACTTTTGCTGGAAACAACCAGACTTTGAAGGATGCCTGTAACAACAGGACTTTAAAGGAACAGACTAGTAACAACTTGAACTGACCAAAGGATGCCTGTAACAACAGGACTTTTATTGGTAACAACCAGACTTTGAAGGATGCCTGTAACAACAGGACTTTAAAGGAACAAACTAGTAACAACTAGAACTGACCAAAGGATGCCTGTAACAACAGGACTTTTGCTGGTAACAACCAGACTTTGAAGGATGCCTGTAACAACAGGACTTTAAAGGAACAGACTAGTAACAACTAGAACTGACCAAAGGATGCCTGTAACAACAGGACTTTTGCTGGTAACAACCAGATTTTGAAGGATGCCTGTAACAACAGGACTTTAAAGGAACAGACTAGTAACAACTAGAACTGACCAAAGGATGCCTGTAACCACAGGACTTTAAGGAAAAGGCTAGTAACAACTAGACTCAACCAAAGGATGCCTATAACCATAGGACTTTCGCTGGTAACAACCAGAATTTGAAGGATGCCCATAACCATGGGACTTTAAGGAAAGAGATGCCAATAATCATTGGACTTGATTGAAGGAGACTGATAACGACTAGACTTTTATTGGGAATGTTCATGAACACTGAATTTGAAGGCGATACCAATAAACATTGGACTTTGAAGGTGATGCCAATAACCATTGGGCTTGACTGAAAGAAAGGCTAGTGGCAACTAGAATCAATCAGAGGGTGCCAGTAAACACTGGGCTTTCAAGAAGGTATTGATGCTTGCGGAGTGTAAGAACTACATGAATCCCACAGGCCAACAGGCGGGGTGTAACTCTTCAAAAAAAAGTGGCAATCATTCGAATTGCCACACACCAAGTATGGTTATCCAAATGATCGAGATGTGAGATATTACCCTCACTTTAATTGTACTAGGCAAACGGGAAAATAACCACGGAGACTAGTAACCACTAGACTCGACTAGAAGACGTCAGTAAAAAACTGAAAAATCAAGGAGATATTGATGCTTGCGAAGCATAAGAATTACATAGATCCCTCAGGCCAAAAGGCGGAGTGTAACTCTTCAAGGGTGGCAATCATTCGAATTGCCACACACATAGTATGGATTTCAAATGATTGAAAAATGAGATGGGTTGAATGCCCACCCTCATTCGCGCTCTATTATGCACGCGACATGCGGGAAAATAACCAAAACAAGACTAGTAACGACTAGACTCGACACGCAGATGATAGTAACCACTGAACATTCACGGAGATGTTGATGCTTGCGAAGCATAAAAGTTACATGGATCCCTCAGGCCAAAAGGCGGGGTGTACTCTTCAAGAGTGGCATTCATTCGAGTTGCCACACACATAGTATGGATTTCAAATGATTGAAAAATGAGATGGGTTGAATGCCCACCCTCATTCGCACTCTAATCTGCATGCAGCACGGGAAAATAACCAAGGCAAACTTGCAAGAAGCAAGAGATATCCCTTATGCAAACGGCAATAAGGGGACTCACAAAAAGTGAATACAAAGAGAGGACTGGTGACGACCAGACTCTATTAGATGATGCCAGTAAACACTGGTCTTTGAAAGAGGTATTGTTATTTACGGAACATAAGAACTACATGGTTCCCTCAGATGGTCTTTGAAAGAGGTATTGTTATTTACGGAACATAAGAACTACATGGTTCCCTCAACTTTGAAAAGGCTTACGATTCAATATTTTGGAATTACCTTAGATGGATTTTAGGGAGAATGGGGTTTGGGAAGAAGTGGTTGAAATGGATGGACTCTTGTGTTTTTACTAGCCATATGTCTGTCTTGGTTAATGGTAGTGTTACTAAAGATTTCAAAGTTCAAAGAGGTTTACGCCAAGGCGATCCCATTTCACCTTTTCTTTTTGTTCTTGCTATGGAAGGCCTAACCGCTCTCACTAAAAAATCGGTGGAAGTGGGAGACTTTATGCCTTTCAAATATGGTTTAGAAGACTATGTGGACATCCTTCAATTTACGGACGACACCGTCATCATCGGAGAACCAACTTGTGACAACTTTTGGAGTATGAAAGTTTTGTTGAGGGGTTTTGAGCTTGTGTCCGGTTTGAAAATCAATTTCCACAAAAGCAACTTTTTTGGAGTTCACATTGGTGATTGGCTTTTAAATTCGGTTACTAGTTTTCTCTCTTGTAAAAAAGGTAGTTTCCCTTTTAAATTCTTAGGAATTTGGATTAGTGATAGCGGTAGGAGAAAGAGAGTGTGGAAGGATGTTGTGGATAATATCAAATCAAGATTATCTAGGTGGAAGGGTAGAAACATATCGATCGAAGGTAGAGTGACTTTAATTACTTCGGTGCTTAATGCTATTCCTATTTTCACTCTTTCTTTCTACAAAGCACCAAAGAAAACCATACAAGAAATAAGAAGTCTTCTTAGTAATTTTTTATGGAATGGAAATATCAACAAAAGATGCATCCATTGGGTGAAGTGGAAGAATGTTTGTAAGCCCAAAGAGAAAGAAGGGTTAGGAATAAGAGATGTTGGTGAAATGAACAAAGCTCTTCTTCTAAAATGGAAGTGGAGAATTTTGAAGGAGGACAAAGCAATTTGGAATAAATTTCTCCTCTTGAGATATCTCAATCCAAAACTCAAAGTGTTAGGCTCTTGTGAGGAAGTTCTAAACCGTGAGGATTCTTCTTTGTGGAAGGATGTTATTCTTAACGATTTCAAGGAGGAGAGCTCCGATGAGGGATTCTCCGATTGGGTCAATTGCAAGTTCAAGAAAGGCAACAACATTCTTTTTTGGCATAGTTGTTGGTTGGGAGATCAAACTCTTAGTACCTCTTTCCCATACTTGTTCGATCTTTAAACCAATAAGCTTTGTGCGGTTAGTGAGGTGGTCTCTTGGAATAACGACACCTTTTCTTGGAACATTAATGCTATTGTTGGTATTGAGCGAATGCTTCCTCCGGGTTCTTTTGGGGGAGACTCGGCCGAGGCCTCTCAATTGAGGGATTTAAAGGTTTTATTAAACGGAATCGAGCCGGACAACTCCAATGTTGATGACTTCCATTGGAATCTAACTTCTAATGGTTATTTTTCAGTTTCTAGTGTTTCTACGGCGGTGTCTAACACTTAGGATTTGGCTTGAAAAACTTCTACAATCAAATTGTTGGATGTTGTTTGGAAGGTAAATATTCCGAAAAAGATAAAAATCTTCTCTTGGAGATTCTTTATCAATAGACTTCCTCTAAAAGATCTTTTGGCTCATAGAGGTTTGTCTAATTTTCCCTCCCTAGATTGTTTATTTTGCTCAAATCATCCGGAAACTTTGGAACACCTCACTACAAAAAAAGAGCTCAGTAGTGACGTGATTATCACGCCACAAACAGAAAAAACACTTCACAAATCATTATTTGCGACGTGGTCATTCACGTCGCAGGAGGCAAGGTGGCAACTTTTAGTGACGTGATTTTCACTTCACTAATTAGTGAAGTGAAAATCACGTCGCAACATTTGGTCAGTAAAAGCATCTTTATTAGTGACGTGATTTCCATGTCACTACCTAGTGGCATGCAAATCACGTCACTAAATTTTCCTAGAGAGTTGTAAAAACGCATTTATGTTTGTGAAGTTGCGACGTGATTTACATGTCACTACTTAGTTATATAATAATCTATTTTCTAAAGTTATATAATAATCTATTTTCTAAAGTTAAAAATAACATATTCATTTTTTAAACTTATAATATATATTTTATTTAAACTTGTAGTGTATATATACAACATTTTTATATATGCATGACAGCAAAAGAGAAGAAGTGAACATCATGAACTTAGAAGGGAGTAGACATTTTTCTTCAATACAAAAGATTTCTCAAATTTGGATATGGTGGTTCATAGTTTTAATCAGTCTTGGGTATATCATGGTTTGGCTTATGAACAAAATAAAAAATAAAAATAAAATTTTCATAATAAATATATCATATAAAAATCTAATAAACCTAACAAACCTAAATTATAAAAATTTAAACAAAAATCAAATAAAAAAATTTCGAAAAAAACATACGTTTTCTCTAATCTACTTCTTCTTCTCCTTCTTCTCCTTCTTCTCCCTTCAAAATCCAAAAAAAAAAAATACAGAAATTAACATTATATAAATACAAATGACTATAAATCAGAGTTCTAAATCAATACAGATGCAATTTACCTTATGATTCAAAAGAGCAAGTTTGAAAATGGGTATGAAAATGAGCAAGTTTGAAAATGGCTTTTAACAAAAGAGCAAGGTGTTTGGAAGAGAAAGCAAAAAATGGGTTTTCTGCAGAATTTGTTAAGGTAAGGGTCTGGGGGAGAGAAGGGTAAAGCGTGTACGTATAACACCTTTAGCGACGTGAATTTCACTTCGCAACATTGCCACGTGAAATTCACGTCGCAACCTACCCAACGGTATAATATCAGATTCTCTCACTGCACATGCCAACTGTGACTGACGTGCGTGGTAATACGTGCCTTTTAGCGACGTGAAATACACGTCACTACTGCCCAACGGTAATAATTAAATTCTCTCACTGCAATAAAGACTGTACAGGTCAGACCTATTTAATTTTTTTTTAATTTTATTGTTGCGACATGATTTTCACGTCACAACTATCTTTTTAAAAAAGCAATTTCTGACAGACCCAATATTTACGTTATGCTTGATATTTTAATATTAAAATTAGTAGTGACGTGATATTCACGTCGCAACTAGCTTTTATTACTCACGTGATTTTCACGTCACTATATTACGTGGCTATACAGCCTTTTTCTTATAGTGCCTCTTCTTCCACTGTCTTGTTTCGAAAGTGGTTTGGGAAAGAATTTACCTTTGGTTGGGCAATGGCTTGGAGTTTTCTTTTGAAGATTTCAAGAATTTCGGAAGCATTCAAGAGAAGGTGAAAAATACAAAGAATAGAGCAAAAATCAATCTTATTTGGTTGGCTCTTATTTGGAGTATTTGGAACACTAGAAACAACATTATTTTTGAAAACGCTTCCTTTAGCTATGATGTGATTATTTATAACATTATGCTCTACTCTTGGAGATGGTTTTGTAATAGTGACTCTTGTTAGAACAAGATTTGTTCTGATCAATTATCTTAGTTTTGATGATAACAATAATATGAATTTTGCTTAAGATAATATGGTACTCTAATCCAATGCAATTTCCCTTTCAGGAAATATATAAAGAGTACGCATAATTCAGCGCTCAGAAGCTTTGTCTCAAATGGTTCAGCATGCAACATCAGAACATGGTCTGGCAAGACATCAGAAGATGGTCGAAGCAGAATCAGAACATGGGTCTATGGAAGCATCAGAAGAACAAGAGAACAGAAGCACTGAAGTTCTGATGGTATCACGCTCAGAAGCACTTCAAGGTCAGAAGATCAGAAGATGCTTTGCACCAAGCTGTTTGACTCTGATGATATTCAAACGTTATATTCACAAACATCAGATCAGAAGAAAGTACAAGTGGCAAGCTACGCTGACTGACAAAAGGAACGTTAAAAGCTATTAAAGGCTACGTCAGTAGACACAACGTGAACAAGGCTCGAGGTAGTTGACAAAAGCGTATAACATTAAATGCGATGCTGTACGGAACACGCAAAGCATTAAATGCACTCAACGGTCATCTTCTCCAACGCCTATAAATATGAAGTTCTGATGAGAAGCAAGGTTAACGATTCTGCACCAAAACATCTCATATTAACTTGCTGAAACGCTGTTCAAATTCAAAGCTCAGAATCTTCATCTTCATCAAACCTCACTACATTGCTGTTGTAATATATTAGTGAGATTAAGCTTAAACGATTAAGAGAAATATCACAGTTTGTGATTATAGCTTTCAAGAAGCATTTGTAATACTCTTAGAATTGATTACATTAAGTTGTAAGGAACTAGAGTGATCGTGTGGATCAGAATACTCTAGGAAGTCTTAGAAGTGATCTAAGCAGGTTGTAACTAGAGTGATCGTGTGGATCAGTATACTCTAGAAAAGTCTTAGAGGGTATCTAAGCAGTTGTTCCTGGAGTGATCAGTGTGTGATCAGAAGACTCTGGAAGACTTAGTTGCTGACTAAGTGGAAAACCATTGTAATCCGTGCGATTAGTGGATTAAATCCTCAGTTGAGGTAAATCATCTCTGCGGGGGTGGACTGGAGTAGTTTAGTTAAGAACGAACCAGGATAAAAATAACTGTGCAATTTATTTTTATCTGTCAAGTTTTAAAGCTACACTTATTCAAACCCCCCCTTTCTAAGTGTTTTTCTATCCTTCAATTGGCATCAGAGCGCCGGTTCTAAGGTGCAAGCACTTAACCGTGTTTAGAAAAGATTCAGGAAGAGAAAAACGCTTCAGTAAAAGATGGTTGATGAAAGTGAAAAGTCTACACCTGCATCTACATCTGGCTCTGCTGAGCAATACAACGGTAACAATGGTTATACTAGACCGCCGGTATTTGATGGTGAAAACTTTGAATACTGGAAAGATAAACTGGAAAGTTACTTTCTTGGTCTAGATGGTGATCTATGGGATCTTCTGATGGATGCTTACAAACATCCAGTAAATGCCAGAGGCGTAAAGCTGACAAGGCAAGAAATGAATGATGATCAGAAAAAGCTTTTCAGGAATCATCATAAATGCAGAACTGTTTTGCTGAATGCTATCTCTCATGCTGAGTATGAGAAGATATCTAACAGGGAAACGGCCTATGACATATATGAGTCCTTGAAAATGACTCATGAAGGAAATGCTCAAGTCAAGGAGACTAAAGCTCTAGCTTTAATCCAGAAGTATGAAGCCTTCAAGATGGAGGATGATGAAGACATTGAAAAGATGTTTTCAAGATTTCAAACTCTTACTGCTGGATTGAGAGTTCTTGACAAGGGATACACCAAGGCTGATCACGTAAAGAAGATCATCAGAAGCTTACCCAGAAGATGGGGTCCTATGGTGACTGCATTCAAGATTGCAAAGAATCTGAATGAAGTTTCTCTGGAAGAGCTTATCAGTGCCTTGAGAAGTCATGAAATAGAGCTGGACACAAATGAGCCTCAAAAGAAAGGTAAGTCTATTGCATTAAAATCAAATATCAAGAAATGCACTAACGCTTTTCAGGCTAGATAAGAAGATCCTGAAGAATCAGAATCTGAAGATGAACTGTCCTTGATCTCCAGAAGGCTAAATCAACTCTGGAAGACCAAGCAAAGGAAGTTTAGAGGCTTCAGAAGTTCAAAGAAATTTGAACGTGGAGAATCTTCTGATGACAGAAGATTTGACAAGAAGAAGGTCATGTGCTATGAATGCAATGAGCCTGGACACTTCAAGAATGAATGTCCAAATCTTCAGAAGGAAAATCCCAAGAAGAAGTTTCATAAGAAGAAAGGTCTTATGGCAACCTGGGATGAGTCAGAAGATGATTCAGACTCTGAAGATGAGCAGGCTAACTGTGCGCTGATGGCGACAGAAGATGACGGATCAGAATCTACATCAGAATCAGATTCTAAAGAGGTATTTTCTGAACTTACTAGAGATGAGTTAGTTTCCGGTCTAACTGAACTTCTGGAACTCAAGTCTCAGATCAGTCTTGTGGACCGTCCTTTCGGGCCATACCCCTCCGTGGGTGGGATACGTGAACTGACTCTTTTTTGTCGATCGGACGCTTTCGCGTCACTTTTGAAAAAGTTTACAGAGTCGCCACCGACCTTTTATTTTATCAAATGAAGGAAAGGTTTATAAAAGAAACAGAAAAAAGACCTTTGAGAGATTCTGGGTAAGGGGGTAGGTTATACAAAGGGAAGGTGTTAGCACCCTTTGTATCCATGGTTATCCATGGGCTCTTTAGTTTGCTTAGCTCATTTGCTTTACTTTTCAATTGATTCGGAATGCTTTACCTGTGTTTTTGAAATACCTTTGCAAATAGAATTTGTAATGATCCTTGTGCGGATATATACAAATGCTTGTTTATCTTTCGAAAGATGTTTTGAAAAGATCGTTAATTTTGTAATGATCCGTGTTTGGATGTATACAAAATATTGTCTTTTGGAAAATTCGTTTTAAAAAAACAACAGTGTATGAGAATTTTGTTTGTTTTGATTTTGAGCAAGCAAACTAGGAGGTCTACCCTGAGTTAGGAGGTCTTTATCCTTGTTCCCTTTAAAAATCTATCCATTCGTCGGATATAAACAAAAGGTTCGATTTTGTACTCGAAACAGTAGAAATGTAACTTTGATTTTGAAAAGAGTGAAAAGGGGTTACCCTAGGAGGTGCAAATGTGATTGTGATTGAATTCAGATATTTATCTTTGAAGTTAGTGATCTGACGGTTCAGTTTTATCTTTGACATACACGCAGTTTATATGGGTGCTGGAAATTAAAATGCGGAAATGTAAAGTGCAGAAAGTAAATCTACGCTATTACATCGATTGTGCGGGAAATGTAAACTAGCCTATTTACATGAATTTGACATCCTATACATTTATCTAGGAATTTTAAATTGCAAGAAATAAAAGGCATATTTTTGTATTTTTGTGATTTATTTTAAATATAATTAATGCATTATTAATTAATTTAAAATAAAGAAAAGATGGAAATATGATTAAACCTAGCAAATAAGTTTAAAAATATGTACAAAATGTTTGTTAATTGATTTTAGAACAAAACTAATTTTTTTGGAATTTTTGAAATTTGTTTTTGGATATTTTAAGTTAATCAAAACATAATTATATAAATAATTACACAAATAATTAAAACTTAATGAGAAAAATAATCCTAAATATGTACAAAATTAGTTTATAATATATAAACAATATTTAACACAAAGAACAATTTTTTTTATGATTTTTTGACTAATTAAAATAATTAATAAGCAAATATATAAGTACATGCTAATTAATTATGTAAAAATATTGAAATTTTGAAGAAAAATAAAATATTTTTTATTTCAGAAAATAATATATTATTTTAGAAGTTTAAAATATTTTTTGTGGAATTTTTTGGATTTTAAAACTATTTTTTGATTATTTTTGCAATAAAAATAAAATAAAATAGAAAATTAAAAAGGATACTAATCTGGTGTGGAAATTAGTGAAGCCCATGGTATAGGCTGCGTGTTGTGATGCGTTGGATTCATTTTTTAATGAAGATCTATGGCCCAGATTGAAGAGAACATGACATAATGATAAGACTGCATGCACTGAATTCGAAATGAATTCAAACTCTTGATGGGGTCCACACGCGCCAAAACTGGCCAATGGAGAAGCAAGATTTGTCCACGCGTGCAGTCAAACGTTCAACTACACTGTTCATCATCTTCTCCAAGTTACCTGCGGATTTAGCTGCGGACTTACCTGCGATTTTACCTGCGGATTCCACCTTCGAATTTCTGGATTTTTTGAAACCTACAAAAACGCATGAAAATAAAAACCACAATGGCCCAGATCTACTAAAGATGACCTCCTGAGTCCAATGGTGAGGTTAGTTTTCTCATTTGACCACGCTAAGTATGAAAACGAAAAGGTTGAAGCTTTAAGCTTCAACCATGGCACCCCACGATTCTGGGCTTTAAACTCACATGTTAGACGTTAGATCTACCCCATATGATCTCAAAGGGATGGCAAAGGCATTAGATTTTGTTTAAATAAGCTTATAGTATAGATATCAAAAGTTGATAATATGCACGAATATGTTATTCTTTAAACACGAGTTCTATGAGTATATAGCCATGGTTATTGCTTCTAACTTACTATATTAAGTGCCAGGAGATGATTAGAGCAATTGGTTTGTATTGATAGTGATTGAAATATATAATTCGAAAATTACAAAGTTTGGAGAATTTTGAGAATTTTTAGAGGTTTCTTGGCTATGCTCTTGCTATATTTCGTGTCTCTCTTTGGCTCTTTTTTTTTGCTCTTCTTGTTGCTGAAGTATGATAGCTCATTTATAGCCCAAAGTTGCTTGGAACTCAAGCTAAGAAGCTTTGTTGCCTTTGTTGAAAGTTTGGTTCTTTAATATTAAAAAACCTTGAATTTTTGACCAACTTTGACTCCATTCAATGCTCTTGCCTTGGACACCAATCTTCTGCAGAAAATTGAAGACTTTGGAGGTGAGTCATGCTTAGAGATCAAGCTACTAATTATCCATGCATTTTCCTTTTAATTTTAATCTTAAAGTAAGATAAAATTATGCAAAAAATGGCCAATAAAGATGTGGGCTTTGTCTTGGTCGTGGGAGGCCCATAGTAACATGGCAAAGATGTTTGGACCATAAAAACTTGGACTCATTTGGAAAAAAAACATTTTTGAGCAATGTTGATTTCATGCATTTTCCCAAAATTTAGCCAACTTCAACAAGGTGTAAATCCTTCAATTTTTGTCATATGAAGGAGATCTTGCACTTTTTGGAAACCTCAAAGAGTCCTCTAACCAATGTCTTTGGTCTCATATCAAAATGATTTTTGGTTCTCCTTGTGTGTCCATTTGAAAAAAGTGTCTTTTTGTTGACTTTGAAAATGACCTGTAATGTCTTTGGCCATATTTTTCAAATGGTGAATGCTATGACCATGGGATCAATTGCATTTGAAAGATAATTGAATTTCCTTCAAAATGAGCTTTGGTTGACATTTTTTGGATGAAGGATGAGAGAGTTATGATCAGTCAAAGTTGAGTTGACTTTTCAGGCAAAAACCCTAATTTTGAATCTTAGGGTTTTGTTGATTTTTGATCTTTCCTTGATGAATTGTGATCATCCAATGATCAAATGTTGAATCCTTTGACAAAATATGGACTTTGACAAAAAATTTCATTTTTGACTGTCAGTTGACTTTTTTGGTCAAACGGGTCGTCTGTTGACTGTTTGAGCTGCTGACGGTGCGTCTGAGTGAATTGAAGTTTGAAAATTTGTATGATGGTACTTTGAGATGTATGGATGTATATGAAATCCATTTGAGCTCTCAAAACTTGTTGCTCCTGTTAAAACAAGAAAAACCCTGATTAGGGACTGTCTGTATAGGAGGCAGTTAAGCGTACCTGATTTTTGTGCAGTGTTGAGTTTCTGCTAATCATGTGATATTCAGAAGACTTCTAACACAAAAATCTTGGAAATTTGAATTGTGAATGATTGATTTGATTGATTGTACAAATCACTGTGAATTGTACTGTCTGCAGTTTGTCTGTCAACCGACTGTTCGTGTACTGAAGCAGCAGTTAAAGTGAAAAATCAACCGTCAAAGTTAATTTTCTTTTTTTTTTTTGTTGTTATTTTTGTTTTTGTTTGGTGTGAAGCATGAAAATTTATTTACATGACTTGTTAGAAAACAGAAACATAATAAATAACTGATATTTACGGTATGCGGGCAAAATTACCGATAATAACCTGAAAATTATTTAATGCACAGAAATAGAAATATTTGACTGGCAGAAAATACACAAAATATTATCTTAGTAATTAAGCAATATTATGACAAATAGCACAACATTTAATACTGACAGTACAAATATTACATACTATATTGAACAGTACGACGAATGAACGGTACATTTAAGAAATAAGAAATACGGCAAATTTTAAGAATGACGATTAATGACCCATGCTATGAACAATAACATGTAGATGATTGGGAGCATAGCCATTGCAAGTCCACACTCCTCAGGACTATGCAGGCAGAAGAAAGTCATGATCACCGTAGCAATGGTGATGACTGTAAGAAGTAGTGTCTCTATCCATTTTGCCATTCTTGTTAGGGAAGAAAAGGAGATGGATATGAGATAGGAATTTGAAAGATGAGTTAGAATTTGATGTGAGATTTTATGGAAGAAAATGAGAGGTATTTATAGAATGGAAAGAAGGATAGAGACGTTGGGGAATAGCGTGATTCCGTACAAAAGGAAAATTTGAGTGGAAGTAAGATTTGAAAGAAAGTGGAGATAGTGTTGGAAAAAAGAGAGATTTGATTTTTGAAAAAGAGATTTGAAAAGATTTTTGAAAATAATGGAATATAGTACAAAAATTAGTGGGAAACAAAAGATAATAATAATCTACTTGTTACCAGTACAGTCTGAGTTTCCTGATTCTGCGCCTGCAAAAAGATTTAACTCTGTACCAATTGTGTCAGTACTATTTATCTGTAAATAAATAAATAGCATGTGTGAAGTAATAAACAGTATTTGGTGTTTGCGTAAGAATAAATTCAACTGCAAGCCAAATTACTGTATAAGAAAAATTCTAAAAACTAAGTATTTCATATGTCAGGATATTTGTTGAAATAAAAATCCATGATTATATGAGACCCTTAATTTTCAGATTGGAGTTTTCTTTGAAAAATATGTGGGCAAATTTTGGGGTATAACAAGTCTCAAATACAAAAAGCTGAAAAAGCTATTTGAATTTGAAACAAAGAAGCTTGAGTTGGAAAATTCTGAATTAAAAGAAAAACTTTTAAAATTATCCAATAATGTTGGATCTCCTTCTGATTCAGAAAAATCCACTCCTAGTTTAAACCATATTCTGAAAGAATATGATTTAAGTTTCAGGAAGTTCTTATCTAGAAGTATTGGCAGAAGTCAGCTAGCTTCTATGATATATGCTGTGTCTGGAAACAAAAGAGTCGGCATTGGTTTTGAGGGTGAAACCCCATACAAACTTGAACCTGTTGATGAAATGAAATTCACATACAAGCCATTGTATGATCAGTTCAAGTATGGCCACTCCCATGATATTAGGCACACTTCACATGCTCAAAGTTTTCACATAACACACACCAAAAAGCATGTGACACAACCTAGGAAATATCATGAAACTCATATTAAAAATTATCATGCTGTTCCTCCTATTGCTTACAATGTTAAACCCAAGTTCAATCAGAACTTGAGAAAATCTAACAAGAAAGGACCCAAAAAGATGTGGGTACCTAAGGATAAGATTATTCCTATTGCAGATATCCTTGACTGCAAAAAGGACAAAGCACAACATGTCATGGTACCTGGACTCTGGATGCTCACGACACATGACAGGAAGAAGGTCTATGTTCCAAGACCTGGTGCTTAAGTCTGGAGGAGAAGTCAAGTTTGGAAGAGATCAGAAGGGCAAGATAATTGGCTCTGGAACTATAAAGTCTGGTAACTCTCCTTCCATTTCTAATGTACTTCTTGTAGAAGGATTAACACATAACCTCTTATCTATCAGTCAATTGAGTGACAATGGTTATGATATAATCTTTAATCAAGAGTCTTGCAAGGCTGTAAATCAGAAGGATGGCTCAATCCTACTTACAGGCAAGAGGAAGAACAACATTTATAAGACAGATCTGCAAGATCTTATGAGTCAGAAGGTGACTTGTCTTATGTCTGTTTCTGAAGAGCAGTGGGTCTGGCACAGAAGATTAGGTCATGCTAGTTTGAGAAAGATTTCTCAGATTAACAAATTGAATCTTGTCAGAGGACTCCCTAATCTGAAATTCAAATCAGATGCTCTTTGTGAAGCATGTCAGAAGGGCAAGTTCTCCAAACCTGCATTCAAGTCCAAGAATGTTGTTTCTACCTCAAGGCCATTAGAACTCTTGCACATTGATCTGTTTGGCCCAGTCAAAACAGCATCTGTCAGAGGGAAGAAATATGGATTAGTCATCGTAGATGATTATAGCCGCTGGACATGGGTAAAATTCTTGAAACACAAGGATGAGACTCATTCAGTGTTCTTTGATTTCTGCATTCAGATTCAATCTGAAAAAGAGTGTAAAATCATAAAGGTCAGAAGTGATCATGGTGGTGAATTTGAGAACAGATCCTTTGAAGAATTCTTCAAAGAAAATGGTATTGCCCATGATTTCTCTTGTCCTAGAACTCCACAGCAAAATGGGGTTGTAGAACGAAAGAATAGGACTCTGCAAGAAATGGCCAGAACCATGATCAATGAAACCAATATGGCTAAGCATTTCTGGGCAGAAGCAATAAACACTGCATGCTATATTCAGAATAGAATCTCTATCAGACCTATTCTAAATAAGACTCCCTATGAATTGTGGAAGAATAGAAAGCCCAACATTTCATATTTCCATCCTTTTGGATGTGTATGCTTTATTCTGAACACTAAAGATCATCTTGGTAAGTTTGATTCCAAAGCACAAAAATGTTTCCTTCTTGGATATTCTGAACGCTCAAAAGGCTACAGAGTATACAATACTGAAACATTGATTGTAGAAGAATCAATCAATATCAGGTTTGATGATAAGCTTGGTTCTGAAAAACCAAAGCAGTTTGATAATTTTGCAGATTGTGATATTGATATATCAGAAGTTGTTGAGCCAAGAAACAACGCATCAGAAGCAGAGCTTCTCAGAAGCAAAGAATCTGAAGATCAAGTATCAGCTTCTCTGGAGGATCTAAGCATTTCTGAAGAACCATCTGTCAGAAGATCATCCAGACTCATCTCTGGTCATTCAGAAGATGTCATTCTTGGAAAGAAGGATGATCCAATCAGAACAAGAGCATTCCTTAAGAACAATGCAGACTGTCAATTAGGTCTTGTATCTTTGATCGAGCCAACTTCTGTTGATCATGCTCTAGAAGATCCAGACTGGATAATTGCTATGCAAGAAGAACTGAATCAGTTTACAAGGAATGATATTTGGGATCTTGTTCCTAGACCAGATGGATTCAATATAATTGGTACAAAATGGGTCTTCAGAAACAAGCTCAGAATGAGAAGATGAGAAGTTCTTATGTATGAGTATCTTTTGAAATGAAATTTTTTTTAAGAAGTTCTGATAGAAATCAATTAGAAATTGTGATTCAGTTATTACTAACGTTTCAGTGTCTAAGTTGATTCAGAATCTCTATAAAAGCAAAACAGCTGTAACTGGCTATCCAGATGGTAAACACGTGTTCACTATTCCTGGACAAGCGTGCGTGCAGTTGAGGGGACGTCTACTTAGGTAACTGTGCAAATCACGTCTTTTGTCATTATTATCTCTCCTCATGTCACGTAACATTAAATGCTTTTCATCATTTACTCTCTTTCAGTTTTCTTTTTATACTCTTCAAACGTTTCTTTTCCCTCTCATATTTCTCTCACTTTGCATTCAGTTTCTTTATCGTTCTCTCTCTTTGCATTCATATCATAAACCCTAGCAGTTTCCAATATCTGCAAATTCATCATGAATCCATCGTCAAGCTCTGGGAATCAAGATAATGATCGGAAACAAAAGAGAAAGGCAACTGCTGAACCAGAAACCAAACCAAAAAGAGTAAGGATCTCCTATGACCCTCTCAAAGTGTATCAACCCCTTGACGGTTCCCCTCAATCACCTCCCTCTTCAAAGACCTCCACCACCTCTTCCTCCTCATTCATCCTCTCGGAACCACCTTCTTCACCATCTGATATCTCCTCTCCTTCAACCCTTCCATCAGATATTTCTTCATCTCTCTCACACCCTTTTCCCACCAGAACACCTAATCCCTACAGTGTTGTTCTTCCTGACTCCAGGTTCACTGTCAACCCTCCAACCCCTACCACTCAATCATATCTGGAGCTTTTACAGTTTGATGTAAATGGCTGGTTGGAGATTCTAGGTGTTGCTCACCTTAACCATCTGGATGAGTATGCTACAAACAACCTTTGGAATACCTTTCGTCAGGATTTTCTGGCTAAGGCTACAGACACTCAGAGAAGGATTATGTCTGAAGCTCCTGGTGTTCGTGGTCTTCGGTTGGAAGTTGGTGAAAGCAGCCATCACCATCTCATCAGGAACAGAAGTGTTCTTGAAGGGAAGATACCAGCAAATGAGTTGGAAGAAGAAAATATCTGCAGAGACATCGTGGTGTGGAGACAATGGTTTCCTGTGCTGACTGGAGATTTTCAGTGGCTGTTCAACTGGTTCAGAATGAACCCTTCTGAAAAAGCACCTCACATGGTCTTTCCAGT
This sequence comes from Vicia villosa, assembly GCF_029867415.1. Taxonomy (NCBI): domain Eukaryota; kingdom Viridiplantae; phylum Streptophyta; class Magnoliopsida; order Fabales; family Fabaceae; genus Vicia; species Vicia villosa. The sequence continues at coordinate 153,524,494 of NC_081181.1, forward strand.
AGTGGTTTATCCTGCTGAAGTTGCTGGTCCTACTCCTCCAACAAACCTAGCAGCTATTCTTCAAGCGTTGGAAGCTGGAACTTCTGAGCTGCCTGAACCAGAATATGCTAAGGCGACTTCTGAGTCAGACTCAGATGAGGAAATGGAAGATGCACAAGCTGAAGATCTTCCAGAAGATCACCCTGCTGAGATTGCTGTCCCTTTTGGCAGAAATTCTGGTGCCTCCTCTTCTGGTGAAACCTCAGCTCTGATGGAGACCTTGGAAACTCTTCATCAGAATCTAGCTATGCTGGCTTCTCGTTTGGACGCGCAAGAAGCAGCCAATGCTGAGTTTCGCTCCTTCATGGCAAGGCAAGCTACAAGCACTGATGGGATTCATGATGTTCTGGCACGGATTTTGCGTAGGCTAGGATCTTAGTCCTTTGGTCTTTGTAGTTTTCTTTCCTTGTTGCATCTGTTTTCCTGCATTCCTCTCCTGTAATCTTTTTTGATTATCAATGAAAACTTTCCTTGCTTTTACATTCCAGTGATATTATTTGTCGTTTTATTCATCTGAATCTTTTGAAATATTCTTTTTGATGATATGACAAAAAAGGGGGAGAAAGATAAATGATAAATGATTTGATTAATCTATCAGTTGCTGGGTAAAGCTCCCACACATTTTCTAACAAGAACTGCAAGTTCTATATGGTTTAAGTGTTTTGCAGGCATAAAGAAGTGAAGAGAATCTTCAAAGCAAACACAAGAAGCAAAACCATGGAAACTGAAGCAAGCCGAGTGCTGTCAAGCTTCAGAGATCAGAAGCAAGAAAGAAGAATGAATCAGAAGCACTGATAATAGAATTTGATCCATATTTCCATATTTGTCTATTTGTTTTGACAAAATTCTATTTGCTCTGATACATTGTTTTTAGCCTATATGGCTCTGATACATATAATGTGTTCGAATATACATTTTATGTTCTGACTCGTTCATGCTGACTTTTGTCGTTTAGTTTTTGTTCTGTAACATTTCAGGATGTAGAGATGCTCTGATGATGCTCTGGTACATTCAACAATGTTCTGATACAAATCTAGCATGAAGTGATGTTGATAGAAATTCAAAGCTCTGAAGCTATCCGAGGGAAGCAGAAATCAGAAGCTGCGAATGTTCTAAAGATCCAGAAAACTCAAGTTCTGAAGCTGTCCTAGATGGAAGCAGAAATCAGAAGCTGTGAATGTTCTGAAGATCAAAGAAATTCAAGTTCTGAAGCTGTCCTGAATGGAAGCAGAAATCAGAAGCTGTGAATGTTCAGAAGATCAAAGAAATTCAAGTTCTGAAGCTGTCCTAGATGGAAGCAGGAATCAGAAGCTGTGAGTGTTCTAGGGATCTAAGGAAATTCTAGTTCTGAAGCTGTCCAATGGAAGCATAAGTCAGAAGCTATGAATTCTCTAAAAGACAGAAGCTTATATGATCGTCTCTACCGAAATAATCAGGGAAGTCTTTTATTAAAGTTCTTCGAGTATTTATTTCAGGGGGAGATTATTTATCTCAGGGGGAGATTGTTAATCTCAGGGGGAGACATATTCATATGCTTATGCTATAGCTGTGTAATTTGTCTTTTGCCGTCTGTTCTTTCTGATCGCAAATTCATATCATTTATATATGTTTTTGTCATCATCAAAAAGGGGGAGATTGTTAGAACAAGATTTGTTCTGATCAATTATCTTAGTTTTGATGATAACAATAATATGAATTTTGCTTAAGATAATATGGTACTCTAATCCAATGCAATTTCCCTTTCAGGAAATATATAAAGAGTACGCATAATTCAGCGCTCAGAAGCTTTGTCTCAAATGGTTCAGCATGCAACATCAGAACATGGTCTGGCAAGACATCAGAAGATGGTCGAAGCAGAATCAGAACATGGGTCTATGGAAGCATCAGAAGAACAAGAGAACAGAAGCACTGAAGTTCTGATGGTATCACGCTCAGAAGCACTTCAAGGTCAGAAGATGCTTTGCACCAAGCTGTTTGACTCTGATGATATTCAAACGTTATATTCACAAACATCAGATCAGAAGAAAGTACAAGTGGCAAGCTACGCTGACTGACAAAAGGAACGTTAAAAGCTATTAAAGGCTACGTCAGTAGACACAGCGTGAACAAGGCTCGAGGTAGTTGACAAAAGCGTATAACATTAAATGCGATGCTGTACGGAACACGCAAAGCATTAAATGCACTCAACGGTCATCTTCTCCAACGCCTATAAATATGAAGTTCTGATGAGAAGCAAGGTTAACGATTCTGCACCAAAACATCTCATATTAACTTGCTGAAACGCTGTTCAAATTCAAAGCTCAGAATCTTCATCTTCATCAAACCTCACTACATTGCTGTTGTAATATATTAGTGAGATTAAGCTTAAACGATTAAGAGAAATATCACAGTTTGTGATTATAGCTTTCAAGAAGCATTTGTAATACTCTTAGAATTGATTACATTAAGTTGTAAGGAACTAGAGTGATCGTGTGGATCAGAATACTCTAGGAAGTCTTAGAAGTGATCTAAGCAGGTTGTAACTAGAGTGATCGTGTGGATCAGTATACTCTAGAAAAGTCTTAGAGGGTATCTAAGCAGTTGTTCCTGGAGTGATCAGTGTGTGATCAGAAGACTCTGGAAGACTTAGTTGCTGACTAAATGGAAAACCATTGTAATCCGTGCGATTAGTGGATTAAATCCTCAGTTGAGGTAAATCATCTCTGCGGGGGTGGACTGGAGTAGTTTAGTTAACAACGAACCAGGATAAAAATAACTGTGCAATTTATTTTTATCTGTCAAGTTTTAAAGCTACACTTATTCAAACCCCCCCTTTCTAAGTGTTTTTCTATCCTTCAACTCTAAGTCTAGGTTAACTTTCTATGATTGGTACAAGCTACCACTTAATAGTTACAACTCTTACTAGAGTTTTTTGGTTGTAAGGGTTGCACCCCTAGTGCGATTTCTTATATCAATTGCCTATTAAAAAAAAAGTATTGCAGTTGAAGTGTTTTTTGTGATGCTTTCCATTTATGTGTTTAAGTTCTTAGTGATTAAGTTCTACTTCTACTAAAATATAAGAACATCATTTTAGTATCATTGTCATGTCAAAGGTGTAATTTTCACGTAGATGCAACTGTGACTGGGTGACAGTAGTGTCAATCCTTGAAGTTGTGATTTTTCAATGGTTATCAGTAAACAAAACCTTTTCAATGACAATCCTTTACTTGCTTTTTCTAAATCTATCTTAAAAACCAAACTGTTAGTTCTTCAACCTCAAATTGTGTTTCTGCAATAACACCTAGTTTCTCAGGTCTTTTCTCACCGAACATAACTCAGATCCTCATAGAAAGAAACTTAGTAATATGCATGTAGTTGCTAGTGATTAAGCTTATACGTCTATAATCATTTCACAGTGCAAGGACAATTTGGGCTCTAAATTGATGAAAATAGAGTTCGTATTTATCACATGGTTTCCTTAATGGGTTTCTTCTCAACTTTACATTGATGAGGTTATTGCTTACCTCATTCCAATTTCTAACTACTCTTGAAGAAAGAAATAGTAAAACTTTTGAGTCTTTGGTGTTTTTCCTATTTATAAGCTTTATCTTGGGATATAAGACAACGATTCGATTCTTTAATGAAAGGCTTATATTGGTTTTGTTTCGAGTGAATATATGTATAGGAACAAAAAAATACTCACGCAGTCATCACCAATACCAAACAAGACTTCCTTCTTCATGCCATAATCCTTTGTTGCAGCACTTGATGACATGCTTCTAGTGTTAAGGCAATGATTTTCATGCTTAACTTAGTTGATTCTCATGTTTCTTGTTCATGATGATAGCCAAAAAAAATATATTAGCTTTAGATATTGTTATGAGCAAACAATAATCAAGTACACTTCTGCATTTCATCAAACATGCCAGTGCTGATTGTATCAGATATCTTTTGTTTTTGTCTGTTTCAGAGCGTTGGTATCTTAAATAAGGCAGGAGGTTAGGTAGTACCCAGGCTTGAATAAGTAACTATGATAGAATACTATAAATTTGTAAGCTAGTGACATATCACAGACATTTAATCCTAGAAATATGGGATAAACATTTTGACGAATCATATGCTTCCGACCTATGATTTTTGCTGTCCTAAAATGTTTGTTCTATTTGATGCATTGTCTGTTAATTTTATTCAGCCTCCACTTAATCCTAAAGTTTATTATTTAATGAATTTAAAATTTAAACGTCATGATAATCCCATGGTATATAATATAGCATGCTTTATTAGTTTGAAATAGAAGAAAGTGGAAAGAAAACTATCATAAACTGAATCAACTGATCTGAAATTTTTATTTATTGCTTCTGGAGCTTTGATAAAAGGCAATGTCCACCATAATAAGTTTCCTTATGTTAAAATTAATGTGTTGTAACCACCACTATTAGTGAGCATTATGAAAGAAGTGTAACCATCACATTATAATGATTGTCTTTATGTTAGAATTGTATCATTAAGATTGAGAGAACCAAAGAGTCCTCATCTTAATTATCATCTTATTGTCTTCTAAGTCAGTTTTGATTCAAGCCTATATAAAGGCTTTGTAATGTTAAGAAAGACAGAGCAGTTATGGTGAATTCAATAAAATAGCAGTTTTAAAGCATATCTTCCACCAGTGGAAGTATAGTGAGAAAAGTGTCCGGTGCAGTTTTAAAGCATATCTTCCACCAGTGGAAGTATAGTGCAAAAAGTGTCAAAAACCAGTTTTCCTCTGCAGAATCCTGCAACACCATAATTTATCACATACCACCTCTAGAATACCACCAACATAGTGGTATCAGAGCTGCAGATCCTTGCAGCTGCAACAAAAACAACAAAAGTTATGGCTTTTACAAACAACCCTTCCGCAACTTACAGCAATGTCAAAGTTCTTCTATTTGAAGGAGAGAACTATGATTTTTGGGCTGTTAAAATGGAGACTCTATTCACATCTTTCGATGTTCTAGAGTATGTCAAAAACGGATATGAAGAACCGGCACCAACGGAGGCTGAAAAATCAAAAGAAAAAGCTGAAGAATCAAGCCAACGACTTGAAGAGTTGAAGAAGAAGAAGATCACAGATGCTGGAGTTCTCGGAATGATTCAAAGAGGAGTCTCTCTATCCATTTTCCCAAGGATTATGAGAGCTAAAACATCGAAAGAAGCCTGGAGTATCCTACAACAAGAGTTCGAAGTAGACTCAAAAGTGCGAATGATGAAGCTTCAATTTCTTAAGAGAGATTATGAAAATGAAAGGATGAAGGAGAACGACAGCCTGAATGAGTACTTCAACAGACTCTCCGAGTTGGTGAATCAGATGAAGTCGCATGGTGATACGATAGAAGATCGCAGAATTGTTGACAAAATTCTGATTAGTTTGACAGCAAGATTTGACCCAATGGTGGGTGTGATAGAAGAAACCAAGGATCTATCAACATTGACTGTTCAAGGGTTAATGGGGTCTTTGAGATCCTACGAGCAAAGGATGTTACGACATTCTGAAAAATCAATTGAGAGTGCCTTTCAATCTAAACTCAACATTCAGTCCAACAATGGTGAAAATAAGCCCCAATTACAAACTAGAGGTGAGTCTTCTAGAGGTGGCAGATTTGGAAGAGGCAGAGGCAGAGGTCGAAGCCAACGTGGCAGATCTGGAAGAGGCGCAAATGGCGGAAGATGGAATGAAGCATCAAACAAATGGTGCAAAATTTGTAACAACGGCACTCATGACGAGAAGGACTGTTGGAACAAAGGAAAACCGCAATGTCACAATTGCAAGAGATTCGGGCACCTTCAAAAGGATTGTCGTCTTGCAAATCAGCAACATGCTTCGTACGCAGAAGGAGAATCTGATGAAGGAAATTTGTTTTTTCCTTTCAAAAAGCATTGCATGAAGAAGGTAAAAATGTTTGGTATTTGGACAGCGGCTGTAGCAACCATATGACCGGACAGAAGGAAGCATTTATAAACATTGATTCGTCATTTGGCTCAAAAGTTAAATTGGGAAATGGAGAACATGTCGAAGTGAAAGGGAAAGGAAGCATTGGAGTCACCACAAAGTAAGGAAGCAAAGTCATACATGACACGCTTTATGTGCCAGAGTTAGACGAAAATTTGCTTAGCATTGGACAACTTCTGGAGCACGGCTATTCTCTGAACTTTGAGAATAGAGAGTGCAAAATTTTTGACTCAGAAAGAAGAAGTGTTGCCGTTGTGAAGATGACTAGCAATAGGAGCTTTCCACTATCTTTCAACTATGAGAAAAATGTAAGCATGATGGCCAGAGAAGAGAATGACTCATGTTTATGGCACAGGAGACTTGGGCATTTGAATTACGAAAGTCTCAAGTTACTCTATCAAAAGAAGATGGTGTATGGGCTACCAAGAATTGAAGAAAAATATGGTGTGTGTGAAGGATGTGTCCTTGGCAAACACCACCGGCAACCATTTCCAAAGGCAAGTGCATGGAGAGACAAACAAGTGTTGGAACTTGTACACACAGATGTGTGTGGCCCTATGAATACGTTGTCTCATGGAAAAAACAGGTACTTTATCTTGTTTATTGACGACTTTACCCGCATGACTTGGGTATATTTCATGAGACAAAAATCTGAAGCGTTTGTAATCTTTAAGAAGTTTAAAGCATTAGTTGAAAAACAAAGTGGCAGATTTATAAAGATGCTGAGAAGTGATCGAGGGAAGGAGTACACCTCAAATGAATTTCACAAATTTGGTGAAGATGAAGGTGTTGAAAGACAACTCACTGTTGGCTATACACCTCAGCAAAATGGTGTATCTGAAAGAAAGAACTAAACTGTGATGGAGATGGCGAAATCTATGCTACTTGAGAAAGGTTTACCTAAAACCTTTTGGCCCGAGGCCGTTAACACTGCTGTGTATTTGATGAACAGGTGTCCAACAAAGGCCGTGTGGAAAAAGACTCCATTTGAAGCCTGGAGTGGAAGAACACCGTCGGTGAACCATCGTAAATTTTTTGGATGTGTTTGCTATGCTCAAATTCCAAAACAAAAGAGGACAAAGCTAGAAGAAACAAGTGAAAGATGTGTCTTTATTGGCTATAGTTCCATGTCAAAGGGCTTTAGACTTTACAACTTGAAGACAAACAAGGTGATCATTAGCCGGGATGTTGTATTTGATGAGAATGCTTCTTGGAATTGGGAAGAAGACAAAATGAAGGAGAAAACAGTCCCTGCAATCATATTACAACAACAAAATTCAGCAGCTGAGAATGAGCATCCAGCTCCATGTACACCAAGTTCCTCATCCTCTCCAAGTTCACCAAGTTCAAGTTCATCATCTCCCAGCTCAACTCCAATAAAATTGAAGGATTTGAGTGATATTTATGCAAGATGCAACTATTGTGTTATGGAACCAGAAAATTTTGATGAAGCAATCAAAGAAGATGTTTGGAGGAATGCGATGCAAGAAGAGATAAATGCCATTGAGAAAAACAAAACATAGCAGCTAGTTGAAAAGCTAAATGACAAAGAAGCTATTGGAGTAAAATGGGTGTACAAATTAAAGCATAATCCTGATGGGTCAATTCAAAGAGCCAAGGCTAGATTGGTAGTAAAAGGCTATGCACAACAGCCTGGAATTGACTATAGTGAAACTTTTGCCCCAATTGCAAGATTGGATACTGTACGAACAGTTATTGCATTAGCAACTCAAAAAGGGTGGAACCTGTACCAACTTGATGTGAAGCCAGCCTTCCTGAATGGAGAATTAAAAGAAGAGGTATATGTGCAGCAACCTCAAGGCTTTGTGACTAAAGGCCAAGAAGAAAAAGTTTACAAGTTGAAGAAAGCTCTCCATGGGTTGAAACAAGCCCCTAGAGCATGGTATAGTGAAATTGACAGCTACTTCATTCAAAAAGGATTTCAAAGAAGTCAGAGTGAGCATACCTTGTATGTGAAGTATCAAGGTAAAGATGATATCCTTCTTGTTGCCCTTTATGTTGATGATTTGGTGTATACGGGTAACAACAAGAAAATGGTTGAAAATTTTAAAATAGAAATGATGAAAAAATATGAGATGAGTGATCTTGGCTTGCTGCATCATTTTCTTGGTATTGAGGTTTACCAAGATGAATATGGAGTTTTTATTTGTCAAAGGAGATATGCTGAAAATATTTTGAAAAAGTTTGGCATGAAAGACTGTAAACCTGTTGACATTCCTTTAGTGGTGAATGAAAAATTAAGGAAGGAAGATGGTGGAAGATTAGTAGATGCAAGCATGTATAGAAGTTTGGTTGGAAGTTTGTTTTATCTAACAGCTACACGACCTGATTTAATGTTTGCTACTAGTTTACTCTCAAGGTTCATGAGTAAACCGAGTCACTTACACCTTGTAGCAGCAAAAAGAGTTCTAAGGTATGTCATGGGAACCATGAAGCATGGAATCAGGTTTGAAAAGAGTTTTAAACTCAAAATTAAAGGCTACTGTGACAGTGATTGGGTTGGAAGTGTTGATGACATGAAAAGCACTTATGGTTATGTGTTCAGCCTGGGTTCAGGAGTAATTTCTTGGTGTTCGAAGAAACAAGACACTGTAGCGCAATATTCAACTGAAGCAGAATATATGGCAGCTGGTTTGGCTACACAACAATCATTGTGGTTGAGAAGAATACTTGAAGATATCGGAGAAAAGCAAGAAGAAAGTCTGCTGCTTCACTGTGACAATAAATCAGCAATAGCCATGGCGAAGAATCCTGTTTTCCACAGTCGAACAAGACATATTAATATAAAGCACCACTTCATTTGAAGTGTGATCGAAGATGGTGATGTGCAGTTAGTGTTCTGCAATTCAGAAGAGCAGCTTGCAAACATTTTTACTAAAGCACTACCAAGAGGAAGATTTCAGCAACTTAGAGAAGCAATGGGAGTTAAAGAGCAACACATTAAGGGGGAGTGTTTAAATTAATGTGTTGTAACCGCCACTATTAGTGAGCATTATGAAAGAAGTGTAACCATCACATTATAATGATTGTCTTTATGTTAGAATTGTATCATTAAGATTGAGAGAACCAAAGAGTCATCATCTTAATTATCATCTTATTGTCTTCAAAGTCAGTTTTGATTCAAGCCTATATAAAGGCTTTGTAATGTTAAGAAAGACAGAACAGTTGGTGGTGAATTCAATAAAATAGCAGTTTTAAAGCATATCTTCCACCAGTGGAAGTATAGTGAGAAAAGTGTCCGGTGCAGTTTTAAAGCATATCTTCCACCAGTGGAAGTATAGTGCAAAAAGTGTCAAAAACCAGTTCCCCTCTGCAGAATCCTGCAACACCATAATTTATCACATACCACCTCTAGAATACCACCAACACCTTAGCAAGTTATTGGTGAGCATGCTTCTGCTAAAAATGATTACATATATTTCAATAAACTTGACACTATATAAGATAATGGCCTAACTTCTTAACAAAAGCACACCATACTGCATATACTAAGCTCCCTAGTGACATCAACAATATTAATTCTTTCTTAAATTAATAAGTTCCCAACAAGTTTAATGTTTGGTCATATAGAGATACAAAAATCATGTGGTGAAATCATGTGTTGGTCGCGATTAATCCTATCAAAGAAGTTGTATATTATCTGGATTCCTTACACATTGGTCCAAGTACATACGAAGTTATGAAGAAGATGATTTATACGTAAGTGAGATTGTTCTAAATATTTGTGTGTATATTTATTTATTTATTTATGTGAATTGTTCTAAATATGCGTTTATGTTTTATTAGTGCTATACAAGTTTTCCGAGCACAAAGAGGTAATCAAGTACAAAAGAGTAAATCCAACAACATTACATGGATTATAGTGGAGGTATATTAATTAATTATCACAATTTTGATTATATTAATAGTGATGATACTTGATAAAACTTAGGTCTTATCCATATTTTCTTTTCATGTGTAGTGTCCTGGGCAGCGTAATGAAGTAGATTGCGGTTTTTACATGTTGAGGTTTATGAAAGAAATTCTTCTTATGGATCGAATAGACATTCCATCCAAGGTATGGATTTCTAACTTAGGAGTTATTTTAATATTTAACACATATTTCTCATATAATTAAATAGTTTTAACTTATAATTCTTCTTATGTTATATTATTATGTAGTACTTTGATGAACTCAAGCGTGGTTATTACTCAAGTTTTCAGTTGGATTAACTTAAGGAGGATTGGTGTAAATTCATGATTGAGTTGAAAGTTATATAAGGTATATTATAATCTTACTTTAATTGATGAAAATTTTTAGTATATTCAAGTGTTGCAATTTTGTTTTTGTTTGTCATGTGGTAAATTATATTTTGTTTGTATCATGGTATGAAATACGATATTTTGGTGTTGTTTCAGGTTATATGTGCAGATGTAGAAGATAGAGATGAACAGATTTTGTAATGGTATATAATGGTGCAAACAAAATGTGGCATAACTTTTGGTGTTGTTTTTTTGTAAAAGTATATAAATGTACAAGAGTAATAGTATATATAAGTACATTGGTGTAAATGTATATGGTATATTTTGGTATTGTTTTTAATTGGATTGAAGCTCAAATTTGTGAAAATTTGTAATGGTATATACAGGTGCAAAATATGGTGAAAACCTGGTGCAAATATGGTTAAATCTGTGCATATAGAATTGTATATTTCAAAAAGCGCTTTTGTTGAAAAGTATTATATAAAAAAATTTCGTGGACATTAGACAACGCTTTGAAAAAACGCTGCCTAAAGGGGGCTTTAGACAGCGCTTTTACAGTAAAAGCGCTGCGTAAAGAGGCATTTTTAAAATTTTGTTTCAAAAAGAGCTGGCTAAAGGGGTCCTTTAGCAGCGCTTTAAAAGTAAAAGCGCTGGCTAAAGGGGACCTTTAGCAGCGCTTTCAAAAAAAAGCTCTGGCTAAAGGGGGCCTTTAGCAGCGCTTTCAAAGTAAAAGCGCTGGCTAAAGGGGGCCCTTAGCAGCGCTTTCAAAAAAAAGTGTTGGCTAAAGGGGGCCTTTAGCAACGCTTTCAAAGTAAAAGGGGTGCTTGAAGGGGGTATTTAGCAGCGCTTTTACTTTCAAAAAAAGCGTTGTCTTTACCTACAACAGTGCTGGAATAGACAGCGCTTTAAAGCGGCGTCTAAAGCCAAAAAAAGCGCTGTCTAAGGTCTTCATTGGCGTAGTGGTAGTGAAAAACAGAAAGGCGTCACTTTTAACCACAGTTAGAATTTTAACTGTGGTGAAAAGTGACGTCTCGTCTGATAACAGAAGCACTACTTTATATTCTGTTAACATGAAAATACAACATTGGTCTTTATATAGACCTAAAGGTTTATGCTATTCTAGGAAATTAAAGCAAATAGATACTATTAATAGGCCACTATCTCTTGGCCTTCCAACTACAAGAGACTCTTTGTCTTTCCACTAACTTATTAATAGAAACCACTTAATATAACATTAAAGCTTATTCAACAAAACTCCCATGTAAACTTAAATGTTTCTTCTATCCATCATGCCTGTCAATTTCTCTCTCTATCGAAAATTTCTTTCGATAATGGTTTTGTGAAAATATATGCTGCTTGATCCTTGCTTGCTACATGCCTCAATTCGACACTTCCTTCCTTCACACAGTCTCGAATGAAATGGAAGCGAACGTCGATGTGTTTGCTTCTTTCATGATTCACTGGATTCTTTGCTCACTCAATTGCTGATTGTTGTCCACTTGTATTATTGTTGAACCTATCCATTTTAGCTCCATTTTTCTCAACAATCTTCTAAGCCATATTGCAAGACAAACACACCAAGATGCTGTCACATATTCAGCTTCACATGTCGAAAGTGTTACTATCGGTTGCTTCTTGGAAAGCCAGGTAAATGCAGTGTTTCCCATAAAGAACACATATCATGAGGTGCTTTTCCGATCTTCTATATCTCCGCACCAATCGCCGTCGGAGTAACCATTCAACTTGTAATATTCTATTCTTGAGTAAAACATTCCAAGTGACACAGTTTTTTGGATGTATCGAAGGATTACTTTCAATGCCTTCCAATGTGTATAAACTAAGCGAAAGATCTGGCCTTGTACATGTGATATAGCGAAGACTTCCTACCAAGCTTCGATATTTTCTTGCTTCGACACATTCTCCTCCATCAAATTTTGATAGCTTTGCACCTGGTTCCATTGGCGTCGAAATCATATTACAGCTTTCCATCTTATATTTTTTCAAGATTTCTTTTGCATATTTCTCTTGTGAAATAAAAATTCCTGTTTCTTCTTGTCGAACCTCCAGACCAAGAAAGAATCTCATAAGATCTAAGTCTTTCATCTTGAATTCACGTGTCATTGTGCCCTTGAATTCTTCTATCATCTGACCATTGTTACCCAAGAAAATTAGATCATCAACATAGAGAGCAACAAGTAACATATTACCTCCATTCTTCTTTACATACAGAGCATGTTCGTAGGGACATTGCTTGAAACTATTCTCTTTGAAGTATGTGTCAATGCGTGTATTCCATGCTTGCGATGCTTGCTTCAACCCATAAAGCGTCTTTTTCAATTTTAACACTTTTTCTTCTTTTCCGATTTTCATGTCTTCCATTTTTCGTCTCGCAACGCTTCTTCGAGGCTAATGTTTTCAGTATCTGACAAAAGACATACAAGGTGTACCTCTTCTGTCGTATCATACAAATCTTGCAGACTTCACATTCTGGGTTGTAGAGATTCATCTTTATTGTTAGAATCTTAAAGGTCTGTTGAAATGCTTGTTGGTACAACGATTGATGATTCTCCAACTTCGATGATGACCTCTGTCGAATTCTTCCAGTCCCATTTGCTCACTTTGTTTATTCAAACGTCTCTACTCACTATCACCTTCTTGCTCATGGGGTCGAATAACCTGTACCCTTTTGTTTTCTCATCATACCCAATGAATATGTACTTCTGACTTTTGTCTTCGAGCTTCGTTCTTTGTTGATCTGGTACGAGTGCACAAGCCCCACTACCAAATACTTTGAGATGAGAAACTGTTGGCTATTGTCCGCTCCATGTTGTTGATCTGGTGGTGTTTGATTTTCTAACTTCGAATATGGACATCGATTCTGAACATAAATGGCACATTGTACAACTTCTGCCCAGAATTCCTTCGACATGTTCTTTCTCTTAAGCATTGATCGAACCATGTCGAGAACTATTCAATTCTTCCTTCCAGCCACACCGTTTTGTTGAGGTGAATATGGTGCAGTTAGAAACCTCCTTATGTCCCGCTCTTCACAATACTTCATAAAGGCTGTTGAAGTATACTCACCACCTCTGTCAGATCGAACGAATTTGATGTGTCTGTTAGTTGCCTTTTCCACCATTACTTTGAACTTTTTGAACACCTCGAGTGCTTCAGATTTTTCTTTCAAGAAATAAACTCAGGTCTTTCGTGAGAAATCATCGATAAAGGAAATGAAATACCTTTTGCCATTGAAAAATTCCAGAGTGATTGGCCCACATATGTTGGTATGAATCAGTTCGAGAATATGTTTAGCCAAGATATGAATGTGAATAAAATTAAAAGTTCATAAAGAAAATTTTATGGGCCAAAATATAAAATGTGATTAAAAAATTTTGACAAAAAAAGGTAAAATCAGGTCAAAGAATAAAATCCAATGATCTTACATGATTTAACACGATTTCACCAATTTTAGAATGATTTAAATCACTTAAAACCGTTCCAGAATATGATTTTACGTAAACATGTTTTTACCTGCATTTAACACGAAATGCTGACCTAGAAACGTAAAATCTATAGAATTTAGGTTTTAAATCGAGATTTTAACAACCTTGCTCGCGAGAGTAACATATTTAGAAAAGTTTGAGGTAGATTTTGTATTCCACGTTGTTTTGAAAAGAAGGATTAGTTTTGCCTTTAAATACTTATTATATGTTTCATCTACAATACACATAGGCTATGTTTGGGAGTTATGTTTGGGAGTTTGAAGGGGAGGGCTTTGAAAAATAGGAAGAATTGAGTGAAAAGAATAAAAGAATTTTGGGTATGAGGGTTTTGGAGGGTTTGATTTTATTCATAACACCAAAAACCCCATAAAATGGAAGAACTCAAAAATTGTATTGAAGTAGGGTTTTGGAGGGCTTACATAAATTTTTCAAATATCTTTTAGGTTGTTATACTATTTTGAAATTTTTAAATTTTGTAATGATAATAACTCTTTTATCATTCTAAACAAAATCTTTTTTTCAAAAAATGTCAAATATTTTTCTATATTTTTTAAAAATTCGTTTTCGGAAGCCTTCCCCACCTCCAAACTCCCTAACATAGACATAGTAAATAAAATTAAAAAAAGTCTCTTTCACATAATTTATCCTAGACCTATCTGATTTACTTTCATTTACGTTTTCACTAGTTTTGTAGCTCACAAAAAATCCAACTCCATGCTTAACATTCTTTGAAGGAGTTAAAATATCTACAACCGAAAGACATAATTCATTCTTTAGTGTAATTTTCTGAACTAAAAAGAGAATCACAAGAGCATAATCAACTGACTCCTTAGCTAACTTTCAAGTTCAACATTATATCCTTACTTAAAAAACAAGCAATTACAAAGTCATACATGAAAATAAAATAAGTAAGCATCTCATATATATCTAAATTATTTTCAAAATAAATAAGGACTATTAGAAAATGTTGATCACAATTATATTATTTTTATATGATGGTACATGTTGAATTCCAGACATACATAAAAAAAATCAAGAAATAGATGAAAATAAATAAAATTAAGCATCTCATATAGTCACACTGCGTAGAACTACTGTCTCAATGGTAAGTCCAGGTCCAAAACCGAATAACACACCCCATTCAAGTCCTTCTCCAGTTGTCTTCAAACCGTCTTGCATTGATTTCTTTCTCATTTCATCTAAGATAAACAACACACAAGCACTTGACATATTTCCATACTCACTAAGTACTTCCCTAGTGGCCTTCATCTTTTCAGGCTTCAAGGCTAGCTTTTGTTCCACTTGATCTAAAATTGCAGGTCCACCTGGGTGTGCAATCCAAAAGATTGAGTTGTAATCAGAAATTCCCAATGGCTGGAAAGCCTCAACCAATGCTTTACCAATGTTCTTTGAAACAATCCCAGGAACATCTTTAAGAAGGTGAAAAGTTAGCCCCGCTTCACGAAGGTGACCATCAATGGCTCCTTCACTATCAGGTGCAATTGTTTGCGCAGTCCAAACCATCTCAAAAATAGGTTTCTCAATCTCTGGTACTGGGTCAGAACCAACAATAAGTGCAGCAGCTCCATCTCCGAATAACGCTTGTCCAACAAGACTGTCCAAGTGAGTATCACTAGGACCACGGAATGTAACCGCAGTGACTTCAGAACAAACAACCAACACACGAGCGCCTCTGTTGTTCTCGGCCAAGTCCTTAGCCAAACGGAGCACCGTGCCACCAGCAAAGCACCCTTGTTGGTACATCATATACCTCTTCACATATGGACGAAGACCTAAGAGTTTGGTGAGTTGGTAATCGGCTCCAGGCATGTCTACACCACTTGTGGTACAAAAGATTAAGTGAGTAATCTTTGATTTTGGTTGACCCCATTCTTTGATAGCTTTGACAGCAGCTTCCTTCCCTAGTCTAGGTACCTCCACCACCACCATGTCTTGCCTAGCATCCAATGAAGGTGCCATGTATTCACAAAGACTAGGATTTTCTTTCAAAATCTCCTCAGTTAGATACATGTATCTCCTCTTGATCATAGATTTATCACCTGCAGTAGTTACAAATAAATGACATATCATCAGCACAACAATTTTTAGGTAATAATACCAAAACCAATGACATAATAATATGTCTCTCAATGCAAACAATTTGTATCAAGTTGGTGTAAGTATTTAAGAATGGTGATCATAACATAATATATACTTACACATGCGTTGGAATTTCTCTTTGAGAACAGTCTTGTGCTCACTGTTAGTGATTCTAAAGTAGAAATCAGGATATGTGGCTTGTTCAACACAGTTAGCTGGATTTGCTGTGCCAATAGCCAAGATGGTTGCAGGGCCTTCTGCCCTTTGAGCCTTACGAATTTCAGAAACAGTCACCATCTTGATATATTGAATACTAGTTTCTAGGTAGCAAAGTTATGATATGACTTAGTTGAAGGTTTGTAGAACTGGTTGTTGTAGAAAAGGAAAGGGACGAAGAGTGTTGTGTTGTAATTAACATGTTTGAGGTTAGATGGTTTTATAGTATGAAGAATTAGTAGATATTTGTGGTGGGTGGGTAGATGAATGAACATGACTTCACGAGATTCACAAAAATACTTTCTAGTAATATTCTATGGCTGGCTTGATTGAACTGACCATGTAAGTGTTTGGTGGAATATACCCGAATGAGTTTTTTTAATTAAGACCCTTTCTTGTCAAACCTTTTCTTTTTTAATATACTTACATTACGTACTTCCAAACTGGCTTGCAATTTTTTCATAAGTAAATCATTTCACCATTTAACATGTGTGGTGAAAATTAGCCACTTGATAAATACCAAGTTGCATATAAATGAGTTAATTAACTAAGGATGTGCAAGCTGATTGTAATTAGATAGGTTTGGGATGATATATTTATATATTATTTTTGTTGGAATCATTGACTTTCAAAAATGACATTACACTTTTATTGTATATGTATTGAGTTAAGTGTTTTTTATCATAAAGACGGAAAGGTGGGATGAATTAATTTTTTTAAAAATTAACGACTCACTTTACAAAAAAAAAAAAAACAAAGTCCAAGTTATGACATTAAATTTTGGCATGTATAACAACCATTTAAGTATCTCGGATGCACTATATTTATTAGATACTCTTTCATTAAATTAATATATGAATCTCTTGTTATGATCTATCAACAACAACTTGTCACTCATTCGAGAATATTTTTTCTTCAAAAGTCTTTCGTGAGTATCTATGTAAGGTTCAACTCGATCAATATTATCCAATATATAGAAATGTGCTTGAATAACTATATCCTGAGCCACTGACTTAACATTTAGACCTTGAATACCTCTTCCGTCTGTGTCAACATGAAGAGACTTTGGAATTCCTATAGAATCTGCTTTTGCCAAATAGTATGTACAAAACTCTACTGCTTCTTCCGTGATGTACCTTTCAACAATCGAAGCTTCTGATCGGTGATGATTCTTCGTATAACCTTTTAAGATCTTCATATATCGCTCTATTGGATACATCGAACTTAAATAAACTAGACCTCAAAATCTGATTTCTCTAACTAGATGAACAAGTGAACCATAATGTCAAAAAATGATGTAGGAAAATACATCTCCAATTGACCCAAGATTATGGCAGTCTTGTTGCACCCAAAATTTTCCCTCCTATCTTTTTCTAATTGGCTCAGGCTTCGTATTAGACCATATTCATACGTACACGTCATTGGTTATGAGATCCCGGGATCAAGGTTCCATTCTTCAAAAGCTACAGCAGAAATGACTCTTCTATCAATCAACAGTGAAGCAAGAATTCAGGTTTCTTGAAGTTCAAATATGGTCTGGAGTTTTTCTCAAAGCTCTCTCAGCAGGGACCAATCAAATCCTTATCATAGTAAGTGTCCTAGCACTCCGGTGTGCTTTGAAACACAGAAGAAATCAAGAGTTTCCGCTGTTTCGGGACATTTCAGATCAAAAGTCAATTTTGTGGTGTAAGTGTAAAATTCGTAACTTCCAACTAGAAGGTTGTATGGGCTTGATTCTTGCGGTGCCAAATTTTTTTTGGCATTCTCTACACCTTTCCTGTTCAGGTCAAAAGCCAGTTCTTCGAGGAAGATGATCAAAAGTGTAAATTACCTGAAATTTGGGTTTACTGTTCAACTGTCTTTCAAATGTTCGAAAACTCGTAACTTCTGCCTGCTAAGTAGTCAGTTTGAAGCGATTCATATGCCAAAATAACCGTCTTGAGGTCTACTATATTTCATGTGTTCGGGTCGGGAATTTTTCTTTGAAGAATATTTTCGTATTTGCAATTTACCTAAAGATATACAGTGAAATAGTGTAATAAACCGATGTCTCCTGTACGATAAAAAATTCATAACTCCTGCACCTTTTATCATCTCCGGCTGAAATTTGAACGAAAATTCCATCTCGATGTCCCTGACGTTTCGTATGATGGGACCGAAGGCCAGTTCTGCACCAGAAATTCCATAATATTGCAAAAACATCAAAATTTAATTATCGAAATGGAGTTTTCGGCACTGTGCGACAAGATTAAAAAATGCATAACTCCCTCAATTTTTATCGGATTGGGGCCATTCTAGCGACATTATTTCAAAAATATTATCGGCTAAGATTTATCTTCATACCCCGAGTTCAGATTTTGATCAGAGGATCAAGCTCAGTCACATTCTTTGAGAGGTGCGCACAAAAATTCTACACAGTTGAGTTTTACACCTCAGATGACCAGATGATTCTCGTCTTTCAAACACGCATAACTTTTTCACCGTTTATCAGATTGAGTCCGTTCTGGCGTCAACGGTTCTCAAATCTTGCTATCTTCAATTTTGCCATTGTTTTCAATTTCTAATTTTGCACCGAAACACGTTTAAGGGTTTTCAATTTCTCCACGTGCATCACATTAAGACAATGTCTAACATCAAGACTTAACCAATATGGAAGATCAAAGAACACCGACCTCTTTTTCCATATATTTTTCTCAACTGGCCCTTTTTATTTTTCTCTCTTTCCAAAGACAACATTAACGTGTTCCTATCGTTGATAAACTTCATCCCTGATTAAAGGTTTAGGAGCCATATCAAATTCTTTATCTCCATTAAAAGCCTTCCGCAATACAAGATAAGGATGACCGCGTTTTAGAAATTTTTGTTGCCCAAGGTAAATAGTCTTTTTTCCAAAATCAAGTTGTTGATAACAAGTATTAGATTCACACATAAGACATACTTTATGTCCTTTAACACTATATCTAGCCAAATTATCATAAGCAAGAAAGTTGTTAATTGTGCAAAATAACATTGCACGTATCTTAAATTTATTGCCAGAATATGTATGATTAACTTCAATGCCTTCATCCCACAAAAGTCGTAAATCTTTAATTAATGGATTTAGATAAACATCTATGTCGTTACCAGGTTGTCGTGGCCTAGAAATCATCACACTTATCAATATATACTTGCTCTTCATGCACAACCAAGGAGATAGGTTGTAAATAGTGAGAAGAACATGCCACGAAGAATGATTAGTGCTCAGACTACCATAGGGGTCCATTCCATTAGTGGCAAGCCCAAGCCTAAAGTTTCTTGGCACAATTTCAAAATCCAAAAACAACGAAACAATCTTTTTCTATGGCTGACTGGCTTGGTTGAACTGACCCATGTTTGGTGGAAAATACCCGAATGAGTTTTTTTAAGACCCTTTCTAGTCAAACCTTTTCTTTTTTTAATATACTTACGTTCTACCAAACTGGTTTGCAATTTTTTCATATATAAAACTATTTCACCATTTAACATGTGTGGTGAAAATTAGCCACTTCATAAATACCAAGTTGCATATAAATGAGTTAATTAACTAAGGATGTGGCCGACTTATGTGCAAGCTGTTCGGGTGCTCTAATTATATATTGATTGTAATTAAATAGGTTTGGAATGATACATTTATATATTCTTTTTTGGAATCATTGACTTTCAAAAATCACGTTACACTTTGATCGTATATGTATTGAGTTAAGTGGTTTTGATTATAAAGAAGGAAAGGTGGGATGAATTAATTTTTTTTTAAATTAACGACTCACTATATACCAAAATACAAAGTACTTACACATATTTTCCTTTTCTTAGGTTATTTGGTATTTGTGCATTTATATATTAAAATATTAATTGTGGCTTTTTAATAGTATTCATATTGGCCATACAATATTAATTTAATTTTTGTTACATTGTGCCATTTTTTGATTAATATTCAAATTATCTATACAATATTAATCTTATTTAACTTTTGTCACATATCTTTCTTTGTCAAAAAATATATATTTTTTTAGTAAAACATTTTTTATGCAACTTTATCTTGGAGAGAAGTATGATTAAAGGAGTGCCTGTATTTTTTTTTATTAAAAAACTTTTTTACTACGGTTTTTAATAGCAACAGAAAGGCGTTAGTTTTAACCACAGTTAGAATTTTAATTGTGATGAAAAGTGACGTCTCGTCTGATAACAGAAGCATTACTTTATATTCTGTTAACATGAAAATACAACCTTGGTCTTTATATGGACCCAAAGATTTCCGCTATTCTAGGAAATTAAAGCAAATAGATACTATTAATAGGCCATTATCTCTTGTCCTTCCAACTATAATAGACTCTTTGTCTTTCCACTAACTTGTTAATAGAAACCATTTAATATAACATTAAAGTTTATTCAAGAAAACTCCCATGTAAACTTAAATGTTTCTTCTATCCATCATGCCTATCAATTTCCTCTCTCTATCAAAAATTTCTTTTGATAATGGTTTTGTGAAAATATCTGCTGCTTGATCCTTGCTTGCTACATGTCTCAATTCGATACTTCCTTCCTTCACATGTTCTCGAATGAATGGAAGTGAACGTCGATGTGTTTGCTTCTTTCATGATTCACTGGATTCTT
Source organism: Vicia villosa (assembly GCF_029867415.1). Lineage (NCBI taxonomy): Eukaryota > Viridiplantae > Streptophyta > Magnoliopsida > Fabales > Fabaceae > Vicia > Vicia villosa. Next base: position 153,545,215 of record NC_081181.1, read on the forward strand.
TGCTAACTCAATTGTAGCTTAATTTTGCTCATTAATATTCTAAGCCATATTGCATGACAAACACACCAAGATGCTGCCACATATTTAGCTTCACATGTCGAAAGCGTTACTATCGGTTGCTTCTTGGAAAGCCAGGTAAATGCAGTGTTTCCCATAAAGAACACATATCTTGAGGTGCTTTTCCGATCGTCTATATCTCCGTACCAATCGCTGTCGGAGTAACTAATCAACTTGTATTCTTCTGTTCTTGAGTAAATCAGTCCAAGTGACACAGTTCCTTGGATGTATCAAATGATTCTTTTCAATGCCTTCCAATGTGTATAGACTGGTTCCTCCATAAAATGACTTACAATTCTGACACTAAGCGAAGGATCTGGCCCTGTACATGTGAGATAGCGAAGACTTCCTACCAAGCTTCGATATTTTCTTGCTTCGACACATTCTCCTCCATCAAATTTTAACAGCTTTACACCTGGTTCCATTGGCGTCGAAATTGGATTACAGCTTTCCATCTTATATATTTTAAAGATTTCTTTTGCATATTTGTTGAAAGTATTTGTGGGTAAATATTTTCGGCAATATATCGTATCCACAGGGATTGGTTAATATCACTGCCGTTTTATAGTTGTTTATTTTGAGTGAGAAAAAGTAATTGGATTTGTTTTATTATTCTAATATTGTCAAATCTAAATAATAATACGAATGCAAATAATGAGAATTTGTTAACGATTAAGGAAATATGTTGAGCTTTTAGGGTTCATCAACCTATTCCTATACAACTTATGGATTAATTCACAATTGAACAATCATTTGAACTATTATCTTCACTTATCCTCAAATATGATTCCATGTCTGCAAACCAAATTAGATAAACTTTTACCGGTACGAGATTCGATCTCTCCAAATATCAATAACGATAATAGTAATTAGGAACGATAATTATGAAAACCCAATCACAATTCCATCTCTGCAAATTGCAATTGAATCAATATATTAACCTAGGGCAAAAGTAAAAATCCTCTCTTTCGATCAAGGATTCAACAATGATGTAAATTAAAAGCAAGGTTTCTTATTGATAATAAAATTCAAACAATTGTTCATAGGAAAGAATCAATGGTATTGTATATTCATAGGTTAACTACTACCTTAAACTCAACAAGAGGAATTTAGCTCTCCATAGACATGAAGAACACACAAGAATTAATGGAGGGATTCATCTTCATCAATGGAATGTCTTCGATTGGTAAAGAATTGACCTTCAATTGTTGTTCTTGACTGCAAACTCAGAATGCTCTCCTAATTTCGCTCCCCAAAAGATCTCATTTCACTTGGAAGCTAGGGCTTCTATTTATAAGTTTTGGGCTTTTAACGCCGAGGCCGCGGCGCGGCAACGGATGAGCGCGGCGCGATCAAAAACAGAGACTTTGGCGCGGCGCTGGCTAGAACTCCCGCGGCGCGCCCTTGTCAGACTTCATCTTTTTGCTTTGCCTTTGAGACTTCCAGCTTCCTTTCCTCTTCTTATTTTCCTAAAACTTCAGTTCAGCTCTAAACCTGCATAAATAACACCCACAAGTGATTCGATTTGCTTTACACATGAACTGAACCTTTTCAATTCAATTCTCACTAAAAACCTATGGATCTATCACAATTTGCATTAGTTTAGAGACTAAATCACTTATATTAACACATGAATTTACCATTAATTTACTCCTAACAAACTCTCCCCAACTTAGAGTTTTGTTTGTCCCTAAACAAAATTACTTACCTCCAACAAACATACCAACAGTCATGCAACAAGTTTTTCAAAAAAATTTCTCAAGTGGTTCAATTTAGTAACCAAGTCGGAATATTCCTCCTCTTCCTACAAACTCCGAACATACACATGAAACAAATTTTGAAAGCAAATTACCTCTAGAAGTTCAAAACACTACACAATTGAAATTGAATCAGCACTAATCACTCTCATCAAAAAGTATGATGAATAAAAGAGGGGTTAAACACTCATCCAAACAATTAAATCAACAAAGATCCATATCATACGTTCACCAAATTGTTAGCATCAAGTCTTGTGGAATCTGAGAATCAGAAGGTCTTTCTCGGGTTGTAATATGGTTTAAGATTCAAAGAAAAGAAGATAGTCAAGGGTTGTTCCTAATCTAGGGGAGCATCCAAATCATAACTCATTCCTTCTTCTCTATAACTTTAATTCTCTCACCCGTTCATCTTTTTCCATTCGTAGCTTGGTTTTTCTTTTTCACTTTTTTTTTTCAACAACCGTTATATTCAAACGGTATTCTTTTTCCAAATTTTTTTTTCAAGCTACGACTTCTTTAATCTTTCACCAATTACCACATGTACTTACTCTTCTTTTGAATGTGACTCTCCCCAACTTGGAGGTCAACCTATATTTAGATTGTATGAATGCTCCCCTACTTTCTAAAAAGGTCAAAGAGAAAACACATCACCAAATTTTATGGTTGATGGTCCAAAACAAAACTTTTTATTGAGATCAAAACTCACCAGGTATTTTCCTTGGTGCATATTATGATGCTTATCTTGACCTCAGGCTCAAAGAATGGTTAGCAAAGGATCACACTCTCACAGAAGCAAATAAGTTTTACATTGGAATAGGCTAAGAGAACTCTCAGATTCAAACAAGTGCCTAAATCACTTTCTCAGATTTCCACAGACGATACAACAAACGGTTTAGCATGATACAAACAAGTCAAAGCAATTGATGGTCTCCTGCATATAGTAAACAATGGAAAGCTTTCCTCACAATGGTTAAGGCTAAACCGATCCAATAAAATAGTGTACCATAAAGAACTTCTGTTAAGAATTTACTAACAACCTAAATTTCATGCACACATTAGGAGTTTGAGTTCAAAAATCCATACCTGCTTTGTTACTTTATTGAAAAAGTAGGCGAACTAAAAAAATTCAAAAATTTTCACTTCACTCACTACCACTTTCATGCATGTTGCTTCATTGTTGGTGCTTTGCTTGAGATTCTCATTCTGTTGTGGGACTACTCATTCTAAACTAGGGACAAATAACAAACATAAAAGCATAAAATTGAAAAATGCAAAAGAGTAAATCCACCCCCAAACTTGAACTAAACATTGACCTCAATGTTTCAGAACAAGCCCGAGAGGGTTGACTCACAAGGGGTATTGCCATATCAATTGATTCTTCCTAGCTTTCACCAGAAAGGTCCCCTTATTATTTCCTGAAATAAAAATAAGCAAAACAAAATAAAACATTAGCAGTGTGGGTTACCTCCCACGAAGTGCCTCGTTTAACGTCACATGGCTTGACGGATCATGGTTCAATCATCAACCATTGTCTCTTTTTCTTGGTACTTTTCTTACCAATGTGAAGCCCCAAAAGTATTTAAAGTTTGCTTGTTTGATTTCTTCATCCTTAATTCTTACCACTTCAACTCGCGATCTCTCTTCCTTCATTTGTTTTTTCCTCTCCTCAAGAGAGATAACCTCCTTATCTGTTAATTTCTTCATCGGTGAGAACCTATCCTTGATGGATTTGACAAATTTTGGCTTTAACTCTAAACCTTCTAAGAATGGGATGGTGATTTGCAAACGGCTAAACATTTTCATTGGCCGAAAGTAATGACTCTTATTCCCTTCTTTATTAGAAACTTGTATAGGAGGTAATTCCAATGAGAGTTTATGCTCCTTTGCATTACTATTCTTCTTCAACTCTAAGTCCACCATATTCTCTTTTGAAAAAGTTTCAACTTTTGAAGTTTCTAACTCATTCATGACTTCTTTGATTATATCCTCCTTTTTTGTTCCTTCGACTAACACATCATCTACTCTTTTAGGAGGTCTTGGATAAGGTAGCTTCATTGAGGGCTCATACTCACTTTATATATTTTTCTTGATGTTTATATGCTCTATATTATCCTTTTCAGCAACATCTTCCTTGTCATCATCATTGTTTTCAATTTCCTCAGCAATCACTTTTACACTCCTTATAGAAGTAGCATTGCAGGTTTCTACACAAGTCATAGGGTTTTGAAAAGTTGAGACTTGACTTACGTTTTGCTCGGTGAAGAGTTTGGTAAGTTGAACATCTTGCGTTTCCCGGTTTTGTTGAATGGCTAAAGAGAATTGCATGAATTGATTCATGGTTTCCTCTAACTCAGTGGGTCCTCTTTGATAACCTTGATTATAGTGTGAAAACCCTTGTGGTTCGTATTCATGGTTAGCCATATGATACTCCATCGCATCTTCCGGTGTGCACCATCCGATATCATGAAACTCATTAACTTGAGGTGTGAACTGTGACACACTTTGAAGGAGATACTCCATTTGTCGAGTTAGGATCTCGTTTTGAGCATGAATCACAACATTTATATTTGGGTCAAACATGCCGACAAACAAAATTCTACAAAACTAGCAAACAAGTGAAATAACAGGATAAAAAAATAATAATAATAATAAAAAAATAACAATTAAAAGACTATTGCAATAACAAAATCTAAAATAAAGTAACTAACTAAAAATCTAAAATAAAGGAACTAAACTAAAAATCTAAAATTGAGTAACTAAACAAAAAAAAAATCTAAAAATAAGTAACTAAACAAAAAATCTAAAAATAAGTAAATAACTAAAATTAATATAACTAAAAATAAGGAAATAACTCAAAATAAAAAACTATTGCAATGCGTGCAATATTGACACCAATCCCCGGCAACGACGCCAATTTGTTGAAAGTATTTGTGGGTAAATATTTTCGGTAATATATCGTATCCACAGGGATTGGTTAATATCACTGCCGTTCTATAGTTGTTTATTTTGAGTGAGAAAAAGTAATTGGATTTGTTTTATTATTCTAATATTGTCAAATCTAAATAATAATACGAATGCAAATAATGAGAATTTGTTAACGATTAAGGAAATATGTTGAGCTTTTAGGGTTCATCAACCTATTCCTATACAACTTATGGATTAATTCACAATTGAACAATCATTTGAACTATTATCTTCACTTATCCTCAAATATGATTCCATGTCTGCAAACCAAATTAGATAAACTTTTACCGGTACGAGATTCGATCTCTCCAAATATCAATAACGATAATAGTAATTAGGAACGATAATTATGAAAACCCAATCACAATTCCATCTCTGCAAATTGCAATTGAATCAATATAGTAACCTAGGGCAAAAGTAAAAATCCTCTCTTTCGATCAAGGATTCAACAATGATGTAAATTAAAAGCAAGGTTTCTTATTGATAATAAAATTCAAACAATTGTTCATAGGAAAGAATCAATGGTATTGTATATTCATAGGTTAACTACTACCTTAAACTCAACAAGAGGAATTTAGCTCTCCATAGACATGAAGAACACACAAGAATTAATGGAGGGATTCATCTTCATCAATGGAATGTCTTCGATTGGTAAAGAATTGGCCTTCAATTGTTGTTCTTGACTGCAAACTCAGAATGCTCTCCTAATTTCGCTCCCCAAAAGATTTCCTTTCACTTGGAAGCTAGGGCTTCTATTTATAAGTTTTGGGCTTTTAACGCCGAGGCCGCGGCGCGACAACGGATGAGCGCGGCGCGATCAAAAACAGAGACTTTGGCGCGGCGCTGGCTAGAACTCCCGCGGCGCGCCCTTGTCAGACTTCATCTTTTTGCTTTGCCTTTGAGACTTCCAGCTTCCTTTCCTCTTCTTATTTTCCTAAAACTTCAGTTCAGCTCTAAACCTGCATAAATAACACCCACAAGTGATTCGATTTGCTTTACACATGAACTGAACCTTTTCAATTCAATTCTCACTAAAAACCTATGGATCTATCACAATTTGCATTAGTTTAGAGACTAAATCACTTATATTAACACATGAATTTACCATTAATTTACTCCTAACAATATTACTCCTAAAAAATAAAAATTCACGTTTCTTCTTGTTGAACCTCCAGACCAAGAAAGAATCTCATCAGACCTAAGCCTGTCATATCGGATTCACATGTCATTGTGCCCTTGAATTCTTCTATCATCTGACCATTGTTACCCAAGAAAATTAGATCATCAACATAGAGAGCAACAAGTAACATATTACCTCCATTCTTCTTTACATACATAGCATGTTCGTAGGGACATTGCTTAAAACTGCTCTCTTTGAAGTATGTGTTGATGCGTGTATTCCATGCTTACGGTGCTTGCTTCAACCCATAAAGCACCTTCTTCAATTTTAGCACTTTTTCTTCTTTTCCGACTTTCATGTATCTGGGTGGTTGTTCGATGTAAACTTCTTCTTCGAGCACACCTTTAGAAATGCTGACTTGACATCCATTTGAAATATCGATCATTTGAATTGAGCGGCTTGTGAGATGAGTAATTGAATTTCCTCCATTCTTGCAACAGGTGCAAATACTTCGTCATAGTCAATTCTTGCTTTCTGCTTGTATCCCTTCGCAACAAGCCGCATCTTATACCATTCTATTTCGCCTTGAGCATTCATTTTTTTTGAATACCCACTTTACACTAATGGGTTAACTTCCTTTTGGTAATTCTGCTAGTTCCCATGTGTTGTTATGTTCAATGGCCTTAATCTCTTTGTTCATGGTAGTTTTCCATTTTTCATCTCGCAACGCTTCTTCGAGGCTAATGTTTTCAGTATCTGCCAAAAGACATACAAGGCACCTCTTCTGTCGTATCATACAAATCTTCCAGACTTCACATTCTGGGTTGTAGAGGTTCATCTTCATAGTCAGAATCTTTAAGGTCTGTTGAAATTCTTGTTGGTACACTGACTGATGATTCTCCAACTTCGACGATGACCTCTGTCGAATTGTTCCAGTCCCATTTGCTCGCTTTGTTTATTTGAACGTCTCTACTCACTATCACTTTCTTTCTCATGGGATCGAATAGCCTGTACCCTTTTGTTTTCTCATCAGGCCCAATAAATATGCACTTCTGACTTTTGTCTTCGAGCTTCATTCTTTGATGATTCGATACATGTACATAAGCCACACTACCAAATACTTTGAGATGAGAAACTGTTGGCTTCTGTCCGCTCCATGCTTCTTGTGGTGTTTGATCTTTTAACTTTGAATGTGAACATCGATTCTGAACATCAATGACACATTGTACAGCTTCTGCCCAAAATTCCTTTAAGCTCTTAAGCATTGATCGAACCATGTCGAGAATTTTTAGATTCTTCCTTTCAACCACACCATTTTGTTGAGGTGAATATGGTGCAGTTAGAAATCTCCTTATGCCCTGCTTTTCACAATACTTCATAAAGGCTGTCGAAGTATACTCACCACCTCTGTCAGATCGAACGACTTTGATGTGTCTGTCAGTTTCCTTCTCCACCATTACTTTGAACTTATTGAACACCTTGAATGCTTCAGATTTTTCTTTCAAGAAATAAACCTAGGTCTTTCGTGATAAATCATCGATAAAGGAAATGAAATACCTTTTGCCATTGAAAGATTCCGGAGTGATTCACCCACATATGTCAGTATGAATCAATTCGAGAATATGTTTAGCTTGATATTCTGTCTTCTTTTGAAATGAGGTTCTTGTTTGTTTGCTAAGCACACATTCTTCACAAAATTTTCCTTCATAGCCCATGTCTGGTAGCCCGTGCACCATGTTTCTCTTTGCTAATCTTCTCCGACCAATATGATGTAGATGATCAAAGCATAGATGCCATAGTGACGCTTTATATAGACCCAAAGATTTATGCTATTCTTGGAAATTAAAGCAAATAGATACTATTAATAGGCCACTATCTCTTGGCCTTCCAACTACAATAGAGTCTTTGTCTTTCCACTAACTTATTAATAGAAACCACTTAATATAACATTAAAGTTTATTCAACAACATCATGGGTGACATTCAAAGATAAGAAAATCCGGGTGCAGTTCAAATATGAGAGACTTCCTCTTTTCTGCTTCGTCTGCGGCAGAATGGGACACCAAATGAAAGACTGTGAAGTGGTGGAGGATTTAAACGAGGAAGGATTTGAAGAACTTGAGGAGCAAGACCTGGCTTTTGGGCAATGGTTGCGTGTTTCCCCGTTGCCAAAAATCACAGATGAAGGAAGGAGGAAAGAATCCAGCTCCAGCATGTGCAGCCGCGAGTTGTTCAATGTCTCTTCAAGCCAAAGCCGCTGCGGAGCTAAAGGGAAGGAAAAAGGTGCAGAAAATGAAGTTATGCAGAATGCCGAGGCTATTCAGTCAGCAAACAAGGAAAAGGATCGAGGCAAAGAGTCACAGTTCAAATCGGTTGATGTCGAATCGGTTGCTGAATCCCTTGGAGCGGTGGCTCTATCAAATGGAACTGGGCAGGAACATGGTAAGAAGGAGGCGGGGGGAACACATAAGAAGAAGTGGACGAGGCGGAAAAATACCAAGAACCTCAAGGGAGCAGATGGCGGTGTGAAAGGGACAAAAAGGGGCAAAAGACAATTGATAGATGTCATGATTGTGGAAGGAAATCTGGATGACTGTGGTTTGGAGGAGAAGAAGAGGAAGCAGGGGGAGAACACAACTGTTGACAACAACAATAGACCAGAGGTGGTGTTGGAAAACCAACATCGCCTATCCCAATGAAAATGATAAGCTGGAACTGCAGAGGCTTGGGGAACCCTCGAGCAGTTCGAAGCCTTACCAGGCTTCTCAATACCGAAAAACCCCACCTTGTGTTCCTCATGGAAACAAGGCTCAAAGCTGATGAGTTAGAGAAACTGAGACGGAAGTACCGGTTTTGTGACATGGTTTCGGTGGATTGTGTTGGTAGCGGGAGGGAGAGGGTCGGCGGTGTCTGCCTTTGGTGGCAGGATGGTGTTGATGTTCAAATAAAATCCTTTTCGCAGAATCATGTTGCTGGACTTTGCACCCAAGCTGATGAAGACAGGCCCTGGTCACTTGCGTGCATCTATGGATTCCCGATTGAGGCAAGAAAGAAAGATACATGGAATCTCATTCATAATTTGTGGGAGGAAGGCGGTAGTGAGTTGATTGTGTGTGGTGACTTCAATGATATACTGGCTGATTCAGACAAGATTGGGGGAAATGGAAGGTCATCATCACAACTTAATTATGGAAGAGACGTAATGACAGTGTGTGGGCTTCAGGAAGTGGATTTTGAGGGGTATCCATTTACATGGTCCAATGGGAGAGTTGGGGATCACAACATCCAATGCAGACTGGACAGGAGCATCTGTTCTTATGCTTTTGCCCAACGGTTTCCACAGACTAAGGTGTCCCATTTGGAGCGGTTTGGCTCTGACCATGCGGCAATTCGGATCAGCATCCTTACTGACAGTGAGGATCGTCGCTCTCCCTATGTTTTTCGGTTTGAGGAGGCGTGGGCTAAGGAAGCCATTTGCAGCAAAACTGTGAAGAATATCTGGAGACAGGCTGCAGGAGATGTTTCTTTGAAGACGGCGGCTATGCAGGCAATTCAACACCAATTCAGGGACATCCGGACTAGTAGCATCAGAATGGAAATTGGTCGTCTTGATAAAAAGCTTCAGGAGGATATTAGATGGTCGAGTGAGGAGCCGAAATTGCAACAATTTAAAGCACTTGAAAAGCAAAGGGACCGGCTTCTAAAAACTGAAGAAATTTTATGGAGGCAAAGAAGCCGAGCTGTGTGGTTGGAGAGTGGTGATAGAAATACAAAGTTCTTCCACAGTAAGGCTGACCAACGGAGGCGTACGAATGTGATCAAAAGACTGAAAGATCCTGAGGGTAATTGGCAGCGAGGTAGATCTAAATGTGAGAAAATTCTGCTCGAATACTTTGGGGAAATCTTTAAATCCTCCAACCCCACAAATCTGGCCGAAGTCTGTAGAGCGATTCCTAGGAAACTTTCTGAGAGCCATATCAATTTCTGCGCCAGTCCTTTTTCTGCTGAGGAGGTGAAGGAGGAGTTTTTCCAAATGCACCCTTCTAAGGCGCCTGGCCCTGGCGGGCTACCTGCTTTCTTTTTTCAGAAATTCTGGGCAACCACCGGTACTGATGTGACCAATTTCGTGCTGTACATCCTCAACAATAACCGAAATCCTACTGATATCAACAACACCTTCATTACCTTGATCCCCAAGAAAAAGAAACCTGCCACTCCGATGGATTTTCGACCGATTAGCCTTTGTAATGTTGTTATGAAAGCGGCGACCAAAGCGATAGCGAATAGATTGAAGAGTATTCTGCCGGAAGTGATTAGTGAGGAACAAAGTGCTTTTATCTGTGGAAGATTGGTCACGGATAATGCGCTCATTGCCATGGAATGCTTCCATTGGATGAAGAATAAGAAAAAGGGGAAGAAGGGGACCATGGCACTCAAGCTGGATATGTCCAAGGCTTATGATAGACTTGAATGGAGTTTTGTTGTGGAAACCTTAACAAATATGAACTTCCCTCCGTCTCTTGTCTCATTGATCCACCGGTGCATCTCAACTGTCTCCTATCAAGTGATGATCAATGGCCAACCTAGCAGCAGATTCATTCCTTATAGGGGTCTCCGGCAAGGAGATCCCCTCTCACCTTATTTGTTTGTTATCTGTGCAGATGTTCTTTCTGGCTTACTGAGGCGGGGAGTCGAGGATGGCAGAATTCACGGTATCCGGGTTGCTTGCAAGTCTCCAACCATCTCTCATCTATTCTTTGCCGATGACAGTCTTCTTTTTGCTCGCGCCAACGAAGAAGAAGCAGATCGCATTTGGCACATCCTGGAGAGCTATCAACAAGCATCCGGCCAGCTAGTCAACGCCGAGAAATCTGAAATTTCCTTCAGTGGGAATGTTACTGAGGAGAAAAAAGTCCAAATTAAAAACAAGTTAGGTTTTCGAGGGGTCCAGCACCATTCTCGGTATTTGGGCCTTCCAGTGATATTTGGGAGGTCCAAAAAAGAGGTGTTTAAGATGGTTATTGAAAGGGTGTGGAAAAAAGTTAAGGGTTGGAAGGAAACTTTTCTTTCAAGGGCTGGGAAAGAGATCTTAATCAAAGCTGTAGCACAAGCAATTCCAACCTACATCATGAGTTGCTATAGACTGCCGGAGGGTTGCTGTAGAGAAATTGAGGCGCTGTTATGTAAGTTCTGGTGGGGATCCAAAGATGGGGAGCGGAAAATCCATTGGGTGAGCTGGCAAAATATGGCGAAAGCTAAGTGCAATGGAGGGATGGGGTTCCGTGGGATTCAAGACTTCAATACTAGTCTCCTTGGGAAGCAATATTGGCGGTTACTGTAGGCAGAGGGATCCCTATTGGAGCGGGTCTTTAAGGGTCGTTATTATCCAAACTACTCCATTTCGAAAGTCCAAAAGCCCTTTAAACCTAGTTATGCATGGAGGAGCATTACAAGTGCGAAGGATCTCTTACTAAACGGCACTCGATGGAGAATAGGCAATGGAGCTAAGGTAAGTATCATGGGAGATAGGTGGATTCCAACGCTTCCAGGTTTCTGCATACCTGAATCGTCGGTCAGCCCCCAAGTTCCTGATTCGGTGAGTTCACTAATTGACACTGATATATATTGCTGGAAAATTGATACAATTAAGGAGCTTTTCATTCCTGAGGTGACAAAGCATATCTGCAGCATTCCTTTATCTTCAACCTTGTCTGATGATAAGCTTCTCTGGCACCACGCACCGGATGGGGAGTATTCAGTCAAATCAGCATACCGATGGCTCAGTGCTATGCAAAGTCAATCCGGCCCCAGCTCCTCCTCAACGAATAGGCAGGTTTTGTGGAAGCACCTGTGGAAATTAAAGGTTAGCCCTAGGGTTCGCAATTTCGTTTGGCGCCTGATCAAGGATATCCTGCCAACTAAGAGCAATCTCCGGAAAAAAGTATTATCAATGATGGGATCTGCCCGTTATGTGAATCTGAGCCAGAAAATAGTCTTCATCTTTTTCTCAGGTGCGATTTTGTGAGACGGGTCTGCTTTTCTAGTCCCTTAGGCCTTCGCCTACCTGCTGCCGGTGACATTGAAGACTGGTTGTTTAGTTTGGTATCTTCGAAAGACATTACTACTGCCCAAATTGCTGTTGTGTGTTTCTGGAAGATTTGGAATATGAGGAATAATGTGGTTTTCAAGGGTGTCAAACCCTTGGTCCCAGCTGCGGCCCAAGAGATATGGCACGCTGTTATGGAAGAGGTTAAGACCGAATTTGATACGACTGAAGATGGGCAGCAGGAGTGGTCCAAACTTAAAACTGGCTGGCTGGTACAGACAGATGCGGGATGCTTTGACAATGATATGGTTTCGTTAAGTTGCGTAATCAAAGATCCCACGTCTAATATTTTTCTGGCGGCCACAAAACGCATGGAGAGTGTGGTGAATCCAACTACAGCGGAGGCCTTGGCAATCCGGTGGGGTATTCAAACCGCGAAAGAGATTGGCATCCACGACTTCACCCTTCAGTCGGACGCCCTCACTGTTGTAGATTGCATTAATGGTTCTGGCTACATAGCTGATATAGAACCTATTTCCCTGGACTGCAGAAACTTAATTTCTAATTCTTGTAATATTTCCATAATGTTTATTAGGAGGGAATTCAACACTGATGCTCATAATTTGGTTCAATTGGGCAAGTGTTTAGGATCTAGATGTTGGACTGGCTGCATTCCAAGCATCAATGCTGACCCTTGTAACTTGTTTGTTTCCTCTGATTAATGAAACAGGGTCTTTTCATCAAAAAAAAAAAAACAACGTCATGGGTTTGAATCCTAGCACCAATATTTTTTATTTTTTTACTTATTTTTAAGCCACTTTTCAACACGGTTGAAATTCTAACCGTGGTGAAAATTGGCGTCTTACTTTTTTAAAGATATATAACACTTTTAGTTTATTCGCTTTTACTCTAAACATACTTTTTCGACATAGTTACAGGTGTTTTCGTATCATAATAGGCATTTCACAATCATAATTATAGTTGTTACATATCTTTAATTGAAAAAAAAGTAATAGTACATATCAAATAATGAATTTTTATTTCCCATACATAAAAAAAATCAAATTTAAAAATGATAAATAAAACAAATATATTTAAAGATCTCATATAGCAACACTGCGGAGAACAACGGTCTCAATCGTTAGTCCTGGTCCAAAGCCGAACAACACACCCCATTCAAGTCCTTCACCCGTTGTCTTCAAACCATCTTGAGTTGATTTCTTTCTCATTTTATCCAAGATAAACAACACACAAGCACTTGACATATTTCCATACTCACTCAGCACTTCCCTAGTGGCCCTCATCTTTTCAGGCTTCAAGGCTAGCTTTTGTTCCACTTGATCTAAAATTGCAGGTCCACCTGGGTGTGCAATCCAAAAGATTGAGTTGTAATCAGAAATTCCCAATGGCTGGAAAGCCTCAACCAATGCTTTACCAATGTTCTTTGAAACAATCCCAGGAACATCTTTAAGAAGGTGAAAAGTTAGCCCCGCTTCACGAAGGTGACCATCGATGGCTCCTTCACTATCAGGTGCAATTGTTTGTGCAGTCCAAACCATTTCAAATATAGGCTTCTCAATTTGTGGTACTGGATCAGAACCCACAATAAGTGCTGCTGCTCCATCTCCAAATAGAGCTTGTCCAACAAGACTGTCCAAGTGAGTGTCACTAGGGCCCCGGAATGTAACTGCAGTAACTTCAGAACAAACCACTAGCACACGAGCACCTTTATTGTTTTCAGCCAAATCTTTAGCCAAACGAAGTACCGTGCCTCCTGCAAAGCAACCTTGTTGGTACATCATAAACCTTTTCACATGTGGGCGGAGACCTAAAAGTTTGGTGAGTTGATAATCAGCACCAGGCATGTCTACACCACTTGTGGTGCAAAAGATTAAATGAGTAATCTTTGATTTTGGTTGACCCCATTCTTTTATAGCTTTGACAGCAGCTTCCTTCCCTAGCCTTGGTACCTCTACCACCACCATGTCTTGTCTAGCATCTAATGAAGGTGCCATGTATTCACAAAGACTAGGATTTTCTTTCAAAATTTCTTCAGTAAGATACATGTATCTCCTCTTGATCATAGATTTATCACCTGAAATAGTTATAAATAAATGACATTAGTACAACCGTTTTGTATAAAGGATAGGAATATTTAATATCACAAGTAGCAGCTTCTACAAAAAGTACTTACACATGCGTTGGAATTTCTCTTTGAGAACAGTTTTGTGCTCACTGTTAGTGATCTTAAAGTAAAAATCAGGATATGTGCTTTGTTCAACACAGTTAGCTGGATTAGCAGTGCCAATGGCCAAGATAGTTGCAGGGCCTTCTGCCCTCTGAGCCTTACGGATTTCAGAGACACTAACCATGTTGATATCTTTGGTATCAAATAAAATTAAAGGAATGCAATCTGAGGTTAATTGGTTTATAGAACTAGTTGAAAAGGAAAGTATTGAAAGAGTGTTGTGGTGGAAAGATGGTTGAAGTAGGAGGATTTTATAGGGAAGGAAGAGTGGATATTAGAGGGTAGGTAGATGAACATCACGTCGTGTGCTTCACAAAACACATGTAATATGGCTGGCTGGCTGGCTAGTGTATTCGTAAATGACTTGACTTTGTAGGAGTTTGGTGGCTAATTTCAGCACGACTTACAACACCCTCTTTAGTTTCTACTTTTCCTTTAAATATTTTACTATTAACAAATGGATAGTATTATATTTACAAAATTACATATAAGGCCGTTTAATTTGAATCATGATTTTGAATTGGTCTTTTGAAGATTCATTTTAATTCTTAAAAAATTTTAAGATTGAAAATATAATAATTATTTAACAGTATAATAAAAGAAAAATAAAAATAAAAAGATGAAAAAAAACACATAAATTTCAGGTCTTTCAGAATTTGCCGACAAATTATGAGTTTTTAGGTTTTTCTATTAGAATCTGTTTGATAAAACTAGTCGATAGCTGATGACTGATAGTTGATATATGATAAATGATGTGTGAGGGCTTATAGTTGATGATCGGTAGCTCATAAGTTAATTTTAGTGTTTGATAAATTAGTTGTTACATTAGCTGATAAATACAAAATGACATAAACGAACATTCTTAATTAAGAAATTGGTGGTTTCTTTATCTTATTATGTTATATTATTAAATTAATTTTTATTCGATAAAAATAAATGTATTAATAAAAACATGTAAAACAGTTTTAATATATATATATATATATATATATATATATATATATATATATATATATATATATATATATATATATATGAAAACTTGCAAAAAAAACATCAAAATATATTAATTATATATATAAATTTTACCATCAAATTAATGAAATAAGTGAAATAGTAGCATTGTAATTTTGAAATAAATCATGTTAATCTACAATAATAATAAAAATGAGTTTATTGTCTTATATTCTATAATAAAACTACAACGATATTATAAATTTTAAATCTCGGAAGATTTTGTTATTATAAAGATTATATATGATTTTAGTACTCATACAATTGAAGCTAAGGAAGAATTTTTAAGGGACATTGCAGATTTGATTTGGTTTCATAAAAAAGGATCTTGGATAATTTTTAGGATACTTTGAAGATTTGTTCCTATTTTTGTGGAAAAGATTTTGCAGAAGACTTACAACTGGAAGATTGGATTTGCATGAAGAGTCCAAGCCCGTACTGCAAGAGTCTATTTATAAGGACTTGGTATACCTAAAAACATTTGGAGAAGCTGTATGCATGAGATAAGGGTTTAGGTTTTTAGTGTGTTCTTTGTTCATTGTGATCACTCGATTATCTCTTTGATACTCAGAGTTGGACTGACTTTTTTTGTTCATTTTCAATCACTCATGAGCTTTTAAGCAAGAGTGGATTGTGTGTCAATTTTTCTATTGTTCATCAGTCAAAAATTTTTAAGCATAATTTATTTTATCTTGGAAGAATGTCTTCTATCTTTTGGTTATTATTGAGAGTTTGTCATTGTTATGTGACTTGTAGGAAGTGAGAGGGGGTTCTCATATCTAGGAGTGTCCTAGGTAGAAATTGCATTGGTGGTGATTAGGTGAGAAACTTGTAAAAAAGTGTTGTTTAGGGTTCCAAAATAATACTATTATAGTGGATTTCCTTCATGGCTTGGTAGCCCCTAGATGTAGGTGATGTTGCACAGAACTGGGTAAATAATTACTAGTGTTATTTTGCTTTCATCAACCTATTTTATCTGCATAACTGTTCTTTTTGATGTTACTGATTTGATCCTAGTGTCATAACATCTGGTTCAACATCTGGTATATGTGTGCCAAAATTTCAATTATGTAAGATAAAAGTCATCCACATTTGGGCCTTAGTAGGGAAGTAAACAGATAGGCCTTCCATCACTGACAACCTTAAAAGTCTTCCCCTTAGTGCAGAGTTTAATAACTATTTCTTAATAATCCTAATCGCTTCTTGATACTTGTTGAGCAAATGGATCTAACTCTTCAAGTTCGTTTGGGCATGGGTTTCCAAGGTATTCATTGATTGCATCCATATCAAATGGAACTATCCTCCCTCTGAACCAAGAAATTCTTAGTGGACAATCTTCTATTGGTTTGGCATTTGCAAAAAAATCCTTTAAGATGTCAAAGTTAATGTGCTCAGAAGGCTGTGCTAGAATTCCCCAACCGATGTTGTTAATTTCTCGCACAAAAGTATATAAATCTCAATTTCTAGATAGTTGCACCTTTCTCTTTGTTTTCAATGAACGACTCTCCATCTGAGCATAAAAGCATTTGTGCATAGGACTCATAAACTTGTTATGGTCATAAGACACACATGACCAAGATGTCACTGCAGTTGCAATTTTCCTTTTCGTTGCTCTCTTTTATGCCATTTACATCAATCATTAAAACAATAATATTGAAAGTTTTTTAGTAAATATAATGATACAAATGAATTTTCAGCCATCATTTTTCTAGCCACTTATAAATTTTCAGCCACATATTGATTTGCATTTTTGAAAATTAAGTTATATCTTGAAATATGATTATAATATAGAAAAACCTAGGTTTTTAACAAATTAGGAAAATATAATCAATCATTAATCCTCAATCATTCATGATTATCATCTATGGCTATGTTTCTCACACTTTCCTAATGTTAATTATAACTAATACAAGATGATGATGATTCATCTTGTTGATGAATGAAATGCAGAAACGCAGCGAGGCAAATGAAATTGAAATTGGAAAAATAGTTTCCCGCTTCTCTTGCATTCAGTATTGGGTTAGATACAAACTATATATGTGGATCCGTAGTGGGCTTAACCTAACATACCTAAGCCCAAGTGTAAGAGATCCTAAGGCCCAATGGACTTGTTGTCTAACACCCCCCCCATAAACTTGAGGATATATTGTATGTAGCCCAAGTTTACAAATGTTTGTTTTAAAAATAGAAGGATCCAAAGGTTTTGTAAATAAGTCTGCAAGCTGTTGTGATGAAGACACCGGGAGTAACTGGAAAAGTTGTTGTTGAAGTTTTTCGCGAACAATGTGGCAGTCGATTTCGATGTGTTTCGTCCGTTCGTGGAAAGAGGAGTTGCTGGCAATGTGAATTGCAGAGGCATTATCACAATAGAGTGTAGCTGGAGTTTTGAATTTTATGTGGAGTTCTTGTAGTAGATTGGTTAACCATTGAAGTTCGCATACGGTTGAGGCCATAGAGCGACATTCAGCTTCGGTTGAACTGCGAGATATGGTTGGTTGCTTCTTGGATTTCCAAGAAATGAGAGAAGAGCCTAAGTATATACAGAATCCTGTGATGGATTTTCTTGTCTCAGGGCAGGTGGCCCAGTCAGAGTCGGAGAATGCTTTTAATTGTAGTGGAGAGTTGCTGGGGAAGAAGAGACCTTGTGCTGGAGAGCCTTTGAGATAACGCAGAACACGGAGGGCATTGTTGAAGTGTAAATCTGTTGGGTTGGACATGTGTTGACTGAGTTGTTGTACAGCGCAGGAAATGTCAGGCCGCGTGTTTAATAAGTAAATCAGCTGGCCAATGAGTCGTCTATATTTGGTAGGTTCTGAAAGAGGAGTGTCGTCTGTTGTGTTGAGTCTTGTGTCAC
This sequence comes from Vicia villosa, assembly GCF_029867415.1. Taxonomy (NCBI): domain Eukaryota; kingdom Viridiplantae; phylum Streptophyta; class Magnoliopsida; order Fabales; family Fabaceae; genus Vicia; species Vicia villosa. The sequence goes on from NC_081181.1 coordinate 153,563,274, forward strand.
GGGTCATTGGTGTGGAGGCAGGTTTGCATCCAAGAAGTCCAGCTTGTGACAACAGATTGAGTGTGTATTTGCGTTGGTTGATGTGTATTCCCGTTTTGTTGCGGGCAATCTCCAGGCCAAGGAAGTATCGCAGAATTCCCAGGTCTTTAATGTGAAAATGCTTATTGAGTAAGGCCTTGGTGTGATCAATTATGGTGATATTGGTGCCTGCAATAAGAAGGTCATCAACATAAATGAGCACAAAAGTAATGTTATTGTTAGAATGGTTAATAAACAAAGAGTGATCTGAAGAACATTGTGTAAAATGGTTTTTCAAGAGGACTGTAGACAGTTTTTGAAACCATAGTCTACTGGACTGTTTTAAACCATAAATAGATTTTAGTAATCTGCAGACTTGATTAGGATATGATGGTGTAATGCCCTTAGGAAGAGCCATGTACACCTCCTCATTCAATTCTCCATGTAGAAAAGCATTGTGTACATCTAATTGGAAAAGGTACATGTTTAAAGAAGAAGCTAGAGCAAGGACAAGTCTTACAGTTGTGAGTTTAATGACAGGTGAATAAGTGTCAAAATAGTCAATACCTTGGATTTGAGTGAAACCTTGAGCAACTAACCTGGCCTTGTGTCTTTCTAAAGTACCATCGGATTTGTATTTTGTCTTATAGACCCACTTGCAATCTATACACTTCTTACCTGGTGGCAGTGGCATGAATTGCCAAGTTTTGTTGTTGGTTAAAGCTTGCAGCTCATCATTCATGGCTTTGTTCCAATGAGAATGATGGCTGGCTTGCTTATATGAAGTAGGGTCAGAAGAAACAGAAATGGCAGATACAAAATTGAAATATGCAGGAGATATAGATGTGTATGAAATGAAATCAGATATATCATATATAGCATTGGTAGAGTAATTATTGCAAATGAAGTCCTTAAGGTGTGCAGGGGCAGATTTAGCTCTATTTGATTTTCTGATCTGAGGAATGACAGGGTCAGGGTTGGTGTTATCACTAACAGGAGGTTCATTTTCATTATGAGTTTGGTGGGGAGATTGTTCTGTGTGTTCAGTATTAGGGGTATTGTTAACAATGTTAGTGGGGGATGTATTGGCAGAGTCAGTAAGGAGGGGAGAATTTGTAGTGAATTTGGCACTGTCAGGGCTGGGTTTGAGGTTATTAGTAGTAGTTGTGTGTGAGTTTGGTTCAGGTGTAGTAGGGGTGGATGGTAAGTCAAAAAGGAAAGGGATGGTGGTGGTATCATTGTCACTGATTTGTTGGTCATTGTAGTTTTGGACAGAGGTAATGTATGGTGTATATGGGAAGATTGTTTCATAGAAAACACAGTTCCTAGAATTAAAAATTTTTCTAGATTGGAGATCAAATAGAAGGTATCCTTTGATGCCTAATGTAAATCCTAAGAAAACACATTTAGAAGCCCTAGGGTCTAATTTATCCCTTTGTCTTTGTAATGTGCTAGCATAGGCAAGACAACCAAATGTTCTATGGTTGTTGAATGTAGGAGGAGTATTGAAAAGAAGGCTGTAAGGTGTTTTGTTTTGTAAAACAGGTGTGGTCAGCCTATTAATGAGGTAAGTGGCATGGCATAAGGCATATGACCAGAAGCACTTTGGCAAATTAGCATGAAAAAGGAGTGCACGAGTCATATGTAGCAGATGCCTATGTTTTCTTTCAACAATGGAGTTTTGTTGAGGTGTTTCAACACAACTCCTTTGGTGTAAAATGCCTAGAGAGGAGTAGTATGCGATAAAGTTTTTGATAAGAACACGGGTTTCAGATTTAGAATGCATGAGTAAAGTCCATGTATATCTAGAGTGATCATCTACTATAGTAAGAAAATATTTGAAGTCATCTAATGAAGGTATAGATATAGGGCCCCATATGTCCATATGTATTAAATCAAAGCAATTATAAGAAACAGAATTACTTGAAGGAAAAACAAGTTTGCATTGTTTGGATAGATGGCAAGCATTACAAGCAGTAGTTTTATGAAAAGAAATGTCCTCAAATTGTTGAGACATATTATGTAAAACATCCACAGAAGGGTGGCCTAATCTATTGTGCCATAAGGCAGTGTTTTTACTAGAAACAGTGGAATTGATAGAGATGGTGGAGTGTTGTAAGTCATTAAAAGATGCAGTAGTACTGAGAGGTGTTCTGTGCAGAATGTACAGGTTATGTATTTGTGTCACAGGTCCAATCCTCTCCTTGGTACACACATCCTGAATGATACAAGAATTGTGTGAGAAGGAGATGATGTATCTGGGATTGCTACACAGTTTTGAAATAGAAAGAAGACTAAATCTAAATTCAGGTATGTAATATACATTTGTTAATTGAAAGCAGTTATCAAATGTTATAGTGCCATAATAATGGGCAGATAAAGTAGTGTTATTAGGCAGGTTAATAGAAATGGGTGATATAGATGTTATGTTGGAAAAGCAATGAATGAATGGACATACATGGTGAGAGGCGCCAGAGTCTAAAATCCACATAGAAGGGTTATTGAAAATACTACCTGTTTGAGCAATACCTGAAATGAGAGATGTGCCAGAATTTTCAGTTTTGTCTGTTGTGGAAGGTTGTGTGGCTTTGCGCGATTGCTGTAGGAGATGCACCAGGTGCTTGTAATATTCCTTTGATATTCCTATGTCCTTGGACGGATTCTGTGCAGCTTTGTTATCAGAAGGATTCTTGGGATTATTATTTCTGTAACCTGGTGGAAAGCCATGTTTGAAGTAACATGTATCAATGGTGTGACTGGTTTTCTGGCAGTTAGTGCACACCATTGTAGTTTTGGAATTGGGTTTAGGTTTAGGTTTGGCATTGGTACTAGTTACAGCAAGAATGGTAGGTGATGTAGCTGCAGAAGGAGTGACTTGTTGCTGAGCAATTAAGGAGTATATCTTGCTAATGCTAGGGAGTGGATCGAGAAGCAAGATTTGGGTGCGGATATTGTGATAACTATCGTTCAATCCCTTCAAGAAACATGTAACATATTCCATATGTTTGTAATGGCGAACTGCACGGGCTAGGTCACAGGTGCAAGGAATAGGGCAAATGCAAGCAGGGATAGGTCAAAGATCTTCTAATTCATCCCATAGGATTTTGAGGGCAGTGAAATATGCAGACAAAGTGCGATCGCCCTGTTGAATAGAGTGTATTTCACGAAGAAGATCTGAGAAGCGAAAGTGATTACCTTTGGTGAATCTTTCACGAAGGTCTTCCCAGAGATCGAAGGGGGAATCGAAACAGATTGTGCTCTGAGCGATGTGAGGCGATAATGTCCGATTGATCCAAGAGAGCACCATGCTATTGGCGCGTTCCCAAAGTTCGTAGCTTTCATCATTCAGAGGGGGTTTCTTGATTCGGCCATTGATGAAGGAGAGTTTGTTCTTGGATGTGAGAGCCCTACGCATCGCTTTGCTCCAATTGTGATAATTGTTGTCGTCAAGAGGAGGAGAGACGATGGTAGCGCCGGGATTTTCTCCAGGATGGAGGTAGTAGGGGTTTCTAGGATTAAGGGTTGGGTCGGTGATTTTGGTCTTGGGTGATGGAGAGATTTCAGAATCGTGATCGGAATCTTGATCGGAAGCCATGGATGAAGGTTGAAGAAAAGGATAGCAAATTTTGTGTTGCGGAAGCGAAAAATGCAGGTGAATAAGGAATGGGGATTTGGTCTACTGATACCATAATACAAGATGATGATGATTCATCTTGTTGATGAATGAAATGCAGAAACGCAGCGAGGCAAATGAAATTGAAATTGGAAAAATAGTTTCCCGCTTCTCTTGCATTCAGTATTGGGTTAGATACAAACTATATATGTGGATCCGTAGTGGGCTTAACCTAACATACCTAAGCCCAAGTGTAAGAGATCCTAAGGCCCAATGGACTTGTTGTCTAACAATAACTAACCCACTATCACTACACACCTAATTTTTCTCTACAATCCATCATTATCATCCCCTAATCAAGAAACCTTTGATATCACATAGGAATAACAATCAAAACATAAACTATGTTCCAAAGCATCAATCATATGAGGATCATTTCGCTTTTCCTAGCATGATATCATTAATGGCATTTATTTGTAGCAAGCAAAAGATATAAATAACAACATCAGGAATAAAAAAAACTCAGCTCTATGCAGAGAGATATATCACATAAACTTTGAACATACAAGGAAATGTAGAAGAATGGTTCTTTTTTATGCAAATAGATGTGCTCTTTGGGTTACTAAGCCTTTTTTTTTTCTGGATTTTTGCAAGTGGTGGAAGAAAATGATAGGTGGAAAGTGGTTTTAAAGAGAAAAATTGATGTCTAAATGTTGTTTCCAATATATTGTAATGACACTTTTGCTAGGGAAGCCTCTTTGATTGCCAATCAATAATGCATGAATTCAGAACATTTGGCTTCTGCCTTGGTTTTGCTTGGTGAGTTTTGAGCCTTTAAAAAGCATGCTTGGCGAAAATTCTTCTGGCGAGGTATTTTCCTTTCCCAGCAAAATCTCTACAGAATGACCCAAAGTTCTGATTTTTCAATGAGTTTAAAAAATATTTAAACTTGAAATAATTATAGAAAGGATTGGGTTGTCTCCCAACAAACGCTTGTTACTTTACATTTCAAGTATATACCAAACAATCAATCATCTGATTTACAAAACTTAAAGTAATAGAAACTATTGAATAGTCTTTGAAACACAATCAATCCCTATGGAGACGATAATTATAAAACTTGCATATTTATGCTGCAACATTAGTTTTCATTTCAACTTACCTGGTATTTCTTGCGGGTTTGACTATGTGTGTCAACCTTCTGGGAATAATGTTGCAAGGCATTCTACCAGCAACATTGTTGGCCTAATTTTGGTTATTTTTGTCATTGTTAGCTTGATTGCCGTTTTTCTGCAATTTCTTCTGATTTTGTAGAAAAAGAGGCTTCTTATTATTGTGAAATTATTTTGGGTTGTTGTTTTCTTCTTTTACTATTGTTTTTGCGAGCAGTCTGTTCAGTTTCAGGATCAAATAACAATTGATCTTCATAAATCTTTTTTCGCCTAAACAAATTCAACAGTCTAACTTAGTAGCTAGATAAAGATAAAGTGATAATCATAAATTAAAAAAATTCTAAACATGTATGAACAATGATACTTAAAATTATAAAAAGTATCGCAGTGCTTTTAATATCTAAACGCCAATCCTCTACAACGACACTATTTTGTTGAAGTAGTAAAACAACAAAAGCATTTGTTTGTGTCGTCTCCACAAAGACTTGTGGGATAATCCAAATCCATTCAATAATTTTTATAATTCTAAGTAATTTTTTCGAAAAGTTTGATTGTTTGGTAACTAAGTTAAAAAAACAACAAATGAAAATAAGATTTTAACAGATGGAATTGCATTTGTTGGGGTTAGATTTCATTATCATATCATCGTACATTTGCCTAATCAATTATGTATATTATTAATCATCAATTATATTATCACATATCACTATGCGTCTGTTGTTTATGTCTTATCAAAAGCATGAAATTAGTTTGATTGTCTAATAGACGACTTCCCACATTATTAACAAATACGAAAACATTAAGATTTAATAATATATGTGAATGTTAAACCTAAATTTGTGTCTAGAGTTTAGCATCTAACAAATAAAAATCTTTTATTTGGTTAAAAAAATAATTTTTCAATATCATTTATAAACCATTATAACAAGTTCTAAGTAGCTACTTTGTAACAAGCATTAAGAACAAAGATAATCATCAATATTAAAAAATAACGAGAACATACATAACACCATGATAAAGATGAATACATTAGTGTTTAGATACCTACAACTAACCCCAACAAATAGATTTTATCTACTCTTACTCAAATATCTTTGCAATGATCGTTAGGAAGACAAAGATGAAAAAGCCTCCACCTTCGATTCTTCAATATCTCTCTTGTTATTACACAATTTCTAACTATGAAAATAGATAATTTGGACTTATTTAAAACATAGAATATGTGTTATTGAATTGACTAAGAAGTCTATTTATCTAGTTGTGTTTTAGTATCCTCGCCTAGAGAGCTTGTTTTTCTTCATTAGTAAGTCTTATTCATCTTTTCCAACTTGAGCTTGACCACCATATCTCTCTTTGTGAGCCTCCTTGCTCGCCAAGCGATAAAAACCTTCATTCACCCCTAAGTTACTTAACCAGGGGTCTTTTTAACCGTCATTGTCTGCTTGGCGAGCTTGACACCTTGCTTGATGAGTTACCTTGCTTTAATATGAAGTAATTTGGTTTGGAATAAATCTTTAACCTCTTGTGCTTGCCTTGCGAGCTTATCTCTTCTTCTAGCGAGATGGATTCAGTAATGTGAATGTTTTGCCAAGTCTTTGGCCTGTTTTTGGTTGGGTGACTCTCTACCTTCTCCAACGAGTTTTCTACTATCAGCTTGTGCAATTTGTGATTTCTTCGAGTGATTTCACATGTACTCACGAATATCATAGTTAAAATATTCATACAAATATTTTATCTTTTTTATAATAAATCAGATATTTTTCATGTGATTTCGAATGTTTGAAGTTAATAAATATTTGTGATAAATGAGTAAATTTGACACTTATCACATATGGTGTTTCACAATGGGTGAATGTGACACAACGACATGAGTTATATGAGATGACTATAGAGAAGGTCGCGGGAGAGGTTGCAACCAATGTGAGGTGTTGACAGTGAGAGGAAAATATGAAAAAGTGAAAAAGAAATGAGGGTATTAGAAAATATGAAAAGTTGAAAAGGAAATTAGAGCATTGGAAAGTTAGTTCAAAAAAGAGGGAATGTTTATTGCAACAAAAAAAATTTAGGGAGCAAAAGCCAAAGAAAAAAAAAGGGAACTTAAGAAGCAAAAGCATATTTTTGGTAAGAGAATTTCTCAATGCACCACATGATTCTGTCAGCCACCTGACGAATTTCTATTTATACCCCATGTTTCCATAGATGTATGTCCGAAAGCACCTTTTTTTTCTTCAAAAAATTTGGTTTTTTCCGTAGATGCATCTACGGAAGCGTAAAAAACCATAGTAAACGGTGGGAAAATATAATGAATTACAATTCAGCAACTCTTTCGTAGGTACATCTACGGAACATGTTAAAAAAAGTATTTCGTAGTTGTATCTACAGAAGAATTGCTGATATATTCTTAAAACTTTTTATAGAATCGAGCTCGTGGTGAAATTCCGCTTCTAATGGTGTATTCATTTGCTTGAAATAGTTAAGAATCATGATTTTTCCATAGTATATCATAGTAGTGTAATGTAAATGTAATGGTATATATAGTACACGAAAAGAAAACACCTTATAAATCTTACAAATAGTGTTAAACATAATAAAAATAAAATTACATCAATCTAATAAAAATACAGACATCAAAAGTGTCTCAAACTGATTCCGATGAGACTAGTAGTTCTAATCCATATTCAAACAAAATAAGACCCCCAAAAAAGTCTAGCCAACATTAACAGTAAAACATAACTTCGTTGACGTTATCCAAGATAACTGAACTCTCCCGGAGCATAGTCGACCAACACATTACCATGTGTTGTATGATGAAAATAGATTCAGTGAAGAACAACTACAAAGTTTTAGTTGTTTTAAATTATGTTTAGCATAAGTTATTAGTAAAACTTTGTAGTTGTCTGCACTAGATCTAATTTCATCATACAATACATGGTAATGTTGGTCGACTATGCTCCGGGAAAGTTCAATTATCTTGGATAACGTCAAAGAAATTATGTTTTACTGTTGATGTTGGCTAGGCTTTTTTGGGGGTCTTATTTTGTTTGAATATGGAACTTATGTTTTGCTGTTGATGTTGATGCATGCTGTGCAATCCTCCTGGCCTGCCATAATGTGTGCGTAATACAAATAAGGTCAAATTAGATACAATTAAATTAGAAAAACAAAAAAAATGCTTTTTATATATTCCGTAGATACAACTACGGAATGACCTAAAGTTCCTCTCTTCCGTAGATGCATCTACAGAAGTTTCTGAAACCTACAAAACCCAATAATGGCGTCGGGTCACTGTTGCAGAGGGTTAAAAATCTCATTTTGGTGGCTTGAACGTCATTTTAACACATCAAACAACACCTTCATTGTCTCTAAACTATATTTCTAAAACAATCTAATCATTGCTACACCTAAATGTCGAATTCTTACTCTATATTACAAATACTCTTAAATAACTCGAAAAGTCTAAAACTTACCGATTAAATTGAGTTTTGAACTTGATAGAATGTGTTGATAGTTGACCTTGACGTTATCGACCGAACTCGAGAGAAAAAAATGAACTTGTTTGGAAGTTTGTTTTTTGAGTTTGAGAGAAAGCGAGGTTTTGGAAATGAGAAAGTGAATGAATGGAGGAGAGGAAGAGTCTGGGGCGAATATAACATCAAATGCTTCCGTAGATGCATTTACGGAAGCTTCCGTATGTACATCTAAGGAACAAAACAACGTTAAACACAAAAAAGGAACTTCTGAAAGTACATCTACGAAAGCAGAGGGACAATTTTATTTAATCGATGGTGCGTGAGAGATCTAAAGGGTGGGGTGAGAAATTTTCTTAGTTAAATCTTATACTTCTACTTCGTATATAGTTTGTAAATAAGCATATGATTTGGAATTAAACAATGTAATATTTATCAATTAAGAGACTCAATATTTTAAGATTTTAGTTAAGCAAAAGACAACTAAGATGTTAAATATCATTTCTCTTACAATTACTATGTACATAAATAGCTGAGAAAAAAATGATGGACGTGCTTTTTTTAAAATCTTTGCCAGGAGTTAAACGTGAGAAATATTTAATTAAACAGTTGTAATTAAGATCAATTAGCTTGTAATTTGTATATATTTGACAATGGTCTAAGGGAATACCCATCTAATTATCACTTAACAGAAGTTGGTTTGATTTTAAACGTCAACAACAATTTTCATCTTAACTACAAATTGCAGATGATATTTTTCTCAAATTAGTAACTAACTATTTTTCAACACAAAGTAAACAATACCGTTAGAATATAAAGCTCATCACATTTATATTATTTAAATATAGCAGTGCATGCAAGACCAACTCATAATGAGTTTTTCTTTTTTACAAAAGATTCAAGCAAATTTGAAAACAGACATGAAAATAAAATACTTAAGCTTTTCATATAGCCACACTGTGTAAAACAACAGTTTCTATGGTAAGTCCTGGCCCAAAACCAAACAATACACCCCAATCAAGACCTTCTCCAGTGGTCTTAAGTCCTTCTTTAGCCGATCTCTTTCTCATCTCGTCTAAGATGAACAATACACATGCACTTGACATATTACCATATTCACTAAGTACTTCTCGAGTGGCCCTCATCTTTTCAGGCTTTAGGCCTAATTTTAGCTCAACTTGGTCCAGAATTGCCGGTCCACCGGGATGTGCAATCCAAAAAATTGAGTTGTAATCAGATATGTTTAATGGTTGGAATGCCTCAACTAGAGCTTTATCAATGTTCTTTGAGACAATCCCGGGAACATCTTTAAGAAGATGAAATGTAAGTCCAGCTTCGCGAAGATGACCATCGATGGCACCTTCACTGTCTGGAGCAATTGTTTGTGCAGTCCAAACCATCTCAAATATAGGTTTCTCAATTTCTGGTACAGGGTCAGAACCAACAATAAGTGCAGCAGCTCCATCTCCAAATAAGGCTTGTCCAACAAGACTGTCCAAATGAGTATCACTAGGGCCACGAAATGTAACCGCAGTAACTTCAGAACAAACAACCAACACTCTAGCACCTTTGTTGTTCTCGGCCAAATCCTTAGCCAAACGGAGCACCGTGCCACCAGCAAAACATCCTTGTTGATACATCATGTACCTTTTCACATACGGACGAAGACCTAAGAGTTTGGTGAGTTGATAATCAGCACCAGGCATGTCTACACCGCTTGTGGTGCAAAAGATCAAGTGAGTAATCTTTGATTTTGGTTGCCCCCATTCTTTTATAGCTTTGACAGCAGCTTCCTTCCCTAGTCTAGGTACCTCCACCACCACCATGTCTTGCCTAGCATCCAATGAAGGTGCCATGTATTCACAAAGACTAGGATTTTCTTTCAAAATCTCCTCAGTTAGATACATGTATCTCCTCTTGATCATAGATTTATCACCTGTAATAGTTATAAATAAATTACATTAGTACAAGTGTACAACAATTTTAAAGAAACTCCAAAAGCAATTACATGATAACATATTTATCACGAGTAGTAACTTCTATGAATAATACTTACACATGCGTTGGAATTTCTCTTTGAGTACAGTTTTGTGCTCACTGTTAGTGATTTTAAAGTAAAAATCAGGATAAGTACTTTGTTCAACACAATTTGCTGGATTAGCAGTGCCAATGGCCAAGATAGTTGCAGGGCCTTCTGCCCTCTGAGCCTTGCGGATTTCTGACACACTAACCATCTTGATATTGTTTAATAGTTTCTAATTAAAGACTATATGATAAATGTGTTAGGGAAGAGAGGGTTTTATATGAATGAATGGAAGAATGAAAGGAAGATATGGAAGGGAAGAAGGTGGGTTGAAGGGTAGCTGAACATCACGTGTTAGACTAACACAATTTGCATTTTATTATATTCAGAACAACCAAAACAGGTACTTTTGCTAATGGCTGGGGCTGAACGTGGGTGGCTGTGTCTTCCAACATGTAGGAGTTTGGTGGAAATTGCGGGCATGACAATGTTAGATAAATATTTAATATACACTTTCTACTTGTAAGGAAGGTGGAATTCAATTACAGCTAACTTTTTTTAATTCAAATTATTTGGACTTCTTTTTTTCAACAATCTTCAATCACAACTTTAAAAGATGACTAGCTAAGAAGTATAATAATAAGAGATTTGTTTTTTTAATGTAATCCTTAAACATTTTCAAGGAATTGAATGAAATGATTATACTTATCAAAATTTGTTTTATTTATCTGCATTAAATTGTCAAGGCTTATACAAATTAGAAACATAATTGATTTTGTGATTCCAGTAATTATTTTAAATTTTATGAATTAATGACAAATATGTGTTAGTTTTATTTTTATATATTTTTTTGGTTATATATTTTTATATTTATTAAAGATGAAAGATAAATTGTGAGAGCGGGATCATGTGTGGCTTGAAAGAGAATTCTCCGAACAAGAAGTGAAGGAAGCGGTGTGGTCTTGTGATGACAAAAGTGTTTGTCCGGATGATTATTCTCTAGAATTTTACAAACAAAATTGGGAGATTGTTAAGAATGATGTCTTAATGTTTGTGGCGGATTTTTATCGTAGTGCTAAGCTCACTAAAGCATGCACATCTTCTTTTATCACTCTCATCTCGAAGGTCAAAAATCCTCAATCCCTTCATGAGTACCGGTCTGTTTGTCTTGTGGGTAGCATGCACAAGATTTATCCAAGTTGTTTGCGGCAAGATTAAAATGTGTTTTGGGTAGCATTGTATCAGATAATCAATCAGCGTTTGTTCCAGGTAGAAATATTGCAGACGGAGTATTAATGGTTCGCGAGACTTTGGATTTGGCTAAAAGAGAGAAAAGGATTTGTGTGCATGTGAAGGTGGACTTCGAAAAAGCATATGATTGTGTTAGTTGGAACTTTGTGAGAGTCTTGCTTCCTAAAATGGGGTTTGGAGGAAAGTGGATTACTTGGATGGAAGGTTGCATTTTTTCAAGCTCTATGTCTGTACTAGTGAATAGTAAGACTACGAAAGACTTTAAAGTGGAAAGAGGGCTTCGTCAAGGTGATCCATTATCTCCTTTTTTGTTTGTCTTGGTCATGGAGGCTCTCACCATCTAGCCTCATGAATAAGGTGGTGGAGTTAGGTGACTTTTGTGGCATCACGGCAATGGAGTCACGACTGTAGCAACCTGCCCTAAATTTGAAGGTTTAGAGTCGCCACCTATTCTGAAGGGCGAATAGGAAACCCTACGCAGATATGAGATTCGGGGTAAGTTATTATATTCAGGTTGAGGGAAGGTGTTAGGCACCCTCAACCCTTTCCTAAGGTTTGTATCTAAGATTAAGGCTTATGGCTAAAATATTTAGGATAATAGCTAAAGAAGTGAAAAGGGCAAAATTGAGATTTTAAGTGAATTGAGATTTTAGGGAGGGGGACTCGCCTTGGTTATCCAAGTGCCTACGTATCTCCTTAGGGAGAATCAGAGTCAACGTAGTTCGGGCCCAGGGTTGTACGCCTTATAATTAGATATGAATGTGTTTTGAAGTTGTTTTGAAATTGTTTTGAAATTGTTTTGAAATGCGAAGTTCGAAGGTATTTTGAATTACCTTATCGTAGTTGTGAATATCGCAGTGTTGAAAAGATGAAAATCCGTAGTATCGTGGTTTAGTGTGTTTTTAAGATTTGGGCGTACAACCCTGGTTTTAATTTCTTACCGTTAGTTGCAATAATCAATAGGTTTAATTACCATGGCTAACAGATTAAAGGGAGGATTGCTAACCACTATAATCGATAGATTCGATTATCGCGAATAGCAAATGTGTGTATTTTAAATAATTTAATTTGATCATTACCTCTCATAATCAATATATTTGATTACGAATAATAACGAATTTTTATAGAGGGGAAATGCTAATCATTGTAACCAATAACTTTGGTTAAAACCATTTAGCAAAACAAATGTTATTTTAATTTTTATTATTGGATTTGATTAATCAAATTAATCGATTGTTAATCATTGCGACCGATAAGTTTAGTCGGAACGAGTAACAAATTAAATCCTAAAACTTTGGCCGAATGGCCAGTGGGATTGGGCAAACCCTAATAGTCATAAACCTCTCTAGGGTTTTCTTTGTGATTTAAATGGTTCAGGGATTGAACCCTGGACCCCTGGGTTACCAAACGCATGCCATACCACTCAAGCCAGTACTTTCAGTTGTTAACAAATTACTTTCAATAAAATAAATATAGAATAATGATTGAGATGGGAAGAGTCAAACCAACTGGACGCGGGTCCCATAGCATGCACGTCTGGCCAATCCAGAGTAGAGAGAGAACGTTGACGCGCTGACCATCCAATCGTCTCCTTGCGCGTGTGGTCAAGGTCTCCTTCAAAGCTTGACTGGGTCCACCAACTCACGCGTCCGCCAATGGGAATGCGCCAACGCACCGTCGTCTTCCTCACAACCCCTGCAAAAATTCAGTCACGAAATCACCTGGAGATTTGCTACGAACATGGCTACGATGACAACGTAGCAAACCTGCACACACACACAATTGGCAAAAAACGGTCAAAACGTCAAAGCTAACAGCCCAGATCGAATGAAAAATGGCTCCTGATCATGAATATGACACTCGTTTTGGCCGTGGACTCCTGGAAATATGAAAATGAATGCGTGTCTCCTCCATGCCCTAACAATGGCGCTTCGTGCTCTAGGCCTTAAAGCTTCATACCACCGGTTCCGATCTTCTCTACAAGGTGTTAGGAGCTCACACATACGGTTAGTTTGATTCAAAACGCGCATATATATGAGATATGGAAATCAAAACATGTATGGTGATGATGAACATGGGGCATACGTTCCAGGCCCCATGAGACTTACCTACGGGTATGTTCTTACCTCTTGACGTCTCAGGAGTCGAATGAGATTATTAGATGGTCTCGAAACCTTCTTCAATTCTTTTTCCACTCATGCCCTAATGTATGACTTTTTGCACGTAAAACCCTTGCCTCTCTCCAAGATTCTCTCGTCCCCCCTGGTGGCTGCCCCTATTTTATGTATATATATGAATCATTTTGGTTAAAAATATGAGAGTTTGAATCAGGCTTTGAATGAGAAAATATTATTTGATTTTCTTGAACCAAAAGTTTCTATTTTTGAACTTAATCTATTTCATGCACTTTTCAATTCTTTCTTGGCCCTTGGATCAAGCTAAGATCTGATTAAATCAAAGAAAAAATTAGAACATAAAATCATATAATTGTTCCATGATTTTATTTGATTTTTAAATGATTAAAAACTCATGTAAATAAAATAATATTGCAAAAATAATAATATTTGGCCAAGGAACTCTTTATGGGCCCTAAATCACGTGGTTAAGTCAATCATTGTGGCCCATTTGAGAAATATTCAAGATTGCTCAATATTGACTTCATGTACTTTCTTCAAAAATTGGTCAACTTCAACGATTCACAGCTCTCTCAATTTTTATCATTTTGGGGTGTTCTTGGACTTTTTAGAAAGCTCAAAGAGTCCTCTAAAAGACCTTTTTGGTTTCATCTCTAAAAGACCCTAATTTGAACCATTTGAATTTGTTCATTTCTGAGTTTCTATTGATGGATCATGATCAACCTTTGATCAAATGATGGATATAACCTCAAATACTTTATGTTGACCAAAAACCTTGAAGTTTGACTGTATTTTCACTATGGTTGACTTTTAGGTCAACATAGTCGATTATTGATCATCTGAGCATTTGAATGGGAAATCCTTGGGATTGAAGCTTGATAATTGACATGGAGACACTTTGAGACATATGAGATACCTTGAGGTTCATTTGAGGCCTCAGAGATTCAAACACCTTTGATAAAATACAAAACCCTAGTTTTGGATATGAGAGGATGACTTGAGAAAACCTTAGAGCCTTGAGTTATTGGAGATGAAATGAAGAACCTCTGATTGAATATAGGAAGACAAATTTTGGGGTATGACAACGACGATTGAGTCACATATCTATTCCCGGTATTTAGTTCAGGAACGATCATGGCAATAGAGTCACTATAATTAATTCACTTCACACTCCCAACATCCAGATGGCATCTGCAAGCCCATCTCCGACAAGAGTCCCTACTTCACTAGGGCAAATTCATGGGTATTCTAGTGTTCAATCCTCTTCTATCTTCAGATCCCGACAGGCACACATGCTAGTCTACATCTTCAGATATAAGAAAATTGAATAGGGGCAGCTGTCATACCCCAAAATTTTCCCATACTATTTCTCCTATTCAAATTCAAAGTCAAGACACCTCATGTGGTTTATGATATTTCAGACTATCTCCATGACAAAACTCAGGCTCTAATTCAAAAGATTGATCATTCAATTGCTCAGAAAGTCAACAGTCGACTAGTTTGACCTAAAAGTCAACTGTGGTCAAAGTACAGTCAAAACTCCTGATTTTTTGTCAACATCCTCATATTGAAGTATCATTCACCATTTGATCAAGTATTAATCATGGTTCATCAAGGAAAGATCAAAAATCAACAAATCAAAAAGTTTCTAAATTAGGGTTTGTATAGGAGAAAGTCAACTGAACTTTGACCAGCCATAACTCTCACATGGAACATCAGAAATTTTCCATCCAAAGCTCATCTTGAAGGAAATTGGATTCCCTACAAATTTGTCTCTCACATGCCAAGGCTAAAAATGCTTCCTTTGGGAGATATGGTCCAAAACATTATAGGTCATTCTCAAAAGTCAACCAAAAGTCATCTTTTTCAAAAGAGCACACAAGGAGCATGGAAAGTTATTTTGATATGGGACCAAAAACATTGGTTAGAGGACTCTTTAAGGTTTCTAAAAAGTCCAAGAACTTGGAAAAATGTTGAAGTATGAGGAAATGGCAAGGTGTACAAGTTCACCTATTTCCAAAGGCATGTGTGAAGAGAAAAGATCCAAAATCCCAAATATTTCCAAATGGGCCTATTTTATTTTCATCCAATCTTCATCTTGAGCCCATGCACGACCCAAAGAACATATCTCCTTATTTTATATTATTTTTGCTAATTATTCTATGGTTTTTACTCATTTAAATCATAAATAAATTGCATAAAATAGTAAAATAAATGGGAAATATTATTTGCTTTGATATTAAATCAATCAAATATATTCTCTAAATTAGCCAAGTGATAATTGGAAAAAGATTGGTCCAAAAATAGGAAAAAAGATTTGATTATTTTCAATCAAAATCTCATCTCTCCAATATATGACTTCTTTCCAAATCCACTGACCTAATTGAATCACATATATATACACAATACTACCACAAGTAAGGGGAGGACGAAAATTGGAGATAAAAATAGGGTTCCAAGTGTTGCAAAGTTTTCAAAGGACTAGGGCACGTCTAAAAATACTTCTCAGCAAATTTCAGCAACTTTAGATCATTCCATTCTCTTCCAGAGGTGTCCCAAGGAGGTTTGAGTCAATGGTTCGAAGGTTTAACGTATGAAACTCGATGCGCCATTATTAGGGCATGAACGAGTGTGTGCTTCGTTTTCATGTTTCCGGACACTTGCAGGCCAAACCAATACCACCATCGCGTTCAGAAGACGTTTTTAAGCTAAGGGCCCTTTTCAGTTTCGCTTGTACCGTATTGTGGTGTGTTGAATTTTGCAGGTATGGAGAAGAAGGACCTGCGGAAAAATCCGCAGGTAAATCCGCAACAAGATCCACAAGAAAATTCGCAGGTACCAAGGTTGAGGATAATGAACAGTAATGGGGCCACACAGTCGTTACACGCGTGATGCCGTGGTTGGACGGTCCACCACTCACTCTCTCTCCGCACGCGTATCCATGTTTGATTGGCCAGTCAATTATTCAACACTTTCTCTCCAATTCTCATTGGTCTACGCAGAGGATAAGGGCCCCACTTCTGATTTCTTTGTTGACTTTGATTGTTTCTATATGTTTTATTATTTATTTAATGTTTTATGCTTTATTAACAGATTAATTGTGCAGCATGAATGACAAGGGATATTAGTTGGTAACTGATGGAGCCTGGGTTCGACTCTCCCCAGGGCGTGTTATTTTTACAAGAATTTATTTTCAGATCCAACACAACACATCCATGTGCGCCTACCATGCATCCTCAGCGTGCAGCCAGTAGATCACCAGCAATACGGATCCAACAGACCAGAAGCGAAGTTCCACCATGTACCCTCAGGAGCGCACAACATTAGATTCCAGCTAAGTTTTACCTCTATTTTTCTTTTTTATATTTTTATTTTTAATATTTTCTTTATGTCTTTTTTTTTTCTTTCTTTTACTATAACTTTTTTATTTTATTTTTTATTTAGTTTTTAACAAATTAAGTTTTTTTAATAATCTTGTACTTATTTATTTAATCGGAAATTTGACTTTTCTCATAATATTTAAAAGTTATTGTTTTAAATATTGATTTTTCTATATACTTTCAACTAATTAATTAATTAGGTTAAACAATTAGATAATTATTTTGGGTTATTTTATGCCTTAAAACCCTGATTTAGCATGATAACTAATCACTGTCAATGGTAGGTGTTATCCACTAACGCATTTTTAAGCCTTATAAACCCTTTAGGTCACAATAGGTTTTCTTGAATAAACCTTAGGTTCAGGGGTAGGGTTTGTAAACCTTTCTAGGTTTTGTAGATCATTCATGCACTAAAAATTCTTTTCTTTTTGTGCAAATTTTCAGGGTTACCCCAATGTCCTCCGACTACGCGCCGTCAAATCAAAAGCTAAGTTTTCTATTTCCTTCTTAATATCATTTTAATTTTTATTTGTTGCCTTTTGATTAAAATAGGGTTTGTTCCAATTACCAATGAATTTGTAATGCGCTCACCACTATCATTTTTCGTTTAATTCCCAGATGATCAGAGTCAATCGAAGGTTCGAGGAAGATCAAGGCTGAAGATGTGCAAATTAATTTTATGTTTTATTTTTCCCCCATCCCCGCAGGTGTTTATTGTAATAGCATAGGATTTTCATTCTGCCTTTATTTTTTCTGCTGTGGTTAGTAATCTTAGGGAGTGCAAGCCTTTAACAGAATTAGGATAACTAATTACAAGATTAAATATTCGAACTGAACCACGTGATTGTGCCACACACACACCTTTAGGGTAATCCCTCTTGTTGCCTTTGTTGCCTGTTGCCTTATAAACCTGTTGCCTCTAAGTATGCTAAATAGTCAAAGTCCCTCGATTCCGAGGATACCTAAAGCAATGTTGCCTCAAAATTATTGAAACTCCCTCGAAGCTGCCTCGGTAAAAATGTGATGATTGTCCCAATTGCTAAGGTATCCTCGCCTGTTGCCTAAAGGTTAAATGACTATTATATCCTTCCCTTAGACTACCTGCCCTCTTTATGGTAGGGACAGTCTTATGGCGAACGATACTCTCTATGACCCTTACAAATCCAATTGAAAGACTTCCTGCCCTATCATGGTATGGATAGATCCTTTCACCCGAAAAGATAAAAGAACGATTTCTTTCAAACTTAGGGTAGTTTCTACTAATTGCTTGCTCTAAAATTCAAATTACTTTTCACACCTCTTTTCAAAATCAAATTCAAAAAGACTACGCTTATTTACAAGCTAAAGTTCTTCTTCAAAATCTTTTCCAAAACGCACTTCAAACCTTTTAAACAATTCAAAAGTGAGCTAAGCAATTAAGAGCCCATGGAAAACCATGGATGCAAAGGGTGCCTTACACCTTCCCTTTGTATAACTTACCCCCCGAACTCAAAATCTTTTAAAAGGTCCTTTTCTGTTCTTTTATCCTTTCCTAATTGGATAAAATAAAAGTCGGTGGCGACTCTTGCTATCCGCAACATTTCAAATAAAGTCAGTTCACCGTATTACAGCGCTGCTATAGGGGGTGGGGTACAAGAGCGCTTTTATCCTAAAAAGTGCTGGTATAGCCTTAGTTACGAAAGCGCTTTTCAAAAGCGCTGTCATACCTTTTTTAAAATTAAAATTTTTAAAAACAAATTATACTAAACGCGCTTCATCGTTTCCAAATCCCTAATTCCTCTTTCTCTGCCATTGCTGCCCACAGAAAACTTAGAAAATCTTTGAAATCATCTCAGCATTTCAACTCAGAAAACATCGTGCCATCGTTTCCATCATTGCCCACCATTTCAACTCAGAAAACATCGTGCCATCGTTTCCATCATTGCCCACCATTTCAACTCAGAAAACTCACCATCTCAGAAAATCGTGAGCCACCATTCTCCGTTCTTAATCAGTAGCCGTCAGAGAAGAAAATCGTGAACCTTAAGATCAACCTTCGACCACAACCTCCCTCTATCGTCGGACACCGCCGCAACCTCGTCGGACTTCCTCCCTCCACCGTGAATCCTCTGTTTCTCTACTCGATTCACGCTGTGAGCTTCTGCTTCGCGCCGTGACTCTGCTCTCGGGCTATTTTCTCGGTAATTTCATGATCCTTTAGTTGTTGATTCAATTATTTGCATTGTGGATGAAACCTGTTTATTGTTGTTGGTAGTTGATGATAAATTCTAGTGTGGGTCTTGTTGTTTGAATATAAGTGTGATGATGATGATTACATGCTTGCTACTTGTGATGATACTTGAATTATGAATTTCGATTAGATATACGTAGCTACAACTCCACATGTTCAAATTGGCATCAAAACCCCTGTATTAATGTTAGACCGGCTATGATTATTGTTGCTACTTTTTCTAATATTTTCTTATGTCAATCTTTAAATTAAAGTGTAATTGAGGTTTTTGTTTGACCTCATTGAAGTAAATGTGGCCTCATGTTTTGAAACAAATTTGTAGCATTTTCATTATTTTTGTACTCTTTATGTTTCTTAAGGATTCTAGTTATCTCGGTGGCCTAAAGGTTAATTTGATCGGCTTGTGATAGAGCTTTATACATAAGAACTTATATGATAAATACCTATACCATAAGCACTTAATTATGTTGTTTATCCAAATAAAACCTTAGTCTTTTGAATGAAGTCAATATCAAGCATATTTCACTATAATTATATTTCTTATTATAAGCATATCTCATAACTTCATTTGAATAGCTTTTGCGACAAATTTTTGTGTGCTTTCTCGTTAGACATTAATGCTGCCCCGTTATGAAAATACATGCTAAATTGTTGTTTTCTCATGAGATATAATTGCTCCACCTTGATTTCTCCATTTGTATGACTCGACTATGATTTGTGGTCGTTTTCACGACGATGTTTTGACATGGGTAGTTGCTGCCCCGGTTTCTAAGTAGGTGTTAAACTTTGATTTACCTTGCGGTACTATGTATCTAGATTTGCTATAACATCTGGGTGATGATTAGTTTGGTTTCAGATCATTTTCTTAGCCATGTTATGTCATTCATTTTGTTCCCGTAGTGCTGTCCCATTTGGATTCATTGTATAAAAGAGGCTCGTAATCAATTATACATATTCGCAGGATGTATATAAGGCTAATTGTTCTAAATTTTATTTTTCAGAGGATATTAAAGATTTTTTAAAAGAACATCACTAGAGACATCAGATTAGCTTACGGTGTGTGGTTCCAGAAGTTTCTGAATTTCTCTAAAGATAATTAGTTATTCGTTTGCTATAGTTTCTCTAAAGGTAATTAGTTATTCTTTTGCTATAGTTTTTGAATCTCTTTCGTCAAAGTAATTAGTTGTGATTTGAATGAACTGCTACGATGGATCGTTTGCACTTTAATTAGTTGCTTACTTCTCCACTTTAATTAGCCGAACTTTAATTAGTTCCTCTTCATTTGACAGATTATTGCTATTTAATTTCAATTTAGTGTCTCTCAATCAGTTTTTTGGTTTGTGGACTTATATTACCTTGAAATAAGGTAATGTCTTCTTTAAGAAATCAGGGGTAGGCTGAAATAAGGTACTGTCTTCTTTTAGAGACTCAAACAATCGAGACAACTGTAACTTCCTATCTTTAGCTAACTACCAACTTAACCAATATGAAAGCTATAGGATCTCATTAGGTATTTCTTAAGTGTTGCTTATTCACAGTAGTATATTTTTGTACTATAGTTGCATAACATTCTATTTCAAGACTTGAATGGTTTGACAAGATTTATTTCTATTATTCACACTTTATAGGATCTCATTAGGTATTCTGATCAAGACATAATGATGATAGCTATTTCTTATCTTGACAGAATTCCTTAGTACCTGATAGAGAAACCAAGAAGCAAAAGCATTTGTTTAGCTTAATTAAGACATGGATAAAACATGGATGAATTCAAACTGATTGTCGAAAGAGTACGAGAAAGGGGTATGGGAATTCGTTAAGTTTGCGGTTGCGCACTCCGAAGACCCGATTCGAATGCCGTGTCCTTGCCTGGGTTGCTGTTATGGGGATAAGGTTGATGGCAATAAGTTGGCATCGCATTTACTACGGTTTGGAATTGATAGAAGTTATACATGTTGGACAATGCATGATGAGAAAAGTAACGGGAATGTTGAGTCGAGGTGTATACGAAGTATGCTTCAAACGACGATTGCACAGACACATATGATTATGACCGAGTCGAAGAGATTGCAGAAGCGCTTGAAGAAGATCTTGAGGATTGTCCCAAAATGTTTGAGAGGTTGGTAAGCGATGCAGAGAAACCGTTGTATGATGGTTGTATAAAATTCACAAGATTGTCTGCGGTGTTAAAGTTGTACAACTTAAAGGGGGACAATGGATGGTCGGATAAAAGTTTCACAGAGTTATTAGCCTTTATGAAAGATATGCTACTAGATGATAATGTTCTTCCCAATCGAACGTATGAGGCAAAAAAGATGTTGTCCTCTATTGGCATGAGCTATGATAAGATACATGCATGTCCAAACGATTGCGTTTTGTTTCGAAACGAGTATGCAACGTTGAATGATTGTCCTAAATGCGGTGCCCCTCGATATAAGAAAAAGTTGTCTCCGACCAAAGTCTTATGGTATTTTCCTATAATTCCGAGATTTAGATGCATGTATCGTAGTGAAACCGATTCAAGACACTTGACTTGGCATGCAGATGAAAGAATTATTGATGGAAAGTTGCGACATCCGGCAGACTCACCACAGTGGATGAAAGTTGATACTGATTATCCTGAATTTGGAAAAGAAGCAAGAAACCTTCGTTTGTCATTGTCTACTGATGGAATGAACCCGCATGGTATTCAAAGTATCTCGCATAGCACATGGCCTGTGATTCTTATGATTTATAACTACCTCCATGGCTATGTATGAAGCGTAAGTACATGATGTTATCTATGCTAATTTCTGGGCCTAAACAACCAGGGAATGACATAGATGTATACTTGGCACCCTTAATCGAAGATTTAAAGTTTTTGTGGGAGAACGGTGTGGAGGTTTACGATGGGTATAGGAAAGAAAGTTTCAAATTGAGGGCGATGTTGTTTGGAACAATTAATGATTTTCCAGCATACGGAAATCTATTCGGGTACAGCAATAAAGGTCAAAAAGCGTGTCCTGTTTGTGAAGATGAAACCGATACGACACGATTGGATCTTTGTCAGAAGAATGTCTTTCTTGGCCATCGTAGGTTCTTAAATTCTAATCATCACTACCGTGGGTGGAGAAAAGCATTCAATGGAAAGGCCGAACATCGTACAGCCCCGCCTTTTTTGTCAGGTGATCAAATTTTTGAAAAGGTGAAAGATGTGAGCACTCAGTTTGGCAAGCCTTTTGCACATTCACTTGTCAAGGGTGGGTGGAAGAAGAAGTCAATTTTTTTTGAACTTCCATATTGGAAGTCGTTGTACGTAAGACATTTCCTGGATGTTATGCATATTGAAAAAAATGTATTTGACAGCGTTATAGGTACGTTACTCAATATACAAGGAAAGTCTAAGGATGGCCTTAACATAAGGAAGGACATGGTAAACATGGGAATGAGAACTGAATTGGGACCCGTGACGAAAGGAAGACGAACATATCTTCCACCTGCTGTTTACACTCTATCTAGAAAGGAGAAGAAAACATTGTGTAAGTTCCTCAGTGAAGTTAAAGTTCCAGAAGGCTACTCTTCAGATATTAGAAGACTTGTGACCATGAAAGGCCTCAAGTTAAAGAGTTTGAAGACGCATGATTGCCATGTTATAATGGAACATTTTTTACCAATAGGTATACGTTCTATTCTGCCAGAAAAAGTAAGAAGCGCAATAACTAAACTGTGTTTTTTCTTCAGGTCAATTTGCAGTAAGGTGATCGATCCCGCGATCTTACCAACATTGCAAAAAGAGATAGTTGTTACTTTATGTGATCTTGAAATGTATTTTCCTCCCTCATTTTTTGACATAATGGTTCATCTAGTCGTTCATCTTGTGAAAGAGACACAATTGTGCGGACCAACTTATATGAGATGGATGTACCCTGCTGAACGTTATATGAAAATATTAAACGGGTACGTGAAAAATAGAAGTCGACCGGAGGGTTGTATTGCCGAACGATACATTGTTGAAGAAGCGGTTGCGTTTTGTACTGATTTTTTGTCAAATGTTCAATCAATTGGACTCCCCAAATCTCATATTGTTGAAAAAAAAGAAGGAAAAAGGCTAATTGGAAATAAAGTGGTGACAGTATCAATGGTCGAGCGGGATCAAGCGCACTTGTATGTTCTGCACAATGAGATTGAGGTTGAGCCGTCTGTTGAAATGCACAAGGTTGTTCTCCGAGATTTAAATCCGAATAGAAATGAGAATTGGATAGTACGAGAGCACAATCGAAGTTTCATACCGTGGTTTAGGGAACATATTTATTCAAAGTATCATTCAGATCCTGCTTCAGTAACAGAAAGGTTGAGATGTTTAGCCTATGGTCCAAGTATAATTATGTTTTCTTATAGCGCATACGCAATTAATGGATACACATTTTATACCAAAGAACAGGATGATAAAAGTACTATGCAAAATAGTGGTGTTACCTTGGTAGCTGAAGCAATGCACATATCAAGTGCGAATGACTTAAATCCGAAATTTGCAAATTTGTCATATTTTGGGTTATCGAGCGCATTTTGGTGTTTGATTACGCAAAGTTTCAAATTCCTGTATTTTGTTGCAAGTGGGTTGAAAATAATAATGGCATACGAATGGATAAGTCAGGATTTTTGCAAGTGGATCTCAACAGGGTGGGGTACAAAGATGAGCCTTTCATTCTAGCCTCTCAAGCTAAACAAGTGTTCTATGTCAATGACCCGACAAGTACGAAATGGTCTATAGTGCTTTTATCAAACAAAATAGTTGATGAAAACATTGGAGATCAAGGTGATATTGGTGTTGGCATTGAATCTTGTACAAGAAACGATCAAAATGAGAACGAATCTTGTACTAGAAATGATCATAATGAGGGTATTTGGATCAATCCAACCGTCCGCGTTGTTAAGAGACGCGTAGAACACAATCCTACCAAGAAAAGAAAGAGACGTTAGTGAAAAAGGTAATAGTGTACATATTCCGACTAATGTGCGTTATTCAATTTGTACCGATTGTTATATATTCAATTTGTATAGTTTTTTCAATTTGTATTCCAATTGTTACAATACTTATTCAATTTTGGTGCATATTTTCGTTTTGTACATAACTATTGAACCATGTATCCGTTTGTCGACTTCTTTACATGTAATTATACTATTTTGACAATTCCGGAGCTGCTCATTCACTTATCTTTACATTTCGGGACTGTTTTTTTATCGGTTTTGCTTCTGCCCGTGATCAAAAGTCGGGCTTAGGGTCTGAATTTCGGAAAACCGACTTCATTTTTGAGTCCGTGAGGACAATTTACCATAGACATGTAAATTTCGTTCAATTCCGACAACTTTCTTTTTTTTTATGCTTATTCTAATTTCATCGATTTCGATTCCGATTTACTTGTACATGCATGGTTTGACTTCCATTTGACTTGTATAGATTGTTAGCTTATTAATAGTGTACTAATGTGCTTTAGTTTGTTTGATACAGGTTCAATGGCTAGTAATCAAGAAAACCCACAAGAGAACCCACAAGAAAACCCACAAGATAACCCACAAGAAAACTCACAAGATAGAGATGCTCCGGATACAAATCCTCAACCCGATACATCATCAAAAGAAGTTGCACGAGGCATCACCATTATGAAGGGAATCATTCGACATAGAGACCAAGGATTGATATATAATTTGGAATGGAATTCTGATAAGCAACCAATTGGTCCTAATTCTGCAAAGTTGACAAGCTATATTGGTACACTTGTTCGTTTGCATATTCCAGTCTCCGTAGCTAAATGGAATCTGAAAAGCAAAGAGTTGGACGAGAAAAAAGACATGATTTGGGACGAGCTTAAGGTATCATATATGGTAGTTGTTATTTTCTTGACGATAATTTGTTTAAATTACTTATACTAACACACTCTATGCGTATGTTTGTTTGCAGAGGTCTTTTACCATACCAGATGAGCGTAAACGCTTCATTCTTAGTTTGGCCGGAAAAAGATATGGAGGGTGGAAAGCTTATCTAACAAAGCGCTCTTATAGGGGGGCTACCAGAGCGCTTTTCTGGAAAAAAGCTCTTATAGGGGGGGTTACCAGAGCGCTTTTCTGGAAAAAGCGCTCTTATAGGGGGCGCTTTCGTTACCTACGCCAGCGCTGGCTTTGGCAGCGCTCTTAAAGCCCAAAATAAGCGCTTTTAAAGCCCTTACTCGTTGTAGTGTTCGAAATGATGTCCGACTTGAAGGTTAACTTTCACAAAAATAAGGTTTATGGCATTAACGTGGGGGATTGGCTCATGGAGGCAGCTTTGGCTTTTTTGTCTTGTGACATTAACACTCTACCCTTCAAATTCCTTGGTGTAAAAGTCGAGGACAATGCTAGAAAAAATTTTATGTGGAAGGATTTGATCAACCATATGAAGAGTATGATGTCCATTTGAAAAGGTAGACACCTCTCTTTTGCGGGGTATGTGGTGTTGATGAACTCAGTATTGAACGCAATCCCTATCTACACTTTATCTTTTTACAAGGCACCCTCTAAAGTTCTTCAAGAGATTTGTCGAATTCAAAGTAATTTCTTATGGCAAAGTAGGGAGAATAGAAGATCAATTCACTGGGTGAGTTGGAATACCATTTGCAAACCCTATGATCAAGGAGGGCTAGGTGTTAAAGACATTGAGATCTTGAATATTGCGTTATTGAGTAAGTGGAAATGGAGAATTTTGATGGAGAAAGAAGTTGTTTGGTCTAGTATTTTGAGGAGTAGACATGGTAATATTGAGACTAAGGTGCAAATAGGTGACATAAGTGTTTTGCATAATAACGATTCTATTTGGTGGCGTAATGTATTTTATCCGACAATTCCGTAGTTTCTTCCTATTATAGTTTCACAGGTTTAGTTCTTAGCAAAGTCAGAAATGGAAGAGGAATTTCATTGTGGCAGTCAAATTGGTCGGGGCTGCAACCTCTGCAGGCAGCGTTCCCAGATATCTTCCAACGTGCGAGAAACAGAGTCGGCAGTGTTGAGGATGCTGGTGGGTAGACTGGTTCGGTATGGTCCAAGAATTTTGTCGAATTGGTGAATACTATGGAGGAGTTTGACCCTAATGTTTTGAGTGAGTTCGTGAACATGGTGGAGGCCGAAACTTTAGACAAATTTTCTAGTGACAGTTACGAGTGGCTTAAAGGAAATGGATGTATTTTTTCAGTGAAATCTTATTATGATGTTGTTAATAATGGTTCTGTTGGTTTTTCCATTGGGGGAGAGATTGTGAAAGCTATCAATCATTTAAGGGAGGTCAAAGTCCCATCCAATATTTTGTTTTTCGGTTGGAGATTCCTTCTCAACAGGATTCCCACCAAAGATCAGCTCTTTAAACAGGGAATTTTGACGAATAAAAATTGTGCCTTTTGCATGGTTGATGATGAATCTATTTCTCATCTTTTTGGTCGTTGTTTATATTCGGATTGCATCTGGATCAAGGTATTCAATTGGATTGGTAGTGGGATGGAATTGTCTCTATCGAAACTGGTGTCTTTTTTCCTTCATTGTGAGAAGGTGAAGAATAAGGTGAGAAGATTGATTACCGCCGTGATTTGGCTCGCAACGGTTTGGAGCATTTGGTTGATGCAGAACACTATTATATTGAAAAATTCTATTTTCAATTTCTATGATTGTATGACAATGATTGTCCTTAGATCGTGGACTTGGTTATCTGCTTTTTGTAAAACCGTAGATGGCTGTAATTTTTCTGTTTGAAATATTCTACCTCTCTTATGTTTTATGATCTAGGGGTTTTCCCTATTGTAGTTCAGGGAGGAGTATCCCTTATACTCCCATTAATAGATCATTGCCTATTAAAAAAAAGTTTGTTGATTGATGGAAGGATCATTCGTTGGTTGAATACAAAAAAGTTAAATTGCAAATATTAACTTTGTATTTGTATAGTGATTTTTTAATGGAAAATAGGTATCATGTTTCTTATCGTATGTATCAAAGACAAAAATTTATTTATATTTATATATTTTAGCTTGAGACTCACATATAATTTGTTATAGGATTTTTGTGACTGATCTGATCTTTTAATGGTTTGTTTGAGAGTTGTGTTTTAAAAAGTTTTGGAGTAATAAATTTTGGAGGATTGTAATAAAATTGTATTGTTTTTTAAAAATAACAAACACATTTAAAGATAGAGGCGATAGAGACACAATCCTCCAAATTTTTTCCCATTAAAACTCTCCAAAAAAAAATCCCAAACTAACCCTAAAAGTCTAGCTCAACTTTATAGCATAATTTAAAAATATATTTTATTTAAAATAAAATTTTAAAACTCATATCCGTTAACATCCTCCACCGACTCCACCATTCCCATATCCGTTACCATCCCTCCAATATGATTTCTTCTAAGCCTCTGTTTCATAACTCTATGAAAAAATTTATTGTTGGAATCCCCTTCGTTCAACCACCGAATACGAGATCTCTGAATTAGCATGTTTTCCTTAATCTTTAAATTCAACCAAAACTTACTAGTAGCCCTTCTTAGATCTTCCAAGTCATCCTCCCGAACCATTTCTAAATCGTCCACCTTGTTCATATTTTTAACTTCCTTGTCAACCTCCAGGTCAATCTTACCAAAAACATTAATGTTCCACCATCTAAACCTAGATTTCAAAAGACACAATTTTTCCTTCAAAACAAAATCACCTCTCCCTTTAACAACGATATCCGCCCATTCCTTCTCCACAAAGCTCACAAACTCCTTATTCCTAAACCATTCATAGTTGAATTTGAAGGGTTTAGGACCCAATTCTCCTTATCCACAACCAACCACACGGGGCAATGATCTGACACGTCCTTTTCGTCGATACGCTGCCCCACCACCCCCCACCAGTGAATAATACTATCCGAAATCAAAAAATGATCGAGTCAACTCTTGGAACAACCATCTCTGCTAAATCGACTGAACTTTTTCCCTTTACAAGGAATATTGACAAGACCAATGTCTTCAATAAAACCATAAAAATCCCTCCATTCAGCAGTATTACAAACACCAGATCTCCCAACTCTCTCCCTGCTATTTTTTACAGCGTTGAAGTCCCCTCCAATCACCCATTCCCCATCAGAAAATTTAGACTTCAGAACCAGCAAACTACTCTATAGCGCATGCTTTGACTCACCCGAACACCCAGAATAAACATTGAAAATGTAATACAAGCTATTCTTCCAAGACACCTTAATGCCAAGTACCCAGAACCCCTAAAGCTATAGATAATGTCCAACCCTCCCTACTTCCAGAGAATCAACAAACCTCCAGAAAAACCAGCAGAATCAGAGACAGAAAAATTAATTACCTCTTTGTGCCAGAAGCTTCTAACAAGAGACAGAGAAACCGAAGCGAGCTTAGTTTCCTGAATGAGAAAAATATCAGCCTTTCCTTTGTCAATAATTTTCCCAATATGCCTTCTTAACCGAGGTACCTCCTCCTCTAATATTTAGGGTCCCAATAATCATTTTGACTCACTAATTATCACCTCCTCCCTTTCCTGCCATCCTTGATTGAACGATCCAAACCGAGAATCCTCCTCTTAAGCGCTGATTGTGGTTTCGACGACACTACACCAAGATTCACAATTTCCCTCCACATCCTGTCTCCCCCATCCATTCCTAGGTTCTTCAAAAGCCTGGTTTTGTTGCATCTGATAATGCTAGATTCCATGAATTGCTCACCGTAACATTTAGCATTGTCTTCAAGCTGACTACCTTGATGCACCCTCTCCTCCGGATAAAGATTACAAGAAGGGAAATAGGCTTTGTTAACCGCCAACAGGCTAGGTCCACCAGAATACCCCCTCTTTTTGTTGGGCCTTTGGCTATTTTTCTTGAAAATTTTACTTTGTACCCCGACAATTATACTCATACCCCTACATAAAAAAAATTTGGACCAAAATACCCTCATAAAAATAGTATATATTTTTAAAAGTTTTCATTTTTTCTTAACATTTCAAAAAAAAATACAAAACACCCAAAAATATATAAACCGGAACACTTTTACAAAGTCTTCCGGTTTAAAAAAAACACACCGGAACACTTAAAAAAAGAATTCCGGTAATTTTAAAATTTGTAAAGTTTGAAAATGCATACCGGAACACTTATTTTAAGTGTTCCGGTGGTTTATTTTTTTAAAAATTTCTAGACTTTATGCAACACTTTGTAACCGTTGCCTAAAGTGAATGACAATGAGATAAAAACATGGAGAAATCATCTAGGAACGGTTCTTTTCTGTTGACCACTTACTTTAGGCAACGCTTTATAACTGTTGCCTAAAGTTTAGAATTTTAAAATAATTAGGGTTAATACTACTTTACCCCCTGCCATATAGGCGAGATTCGGTTTACCTCCCTCTAAAAAAAAAATTTATTAGACAAACCTTGCAAAATAAAGATTCCATCAAATTTGACTCTGATCAATTTTTTTGGCAAAGATTCTTAGAATCTTGCCTACATGGCATTTTTTATAGTGCTGACTGTACAACACATAAGCAATGTGGCACAGTCAGCACTGCCACGTGGAATTAAAACTTTTTTTTATTTTATTTTTTAAAAAAATTTTATTGATTTTTTAAAATTTTTTTTTAAAAAATTTTTTAGTGATTTTTTTTAAAATCCGTAGGTAAATCCGCAGGTATTGTCAAATCCGTAGGTATTGTCAAATTCGCAGGTAAATCCGCATGTATTTTGAAAGGTAAATTCGTAGGTAATTTTAAATTCGTAGGTAAATCCGCAAGTAAATCCGTATGTAAATCTGCAGGTATTGTCAAATCCGTAGGTAAATCTGCAGGTATTTTTAAATCCGTAGGTAAATCCGCAGGTATTGTCATTTTCGTAGGTAAATTCGTAGGTAAATCCGCACTACCAAAAATAAGATTCTAAGAATCTTGGTCAAAAAAATTGATCAGGGTCAAATTTGATGGAATCTTTATTTTGCAAGGTTTGTCCAATAAGTTTTTTTTAGAGGGGGGTAAACCGAATCTCGCCTATATGACAGGGGGGTAAAGTTGTATTAACCCAAAAAATTAAACCACCGGAACACTTTAAATAAGTGTTCCGGTATGCAACTTCAAATCCCACTTTAATCAACTTTAAAACTACTGGAACACTTTAACTAAGTGTTCAGGTATGCAACTTGAAAATTTTGACTACCGGAACTCTTTTTTCAAGTGTTCCGGTATATGAAAAGTTAAAATTTTATTACCGGATTACTTTGAAAAAATGTTCCGATTTATATATATTTTGGTGTTCCGGAAACTTTTCTGAAAAGTGAAAAAAAAGGAAATTTTTTTAAAATATAAATTATTTATAAAAGGGTATTTTGGTAAAAAAAATTTCGTATAGGTGTATCGGTATAATCGTAGGGATACATACTAAAATTTTCTTTTTTCTTTTAACATATCCACCCATAAGCCCAATCTTTTTATAACAATTATTTTTGTATTTCTTACCCTTAAGCGACAGCTGTCAACCTTTTTCACTATCTGGAACCATATTCACCGAATCAATTGGTTGATCTGTACTTTTCTCCTTATGCTCCAATGAAAAAGACCTTTTCGAGAAATCAGAAAAAGTTGAAGTAGGCTTTTTAGATCGTGCCTCCTAATCCTTTGCACGCTTCAAAGCACTGTCAAAAATACCTTTGTCCAGATTTTCAGAGAAACTGTTGGATATTGGGTCAGACTCGAGGCCACCACCCTTTACTAGAACCAGAAACATCCCCGTTTCCTTTGTCCTTATGTCCTCCTCCTAAAGGGAAACAGAACCACCGCTACTACCATCGTCCTTCTCCCCCCTCGAATATTCCCCTTCGGAGTTATCTCACGATTCTTCTGAGCTAGAATGATAAGAATCCTTATTGACCGACTCAAATTCCTTCCATAGACGTAACAGTCCTTAAGAGTCTTCTCTCATCAAAATGGAATACTTCACTTCATCTCTATCCACCTTGAAAGTTTCTTTCAGAACAAAAGCCGCTGATACTCTAACCAAAACTCTAGCAATATCCATGTTAACCCCATTAGCAGTATTATCGCCTAATCAAACGAAAGCCCCCGAGGAGTTTGCTAGGCTGACAAAAAATCGGAACACCACGCGTGACAAAGGACTCCGTAAAAATGCAGTCAAATTACTCTACTCTCATCCAAGAGACTCCGTGAATATTTAATAAATAATTATTAAATATTTGTCAATGATTAATATAAAATAGATTAAACAAAATAAGCAATAATTGCACGTATATGAATAAAGTCATGTTGTTATATTATATATACACTTGTTAGTTATGTGTAATAAAAGTTTATTTTAAATCAATAATAAATGCCAAAATAAAATATATAACTGATATATATTTTAACATTATTGATACATATTGAAGTCTATATTTGTTATTACAAGAAAATTCAAGCAAGATTAAAATAATACAATGAAATAAAACAAACAAGCATCTCAAATAGCCACGCTATGGAGAACAACAGTTTCAATGGTAAGTCCAGGTCCGAATCCAAACAACACACCCCAGTCAAGTCCTTCTCCAGTAGTCTTAAGTCCATCTTTAGCTGATTTCTTACGCATCTCATCCAAGATGAATAGTACACATGCACTTGACATGTTTCCATATTCACTAAGTATTTCTCGTGTGGCCCTCATCTTTTCAGGTTTTAACCCTAACTTTTGCTCAACTTGGTCTAGAATTGCTGGTCCACCAGGATGAGCAATCCAAAAGATTGAGTTATAATCATCAATGTTTAATGGTTGGAATGCCTCAACCAGTGCCTTATTAATGTTCTTTGAGACAATCCCGGGAACATCTTTAAGAAGATGAAATGTTAGTCCAGCTTCACGAAGATGACCATCGATCGCACCTTCACTGTCTGGAGCAATTGTTTGTGCAGTCCAAACCATCTCAAAGATAGGCTTCTCGATTTCAGGTACAGGGTCAGAACCAACAATAAGTGCCGCTGCTCCATCTCCGAATAATGCTTGTCCAACAAGACTGTCCAAATGAGTATCACTAGGACCACGGAATGTAACTGCAGTGACTTCAGAACAAACAACCAACACACGAGCGCCTTTGTTGTTCTCGGCCAAGTCCTTAGCCAAACGAAGCACCGTCCCACCTGCAAAGCAACCTTGTTGGTACATCATGTACCTTTTGACATATGGGCGAAGACCTAAGAGTTTGGTAAGTTGGTAATCGGCACCAGGCATATCTACACCACTTGTGGTGCAAAAGATCAAGTGAGTAATCTTGGATTTTGGTTGACCCCATTCTTTTATAGCTTTCACTGCAGCCTCTTTCCCTAGCCTTGGTACCTCTACCACCACCATGTCTTGCCTAGCATCCAATGAAGGTGCCATATATTCACAAAGACTAGGATTTTCTTTCAAAATCTCCTCTGTCAAGTACATATATCTCCTCTTGATCATAGATTTATCACCTGAAATAGTTTTAAAGAAATGACATTAGGACAACCGTTTTGTATGAAGGATAGGAATATTTAATATCACAAGTAGCTTCTACAAAAAAGTACTTACACATGCGTTGGAATTTCTCTTTGAGAACAGTTTTGTGCTCACTGTTAGTGATCTTAAAGTAAAAATCAGGATATGTGCTTTGTTCAACACAATTAGCTGGATTCGCAGTGCCGATGGCCAAGATAGTTGCAGGGCCTTCTGCCCTCTGAGCCTTACGGATTTCAGACACACTAACCATCTTGATGTTTTTGGTAGCAGAAGAACTCAGGTAGTTTACAGAACTTGTTGTAGAAAAGGAATATGGATTGAAAGAGAGTTGTGGTGGAAAGATGTATGGGATGAGAGGGTTTTATATGAGAAGAGAAGAGTGAATATAGAAGGGTAGGTAGCTGAAAACATCGCGTGCATCATTCAAATACTTGTAATATTTTCATACTTCATTTTTTTAATCTAGCATTCAAACACAACTTGGTGTTAAATGTTAATAATATATACTATGTACGTATGAGTTTGGTAGGAATTATCTTGCTTAGTCTTTACCATCTCGTTTTTTGTTTGTTTATTCAACAATAATTGTCTTGCTTTTATTTATATTATGGTCAACAATGGCTATTTTATTATTTGTATGTTAAATAGTTGAATCAAGCATGAAGGAGAAAGAGTCATGAGGGTTAAGTACTGAGGCGATAAAAAAATGGATAATTTTGTCATGTGTATAAATGCACAATCAAATGCCGGGGGCCGCAACTTTAACTATAATCTAACCATTTTTTACTTCCTGGTCCATATAATCTTTTAGATATAATTAATTATAAGTATGCATTGCACTTTGAAGGTTGAAGACACAATGCATTATCTTGTCAGTTCAATATTAGTATATTAGTGTTTTTAGCTGGATCGTGATCAGGACGGAGCCAGAACTTTTAACTAATGGGGGCAAATATATGCATATATTTTTATTTGGTGAGGACTAGGTTACCCCATCAAAACTAAGGGTAAATTACCCATCTTTATATGGACAAATAAGATTATGCCATATGTATTTCTTTTTAAATAATAATAATAATAATTTTATCAGATATTTTATTTATATATTTTTAATTATTTTTATCTTTAATATTATTACACTTTGTCTATTTTACCCTTTAATTTAAAAAAAATGAAAAACAGAGTTAAGATCTTCTATTTTGTAATTGAAATTCAAATGCGTTAACTTTTTCCCCTTCCACCATGTTACCGATAGAAAATTCCTAACAACCTCCCCCTTCCACTGTGTTTCCAATATGAAATCCCAAGAAACTCCTCTTCCACCGTTCCACCATGTTAATTTACTGCATCTCTTCAATTCAAAGCCACACGAGATCATGTCGGTGCCGGTGAAAGCGCTAGATTCGGCAGAAACAAAGCGATCTACAACTCTGATGGCGACGACGACTAGGGTTTACACCGATGTTTGAAGTTTGTAATGCAACGATAAGAGAATGGAAGTCTGTGGCAGTTGTTCAGATGCTGGAAAAGCAAATGGGTCCTGAATCTTTCCGTAGAATTTTGCAAACTATAGTTACTCGGGCTCAAGATAAAGTACGCTCAGTGAAAACACTTAGTACTAAGGAGTTTCAACATTTTGCTAATAAGGTTGGAAATTTAGAACGTCCTTTTCTTAAAGTTTTCTTCCCCCGTTGGGTCGGTTCTTGTGGATGTCCTAATTTAAGGATGGGGTTTTCCTATAACAAACCAAAGAATGTGGTTGAACTGGCTGTGTTGAGAGGATGCACAGCATTGCAAACTTCGAGTACAACCATTCTTGATATTAATTCAGATATTGAAAATCGAGATGCAGATACTGCTTATGCCACTTAGCTACTGGTAATATGTTGGGAGCCGCTGTTGTAGCTAAGACCCCTCTTGGTATTAAGGCGAAAGAAGCTATGGAAAAGGTAACGTCTTTTTGTATACAATATTACCTGTGCTTCTATTGTTTCACACTGTGTTTCGGTAAAATTTCTAATCTGACATTATGCTATAATTTTTAGGGAGAACTTGTTTCTGATGACTTGGTTGTTGGCATTATTGATGAAGCAATTAAGAAACCATCATGTCAGAAAGGTTTCATTCTTGATGGTTTTCCAAGAACTATGGTCCAAGCACAGAAGGTATTGCATTGTTTGACATCTGAGCTACTCAGTGAGTTTCTTTTGTTCGAAATATTAGGATTGTGTGTAAAAAGAAGAATGACTTGAATTGCATGTTGATCTACTACTTACTATGAACCTTCCTTTTTTTCGCTTTGTTGCAGCTTGATGAGATGCTGGAAAAACAAGGTACCAAAATTGACAAAGTGCTCAATTTTGCGATTGATGATGCAATCCTTGAGGAAAGAATTACTGCACGCTGGATACCCTCACAGTGGCAGAACCTACCATACAAAGTTTGATCCTCCCAAGGCTCCTGGTGTTGATGATGTAAGTCTGCATCTATATTTAGGCCTGCGAAATGTTAGTTGCCTTATATATCAGGTTTAAATAAAGTTTTCAATAAGCATTTGTACAATTAGAAAAGTTGAAATGATCTTATAATCACTGGGAGTCTTTTGCACCTTGACTTTTATCATACCTCCCTTATCTAACTTCTTCATGAACGTCTACTATTATGTATGGACTTTTTTGTAAGGTAGAAATCAAATACTTATATCAGTTGTACTAGCTAGAAGCTTATCCAAACTCGGTCCAAGTATGATTTTTACTTATAGAGACTTAAGCATTTGCAAGACTTCTTTAAAAGTGTCTTTAGGATTTGATTGTAAATAATGAATGAAATAAGGTGCAAAAATATATTGTTAAAATTTTTTGTTGGGAAATGAATTTAATTTTGTGGGAACTGCTAGTTTTAGTTGCTGTCTGTTTTTTCGATTTCCCTATTTTAACGATTAATTCATAGAATCAAACTACAAGCGCTAGCGTGTTATTTTAAGTTAAGCTCCGTAACTACTTTCATACTCAAAATTCATCTTTTACAGGTTACTGGTCAACCACTTATTCAGCGCAAGGATGACACTGTAGTTGTTCTTAAGTCAAGACTAGAGGCACTTCACAAGCAAACTGAACCGGTATGATTCTGAATCCATTTTCAACGGAAGTAAAATTTAAACTTCAATTATACAATAGCTTTCAACAATTATTTTGTTAGGAATGATGATTGGACCCACATTCATTGGGTATCTGCTAAAAAAATACCCAAATGGGTAGCGTAAATAAATATTCATTCAGTATTTGAAGCTATTGAGCACTACTTATTTTTTAAAAACTACAGTTGTTGATTTAAAACTATCCCCCACACTTGTATATTTGCAACTTTATTTATTAATCTGTTCTTTAGTTAGCTATTTTTAATATATTAGGATAAATAATAATAAATAATAATTAATTATTTATATTTGAAAATGAATAATTATGAAACAAATATTAAATTATTACTTAATTAAAAGAGTTTGTGAGATATAGTGGATTAAACGTGTGCTATTTTTTGGTATTTCATGGAGAATGTGTTTTTTCAATGCTATAGAGAATATGATTATTGTTATTTGAAAAATTATTATTAATATAAATAAATTTGTACAAAATAATATATGGAGAACGTGTGCTATTTTTTTGTTAGGGAGAATGTGATTTTTGTTTTTTTTGTATTAATGAGTAATTAGATGATAATTAATAAAATAGATTGATAAAAATATTTTTTAAGTATAAAATAAGATGAACACTCCGGTATCCTTGAATTTTTATTAATAAATTGGAAATATTGAGAATTGAAAAAAATTACGGGGATATGAAACAGTTCTTGGAAAGTAGGAATTGGTGAGAAACAATTTAACACTTGTTGTAATGAGAGTTAAAAAGCATTAATAAGAGTGATTAGAAAAATATGAAAAAAAAATTGAAAAGTCACGTATCGGAGAGTATCGAAAGCGTATCGCTGCCGTATCGCCTTTGTTTTTTATCACAACTTCATCTATTCGTTTATCATTTCATCTCGGAGCTGCATACTTCTTAACATATATGTCGTACAAAATAATTTTAACCTGTGCGGACGCACGGGTATTTAACTAGTTCCAATAGTACTTCTTATGTCGAAATCAAAAAAGCTTTGTCTAAAAAATTAAGGACATAATAGATAATCAAACAAAATTATAATTCCATAAATAAAATATTGTTCACAGCAATCAATAACAGAGTGAAAATATAATTGCAAAAAATAATCATTTAAGAATCTTTAAAGACTACAGATAATTTCAATTATTCTCCTTAGCACTGGTTCCTTTCATGAAGTCTTGTTTGTGTGTCAACGAATTTTGTAACATTAAATCTCTTTTGCTGTTAAAAGGATGTAGTGTCAGTTGTAATGCAATTTTTAGCCTCGACCCTTCATCCACCTGTTAGCATAATGTTGCAAAAGTCGTTGTTAAAATATTCACATAATAATGTAAGGAAATTAAAAAAAATCAGTGTTATATAAGTTTTTCATACTTCAATCTTATAACCATTCTCTCCTTGTTGCATCATCCAATGAATCACCCAAATCGCGCAATCATTCCTAAGAAAAAATTTATTCGATAAGAGATACAATAAAGTAAACAAAAATTTATAAGAAAAGATTAATTAAATAATGTAGAGTTGTAACTTACGATCCTTCCCGTTGACTTCCCAAACCTTTTGGAGTGACTAATTTAAACTCTGTTATTTTTTTGCCATAGTTTGGTTTGGTATCATAGAATGTAGAATCCATCAATAGTTCTTCCATAAAAATAGACTGAACCATACATAAATTTGTTAGTGGTTTTCTATATAGTTGAATATGTTACATTATAACTAACTATAGTGTGAAGAGTTTTGTTACCAATTTTTTGATGCTAAGCATCCTTCTATTAATGGTTATGCAGTGACAGTGTAAAAAAGTTTTACACTGTCATCCAATTAGAATATTACGTTCTGCCATGTCATACAAGTTTTTTTAAATTTTCAGTCTGACTTGTCCTGATTCATGATCGTCATTGGTTGACAGTGTAAAACAATTTTACACTGTCAGTGTATATCCTTTTTTTCCATATATATGTGTGAAACAATTTCTATGATATATACTAGTATAGTAAGACATTGTGTATAGTTTGACAAAAAGAATGATTTATATTTAATGGATTATGACCTTGAGGAGTTGATCGTGTAATTAGCTTAAAATTGTTGGAATTAGACTCTTAAACCTTTGAGTAATTCCTTATCATTAAAGATGACAATGAAGAAAATAAGAAAAAAAGTAGGATTAGGGTTTGCGGAAATTAAAAGAGAAGAAGAAAGTACTTTCTGCAGAGTTTCTCTCTGCCCACAAACTGTGGAAATTCTGTTATTCACTTGCAACTGCAACTTCTGTGAATACAGGTTAATGACTTGATTACAAAATAATGAGGTCTACTCCCTATTTATAAATTTAGGTTAGCTTTCTCCCTAAGCCAAAGCCCAAAACTATAATAGCCCAAAATACCCATTTTAGAACTAAATCAAATC
Organism: Vicia villosa; assembly: GCF_029867415.1. Taxonomy (NCBI): domain Eukaryota; kingdom Viridiplantae; phylum Streptophyta; class Magnoliopsida; order Fabales; family Fabaceae; genus Vicia; species Vicia villosa. The sequence continues at coordinate 153,601,632 of NC_081181.1, forward strand.
TAATCTATTTTAAATCTAAATTAAATCTATCTAGATCTAAAACAAATTTGTGTGTAACAAACTGTTTCCACACTTCTAAACAAAATCAAATATTTTCCGACACAAGGAATTATAATTTAACACACCACCTAATTCATTGTGTCTAAGCTATCTATTGCCCATCATAGCTCTTAGTCTTCTGAACACTTTGACTTGCACTCCCTTCATCATGATATTTGTAATCTGATTCTCTGTTCTGCAATGTTCCAACTTCATCTTCTGTTGTGACCATAAGCAACATCGCTTCTTCTTCTTGTTTTGCAAACTTTGCATTACTTTCTTGATTCTTATTCTTTTCTGGACACTTTGTAGAATAGTGACCATACTTCTGACAATTAAAACACTGAATGTGACTCTTGTCAGGCTTTCGACCACCACCTCTTCCTCTACCTGTAGCACAACCTCTTTGGTTTCCTTGGTAAGAGGGTTTTCTCTAGTTCGACCAATTTACTTCTTGCTGAATTCGACCCGTCGAATTATTGTAGCCACCTCTACCTTTATTTCCAGTCCAGCTTCCTTTGCCTTTCTTTTCGTTTGCTGACAGAGCCTGCAGAGCCACATCGCTCTTCGACTTGCCTGCAGCTCTTTCAGCCATTCTTTGTTCATGAGATTCAAGCGTCCCTTGAAGCTCTTCTTTTGTCAGTTTCGACAAATCTTTCGATTCCTCTATAGCTACCACAATGTGGTCGAACTTAGGGGACAACGACCTCAAGATCGTTGAAACAACAGCTCTTGTTGTTAATAGTTCTCCACATGTCTTGATTTGATTCACTAGTTTTATAACCCTAGTGAAGAAATCAATTACGCTTTCGCTATCTTCCATCTGAAGCAATTCATATGTTCTCTTGTGAGTTTTAACCTCACCTCTTTCACCTTTTTTGCACCTCCAAAAGATTTTTCAAGAATCTCCCAAGCTTCTTTTGAAGATTCTATATCACTAACCTTTTCAAAATTATCTGGACTCAGACATTGATGGATTATAAAGAGAGATTTATAATCTTTATTCTTCAATTCTTTATGTGCACCCTTTTCTTCCTCCTCCGCACCTTCTGCAAGCGGTTCTATCCCTTCTTTTACAAGATCCCAAAGATCTTGACAACAGAATACAACTTTCATCTGCTTGCACCAATTCTCATAGTTATCTCCTTTCAGAATTGGTAGTGTTGCTTGAAAATACCCATTCAGATGATTCATTGTCATCGCCAATCTTCTTGTCTTGAATCGATTAACCGGAGCTCTGATACCAGATGTTGGAATTAGACTCTCAAACCTTTGAGTAATTCCTTATCGTTAAAGATGACAAAAAAGAAAATAAGAACAAAAGTAGGATTAGGGTTTGCGGAAATTAAAAGAGAAGAAGAAAGTATTTTCTGCAGAGTTTCTCTCTACCCAAAAACTGTGGAAACTTTGTTATTCACTTGCAACTGCAACTTCTGTGAATACAGGTTAATGACTTGGTTACAAAATAATGAGGGTTACTCCCTATTTATAGATTTAGGTTAGCTTTCTCCCTAAGCCAAAGCCCAAAACTGTAATATCCTAAAATACCTATTTTGGAACTAAATCAAATCTAATCTATTTTAAATCTAAATTAAATCTATCTAGATCTAAAACAAATCTGTGTGTAACAAACTGTTTCCACACTTCTAAACAAAATCAAATATTTTCCAACACAAAGAATTATAATTTAACAAAAATACCACAGCTAATTAAATAACATTTGTATATTTAATGCAAAGAGCAACTAACATAAAAGGGAGTGAGTATGCAACGACCAACTGACATAAAAGGGAGTGAGTATGGTAATATGAGGTGTGAGTATGATAATATGATTATATGAGGTGTATAGAAAGTTTAAAAGGTAGTGGGGGGATGGGCCCACACTTTGTTGTGAATAGCTTCGTCCCTGAAGGAAGATTATAGTACCTCGGCAAAAAACGTAGACATGCCCAAAGATAACACATGATCTGAGAAAGTAATTGAAGAAGGATCTTCATACGAAAGAACGAATTTTATTCTAACATCTTTTTATTTTAACGATAATCTTATAATGAAAGGTTATAGGTCTTTTAGAAATCTTAAAAACCTCCTATAAAAAGAGCAGTAAAGCGTCAAATTAAGGTACCCATTTTTGACTCATAATACTTTACATGTAACACCTTAAACCTCTATAAAATTCTTTCTTAGATTTAATATAATAAAAAAATGGCGGAACTTAAAAATATAGAATTGTTAAAATACGAGAGACTAAGAGACATTTAAATAAACTGTGTGTTTTGAAAAGCTACATAGACTATATTATATATAAAGAGATTACAGCTAATTACATGATATTGTCGATGTGGAACAATTCTATATTCAATATATATATATATATATATATATATATATATATATATATATATATATATATATATCAAATTTGAGCATATAAATCAAATACACTAAGTTTGCCACATATATAATTAGTTCTGGGACCTCGTAGAGATTTTGTAAACACGTCTGCCAATTGATCATTAGACTAGACAAAACTTGTGACGGTGTTACTTGATTCAATATTCTCTCTGACAAAGTGACAGTCTATCTCAATATATTTGGTCCTATCATGGAAGACTGGATTTAAAGAAATGTGCAATGCAGCTTGATTATCACAAATAAGTGTCGTTGGTCTTGCTTCTTCAATTTGAATTGCCATGGACCTATACTCTACCTCGACGCTTAATCTTGCAACTACATTTTGTTTCTTACTTTTCCAGTATACAAGGTTTTCTCCAACAAGTACACAATACCAAGAGGTGGATCCTCTATCAATGGGTGACCATGCCCAATTAACTTCGGAGTATCCAACTATCTGAGTATGTCATTAATCTTCATACACGAGACCTTTTCCTAGAACACATTTGATGTATCTCAGAATCCAGACAACAACATCCATGTGTTCATAACAAGGATAAATTAAGAATGGACTTACCATACTAACTGCAAGAGAAATGCTCGGACGAGTAATTGTGAGATGATTCAACTTTTCAACCAATCTCTTATACCTTCCTAAGTGAGATAAAGGTTCCCCCTGATTGGGTAGGAGTTTTACACTTGGATCCCTAGGAGTATCAATTGGTTTAGCATTCAACAAACTTGTTTCTTCCAAAATATCCATAGCATATTTCCGCGGAGAAATGACCAAGCCATCTTTAGATTGAGCTACCTCAATACACAAAAAATAGTGGAGTTTACCAAGGTCTTTTATCTGAAATTGATTCGAGAGATGTTGTTTCAACTGGAGTATTCTCCGCTTATCACTACCAGTTATGAAAATATCATCTACATGCACAATAAGATAAATACACCCTTGGGCTTGAGTGAGGATAAAACACAGAATGGTCACCTTCACTACGGACCATACCAAACTGTAGTACTAGAATACTGATTATGCGAAACCAAACTCTCAGAGATTGCTTAAGACCATAAAGAGACATGTGTAGCTCATCAATCATTGCTTGTCTCGACTTAAGGTGAGATAACGCTTCATCTGGAGTTTTAGTAATAGAAATCAAAGACAAAGAAGACATAAAATATAATGCAAAGGGGAAAGATGGTGATAACATAAATCAATATAATTTGGAGAAATATTTTGTGTTTGATGTATACCATTTCAAATGGAAATAGGAAGATCGGACTCAGGTTGTAGGATCGGAACCAATGATGGTGAGTGTTAACGCACATTTTTTGAGTTAATGCTTGACTTTATGTTTCTATGTTTTTAATTGTTTTAATGCTTTTTAGTTTATTTTCATGTCTTTTATAGTTAAATTAGTGTTTAGTGTGGAGTACAATAGGTGCTCCCTTTTTTATCTTTTATGTGTGTGTTTTTGTCATTATAGCTCAACAGAGGCGAGACTGGACAAGACTTGCAGAGTTCCAACGCAAGCTGACTTCATGAAGCAAGTATTGAAGGAAAAAGAAAATGCTGATTATTGAGAATTTAGCGTGGAAGAGGAATATGTAATTTGGAGGGAAAAATTTGAGTGGTAGAAAAAATAGGATAAAGAGCGATTCAAATACAAGGTTGGTAGTGGAGGAGCTAGAAGACAAAAAAAGGTACATCCATACCCTGTTGTGGTAAAAAAAGCTCTGCCTGCGCCTGCTATACTCCACCTTGTCTCCCACTTCTGTCTACCATTGTACGAGTTCCTTGTCTGCTGCTCAGCCTTTAGTGATGTGATTTCATAAACTCAAGCCCATGATCCAAGGTGGAGACTCAGCTCATAGCCATAGCTTATAAATAGAGAAAACCAAAAGATGAACGGTCGGCTGTTTTTGAAGAGTTTTAATTACAAAGAGATTGTGACTTACAGAGTGAAGAAGAACAAGAGTGTTCTTAAATCAGCCATTCTAGTGTAAACAGACAAGCAGCGACGTGACTGGAGATGTCTTCTGAAGATTATCCATCCTAAGAATATCTTCCATCTTTCTCTTAGGTTTAAATCTTTTGATATTGATTTGCTTTAAGATGTTTTTTGTAAGAATTTTGATTGTTTTTTGAACTAGGCTCATTATGAGCTAAAACCTTTGTAGTTGAGCTAAGTGAAGTTGATATTAAAGTGTGTTTAAGTTACATTATGTGTGTTTAGTGCTTGTTAACCATGTGTTTTAATTTAACATGCTTATTTCTTTTATTGATCAACTTAGAAATAGGTAACAACTTGTTATTGAAGAGAGATCCTTCAACAAGCTTATTTCATGAGTAAAAGTGGTTGAAAAAGTAGGATAGATATATTCACTTGACCTAGTTTGCCTCGAGATAAGAAACTCCAACCATTAAGGAATTCATATTTAATGAAAGACGTATACTTGGGTTATAAGCGAGGCTAGGAGACTTGTTCCCTTGCCCTGGTATGCATGTTATGAATGTTGTAGAAGTACACCTCAAGATCGGTCAAACCTTACCTGTCACGACTGCACACATCATTATACCTGAATGCACTGTAAATATTAATGGATCTACGCTCAACTTAATCTCTCTTATCATATATTCACTTTATTTTCACACTGCTCACACTTTTGTTCTTAGTCATCCTAAACTTGTTACTTCTAAAATATTTATCTCCTTACTCATTGCTTTAAAATACAAACAAAAGTAGAATCTGGAAAAACCAAATCTAAGTAGCTTCTAGTCCCTGTGGGTTCGACACTTTTATACTTATTACTTGCCCCAATCTAAACATGTATACTTGCATGTGACAATCTAGCTTATATATTATGCTGTAAAATGAACCAACAAGTTTTTGCTGCCGTTGTTGGGAAATAGTTATCACAATTTTGATTTTTTTAATATTTCTATAGTTTTACTTTAAAGTATTTGAGTTTTTGACATTCTGCTGTAATCTGGTGTCACGACAGGTGTTAAATTATTGCATGCACAGATTGTTGTACCTAGTTCATAGTGGATATCTTGAACCTGAAGGAACACTCAGAACCCTAAGAAGAAACAGACGTGCTAAATTCATACCAGAAGTTCCTTTAGAAGCTAATTTGGCTGATTTTGATCCATCAGAGACTATGTTGTCTTTGACCCTACCTCTATGAGTACTGGCATTGTCTTGCCAGAAATCACTGCAACACAGTTTGAATTCAAGCCTATGATGTTTCAAATGTTGCAGAATACTTGTTAATATTCTGATTCTCCAAATAAAGATTCTCATTTGGTAATTTTTGTATATGGCTAATATTTTCAAAATTCCATGTGTGACTCATGATTAACATGCAAGTCACATAAACTCCTTATTCAATCTTTTTAGGATTAAAAAAAATATAAAGAACCCACCTTTTAGATAGGTCTTGAATGAACAACCTACAGTTTTTAGATGGAACTTCCTTCAATCTTCAATGTAGATCGAACAAGAGGGAGAGTAAAGAGCTTAAATGTGTTTTTCCTCACTTAAATGATAAATCAACTTGGAACTTTCCAAATCCTCTTTCTTGCTTATTTTAATAAAGAGGCCAAATGAACTATGGCCTAAAAGTAAGAGCCCAACAAATATTCTAACCTTATTAATTTATTGTAAACAAATATGTTATTTAATAGACAAGGGATGTGAAAATATTGATTTTAAATCAATAACAAATGCCAAAGAAAATATTAAAGTCTATATTTGTTATTACAAGAAAATTCAAGCAAGATTAAAACAATACAATGAAATAAAACAAGCAAGCATCTCAAATAGCCACGCTATGGAGAACAACAGTTTCAATGGTAAGTCCAGGTCCGAATCCGAACAACACACCCCAGTCAAGTCCTTCTCCAGTAGTTTTAAGTCCTTCTTTAGCTGATTTCTTACGCATCTCATCCAAGATGAATAGTACACATGCACTTGACATGTTTCCATATTCACTAAGTATTTCTCGTGTGGCCCTCATCTTTTCAGGTTTTAACCCTAACTTTTGCTCAACTTGGTCTAGAATTGCTGGTCCACCAGGATGAGCAATCCAAAAGATTGAGTTATAATCATCAATGTTTAATGGTTGGAATGCCTCAACCAGTGCCTTATTAATGTTCTTTGAGACAATCCCGGGAACATCTTTAAGAAGATGAAATGTTAGTCCAGCTTCGCGAAGATGACCATCGATGGCACCTTCACTGTCTGGAGCAATTGTTTGTGCAGTCCAAACCATCTCAAAGATAGGTTTCTCAATCTCTGGTACAGGGTCAGAACCAACAATAAGTGCAGCAGCTCCATCTCCAAATAATGCTTGTCCAACAAGACTGTCCAAGTGAGTATCACTAGGACCACGGAATGTAACTGCAGTGACTTCAGAACAAACAACCAACACACGAGCGCCTTTGTTGTTCTCGGCCAAGTCCTTAGCCAAACGGAGCACCGTGCCACCAGCAAAGCACCCTTGTTGGTACATCATATACCTCTTCACATATGGACGAAGACCTAAGAGTTTGGTGAGTTGGTAATCGGCACCAGGCATGTCTACACCACTTGTGGTGCAAAAGATCAAGTGAGTAATCTTGGATTTTGGTTGACCCCATTCTTTTATAGCCTTCACTGCAGCCTCTTTCCCTAGTCTAGGTACCTCTACCACCACCATGTCTTGCCTAGCATCTAATGAAGGTGCCATGTATTCACAAAGACTAGGATTCTCTTTCAAAATCTCCTCTGTCAAGTACATATATCTCCTCTTGATCATAGATTTATCACCTGAAATAGTTATAAACAAATAACATTAGTACAACCGTTTTGTATGAAGGATAGGAATATTTAATATCACAAGTTGCAGCTTCTACAAAAAGTACTTACACATGCGTTGGAATTTCTCTTTGAGAACAGTTTTGTGCTCACTGTTAGTGATCTTAAAATAAAAATCAGGATATGTGCTTTGTTCAACACAGTTAGCTGGATTAGCAGTGCCGATGGCCAAGATACTTGCAGGGCCTTCTGCCCTCTGAGCCTTGCGGATTTCAGACACACTAACCATCTTGTTATCTTTGGTATCAAAACTCAGTTGGTTTACAGAACTTGTTGTAGAAAAGGAAAGCGTTGAAAGAGAGTTGTGGTGGAAAGATGTATTGGATGAGATGGTTTTATATGAGAAGAGAAGCGTGAATATACAAGGGTAGGTAGCTGAAAACATCTCGTGCATCATTCAAATACTTGTAACATTTTCATACTTCATTTTTTTAATCTAGCATTCAAACACAACTTGGTGTTAAATGTTAATAAATACTCTATGAGTTTGGTGGGAATTATCATACCTAGTTTCTAACATCTCGTTTTTTGTTTTGTTTATTAAGCAATAATTGTCTTGTTTTTATTTATATTATGGTCAACAATGGCTATTTTATTATTTGTATGTTAACTAGTTGAATCAAGCATGAAGGAGAAAGAGTCATGAGGGTTAAGTAAAGAATCATGTGTTTAAATACACAATCAAATGCCGAAGGCTGCAACTTTCGTTTTCAAATACAAAGTAATCATAAAACTTAAACTTATATACACAAACTGATACAACAAAAGATAAACCAAATAGAATTCTAGGCCATCATCATAAAATTTCTTTTACTTACTCTTTCTTGCAACCAGTTCATTTGTAAAATATAAAATTTATAGGGGTAATGTAACATTTCAATGAGTTGTTTAATTATAATCCACCAATTCTTTACTTACTCAAATCAGGTGTTCCATATAATATTGATATAATTAATATATTATAAGTATGCATTAAATTTAAAAGTAGAACATACAATGCATTATGCTTGTAAAAATTATCCGTTCAACCTTAGTGTTTCTGGCTGGACTGTGACGACATTAGGGGGAGAAGATATAGTTTTGTAAGGTTCTTTGTCGCGAAGGATGAGAGACTTTTGGCGACCAAACATGACAATATATTCTTAGAAAACCCGAAAAATTTTGTTAACTTGTCAAGGTTTGCTAGAAGACGATGTAAGGGGAAGAAAATTTTTGTTAACTTGTCAATTTATGCCAAAAAGATTGGAGCAAGTTCCTTAAAGCTTATGTGGGAGTGGTGGAAAACCCATGAATGGTTGTGTTGGTGGTATTTCAGAGGTGGTATGTGATAAATTATATTGTTGTACGATTCTGAGTGGAAAAACTATTTTGAGTCACATTTTGACTATACTTCCGAACATTGAAATACTCTGATTTATTGAATTCACCATACACTCCTTGCATACAACTTAGCATTACGAAGTTTTTATATAGGCTTGAAAGAAATTGACAGAGAAAACAAAAGGTTGGTAACACTACGCCAAATTTGACTTTTAGCAGCACATATACGAAAGCACTTTTAGGTAAAAGCGCTGTTATAGGTTTCGCTAAAAACAAAACTAAATAACAAGGGAAAAAAGCGTTGCTATAGGGGATCCTATGAAAGCGCTTCTAAAAAGCGCTGCCTAAGCCCACCTTTAGAAAGCGCTTTCTAAAAAGCGCTGCCTAAGCCCACCTTTACAAAGCTCTTTCTTAAAAGCGCTGCCTAAGCCCCCCCCCCCCCCCCCCCCCTAGAAAGCGCTTTCTTAAAAGCGCTGCCTAAACCCTTAAAATTAAAAAAATAAAACAGAACGAAACCATAATCCCTAAATCCCTTTCTTCCTCATTTTTCGTTTCCTTTCTCGTTGCCATTCTTTCCCTCCGTGAAGAACCCCCTAAATCCCTTCCATTTTCTTGTTTCTGCGAGAACCCCCTAAATCCCTTGTATTTTCTTGTTTCTGCAAAGAACCCCCTCCCTCCGCGACTGCAACTCCGACCGGTACTCCCTCCGCGACTGTAACTCCGACTGCAACTCCCTCCGACTCACTCTCATCTCAACTGTAAGTATTCTAACTCTCACTCTCAGATTTAGATATTGTTGATAGAACCATAGGCCGAACCATGTACATTTTTTCTGATTCATTGTGTGTTATCTTCTTCTTCGTCTGTTTCCGTTGAGTTTATCTTCTGAGTTGTTGTGTTTGGCTTCTGAGTTATTGTGTTCTAACTAAAATTCTCACTACTGAACTTGCAATGGACCACTGAACTTGCTTCTGAGTTATTCTGAGTTATTGTTTGGCTTCTGACTTGGAATTGGAATTGGTTAATTGAATTTGTTAATTGATTGTAAGAATTCATGAATGTAAGGTTTGTTCTTGAGTTGTGATTTTTGAATTGATGTTGACATTGTTGATTTTATGATGTAGAGTTTGATGATATTTGACAATGATATTATTAGTATTTGTTGAATATTTGATGATATTTGTGCGGAATATTGATTAATAATTGTCAAAATGTTGGTGTTGATATGAATCTTGATTTGAATTTTGACATTGTTGAGAGTATTGATAATATGTTTGAAATTGTTGAGTTTAATTGATTGAAAATAACCTTGAGTGTATTTTTGATGTGATGGAATAGGCCAATACAAAATAGTTGACAAGTGAGTTAACCAAAGGGTCCATGATAAGGGCAGATTCTTGAATTGATTTTGATTATGTTTGATTTAGTTTGATTTGACTAGATTTCCTTAGAATTTGTTTAACTTGTTTGATTTGGTTCAAATTGATTTAGTTCAATTTGGATTGATTGTGTTTGGTTTTGTTTGGTTCCATTTGATTTGGTTTGGTATGATTTATTTGGTTTGTTGATTTAAACCATAAAACTGATCATAGAGAGTTTCAGCTCACTTGGTAGTTACTACTACTCATCTCATCTAATTAATAAGTTAGCATTTCTTAAAATAGTTTATTCTGTTAATGGCAAGGAGGATATATAAATAGTCTTTATGCAATACATCCTGGTCTTTTAAAGAATCACTTACAAGAAGAGAATTGAACACAAACTATCACTTTTCATATTTTATATGATGATTTGATAATATGTAATGGGTCTTTTATTATAATTGAGATAAAGTTAATATAGTCTATTAATGTTTTATTATATATTATTTTTATAAACTTTATTTTCATAACTTATGATATTAACATATATTAAAATTTTAGTCTCATTCTTTCAAATTTTGTTATATCTATAGTGTTAAATTACTCTCAGCATGTTGTCTCTCACTTTATGTGTTTGAAGTTCAAGTCTAAGTCATATATGACTTCAGGTACTTATCTCACATTTGGTTCTAGTATTGGTAGTGTATATCATTCGTTTGTCTTTCTGTTATTTGTGATCCGTATTTTTTGTTGGTTTGAATTGATTTTGATTATGTTTGATTTAGTTTGATTTGACTAGATTTCATTAGAATTTGTTTAACTTGTTTGATTTGGTTCAAATTAATTTAGTTCAATTTGGATTAATTGTGTTTGGTTTTGTTTGGTTCCATTTGATTTGGTTTGGTATGATTTATTTGGTTTGTTGATTTTTTACAATGTTGTTATGATTCTTGATGTCAATGTTGTTAATCGTTAAGTGATGAACTTACTAACTTTGTGAATTTGCTATAGGGGTTACTTGTGAAGAGTGAAAGTTTGGTCATTTTCAAGTTTACATTGTGTGGGTCTAGAAGTTGCTTACTTCTATACAGGTAATTAATTGTTCTCTCTCGCCAACGTAATATGTTGCGTTTTATTGCTTCGGATTTATTCCGTGTATACTTTACGTTTTGACATAAACGCATTATACTGTTTTGTGCCTTAATTAGTTGTTTTTGTTTAGCTTAATTAAGACATGGATAAGACATGGATGCATTCAAATCGATTGTCGAAAGAGTACGAGAAAGGGGTATTGGAATTTGTTAAGTTTACGGTTGTGCACGCTGAAGACTCGAGTCGAATGACGTGTCCTTGTTTGGGTTGCTGTTATGGGGGTCAGGTTGACGCGGATCAGTTGGCATCGCATTTACTACGGTTTGGAATTGATAGAAGTTATACATGTTGGAATTTGCATGGTGAGAAAAGTAACGGGAATGTTGAATCGAGGTATAATATGACGTATGCTTCAAACGACGATTGCACAGACACATACGATTATGATTGAGTCGAAGAGATTGCAGAAGCGATTGAAGAAGATCTTGAGGATTGTCTCAAAATGTTTGAGAGGTTGGTAAGCGATGGAGAGAAACTGTTGTATGATGGTTGTACAAAATTCACAAGATTGTTTGCGGTGTTAAAGTTTTACAACTTAAAGGCGGGCAATGGATGGTCGGATAAAAGTTTCACAGAGTTATTAGCCCTTATGAAAGATATGCTACCAGAGGATAATTTTCTTCCCAATCGAACGTATGAGGCCAAAAAGATGTTGTCCTTTATTGGCATGAGCTATGATAAGATACATGCCTATCCAAAAGATTGTGTTTTGTTTCGAAATGAGTATGCAGCGTTGAATGAGTGTCCTAAATGCGGTGCCCCTCGATATAAGAAAAAGTTGTCTACGACAAAAGTCTTATGGTATTTTCCTATAATTCCGAGATTTAGACGCATGTATCATAGTGAAACCGATTCAAGACACTTGACTTGGCTTGCAGATGAAAGAATTATTGATGGAAAGTTGCGACATCCGGCATACTCACCACAGTGGATGAAAGTCGATAATGATTATCCTGAATTTGGAAAAGAAGCAAGAAACCTTCGCTTGTCATTGTCTACTGATGGAATGAACCCGCATGGTATTCAAAGTATCTCGCATAACACCTAGCTTGTGATTCTTATGATTTATAACCTACCTCTGTGGCTATGTATGAAGCGTAAGTACATGATGTTATCTATGTTAATTTCTGGGCCTAAACAACTAGGGAATGACATAGGCGTACACTTGGCACCCTTAATCGAAGATTTAAAGTTTTTGTGGGAGAACGGTGTGGAGGTTTATGATGGGTATAGAAAAGAAAGTTTCAACTTGAGGGCGATGTTGTTTGGAACAATTAATGATTTTCCAGCATACGGAAATCTATCAGGGTACAGCAATAAAGGTCAAAAAGTGTGTCTTGTTTGTGAAGATGGAACCGATACGACACGATTGAATCTTTATCAGAAGAATGTCTTTCTCGGTCATTGTAGATTCTTAAATTCTAATCGTCACTACCGTGGGTGGAGAAAAGCATTCAATGGAGACACCGAACAACGTAGAGCTCCACCTATATTGACAGGTGATCAAATTTTTGAAAAGGTGAAAGATGTGAGTACTTAGTTTTGCAAGCCTTTTTCACATACACTTGTCAAGAGTGGGTGGGAGAAGAGGTCAATTTTTTTTGAACTTCCATATTGGAAGTCGTTGTACGTAAGACATTTCCTCGATGTTATGCATATTGAAAAAATGTATTTGACAGTGTTATTGGTACGTTACTCAATATATATATATATATATATATATATATATATATATATATATATATATATATAAGAAAAGTCTAAGGATGGCCTTAACATAAGGAAGGATATGGTAAACATGGGAATGAGAACTGAAGTAGGACCTGTGACGAAAGGAAGACGAACATATCTGCCACCTGCTGTTTACACTCTATCTAGAAAGGAGAAGAAAATATTGTGTAAGTTCCTCAGTGAAGTTAAAGTTCCAGAAGGCTACTCATCAGATATTAGAAGACTTGTGTCCATGAAAGACCTCAAGTTAAAGAGTTTAAAGACGCATGATTTCCATGTTATAATGGAACATTTTCTACCAATAGGTATACGTTCTATTCTGCCAAAAAAAGTAAGAAGCGCAATAACTAAAATGTGTTTTTTTCTTCAAGTCAATTTGCAGTAAGGTGATCAATCATGCGATCTGTAACACCCCATAATTTCAGTTTATTAATTTAATTTGGATTTAAATTAAATAATTGGAATTTTAGTATTTTTATTTGGAATTATTTGGAAAATGATGAGTTATTGGCATTGGGCCTAGAGTGGTGATTAGCAGAAGAGGGGGTGTTGACTAAGCAAGCCCATTATAATATTTTATTTTATTTTTCATAAAATAAAGGAATTGGGAAAAGAGGAAGTGGAAGCACTAGTGCTAGAGTCTGAGGAAAAGAAGAACACGTGAAAGTGAGAAAAGCCAAAGGGGGAGAAGATCTTCGAAGATTCGACTCTGAGGTAAGGGGGGATTCTTCGGGTTAGTATTCCTTATGTGATTGTAGGTAGTAGGATTGATTAGGATTGTTGTCTAGTTCAATCGTACGTGTCGGGTTTGGGAATTTGTTAGGTTTTGATGAAATTGTATGAATTACATGATTCTGTTAATAATCATGATATATGCTGTTAATATTTGTATAAAATTTGTCTGAAATATGTGATGATGTGCAAATTGATGGTATTTGTGTGCTATATTCGTATGTACCTGAAATTGGGGATATGGGATAGGGTAAAAGCTGTCAAAATAGTGATTTTGGCTGTGCAGGTACGTAGGAACCGGTTCCCATGTGGGACGAACCGGTTCCCCCTTGTAAAAACAGAGAAATATGGATTCTGGGTAGCTGGGAACCGGTTCCCATGTAGGGACAACCCGGTTCCCCATAGTAAAAATCAGAGACGTGATTTTGGATGCAGCCAGGAACCGGTTCCCACGTAGGGACAACCCGGGTTCTGCAGCATATTTTCTAAAAATGTTTTATCTTTAAAAACCCGTAACTTTTGATCCGTGTATCTGTTTTATGTGCCGTTTTGGGCGTTGCGAAGCTAATGAGATGCTTTATTTGATAAAGTGATGAAATGGGCAGTGGCCAACTTTATTTTAATTCGATTTGATCATTGATGAATTGGAATATAGTATATGTATATGTGCTTATTTATATATGATTATTGATACATGTTTTGTATTGGTGATGGGATCATGATATTCATTGGGTGATGTTGGTTTATAACATGTCGTAAATGAATACATGTTTTGTGATTATGTTGTTGAGTTGTTTTATCAATTTATTACATGGTGTGTAATGATGATAGATGTAACGATGTATGATGATGGTGATGATTGATGATTGTGAATATTAATATGTTGTTAATATTAATATGTTGGTTATGGTGGCAATTAACATTACTATGATGTGTATGTTATTGTGATGATGTGGTGTATGTATGTGAATGATTGAATGATGCTTAAACATGTACATACTTGTTGTGACCTTATTGGTAAGAGGTGTTAAGCGATGTTAAGCATCGGAATGATGATGATGTATGAAGATGTAAGTATGTGTCATGTGTGCATTATTCATAAATCATTTGCATTGGAAGGCTAATTCCCATTGTGCGGAGATTAGCGGGAAGTCATCGTGTGCCCATGTGGGGTGTGAGCGATGAGGCAGTAGTCGTGTGCCCATGTGGGGTGTGAGCGACTAGAGGGCAGTATCAAAGAGAGAAGTCCTGTGAATGTGATTCACGAATTTTGGTACCACATGCATAGTGTCAGTTGCATCATATGCATTGGTTATAACATGATTGGATGAGATCCAGTGTTATGCCTTGGTGTGTTTACATGATTGATGTATTGAGAAGATGTTGTTAATATAACTTGATCATTGATGAAATTGATGAGTTGTGGGCCGATGGCCAATATTGTTGGATTGATGCTTGCTTGTTGTAATAATTCCGATTATGTGTATGATTGAGTGGATGATAATTACTATGAGATTTTATTGCTTATGATTGCATAATGCTTATTAATTCGAATGAAACTCACCCTTACTTTGATGATTTCAGATTAAGGATGTAGCGGCGTCTTGATTGGGTGAAGATAGCTTGTAGGCTAGCCCGTAGTTCGTGTCGAGTCATGCTCTGATTGTAACACTGGGGAACGCTAGTTTAGAGACGAATTACTCTGTTGGCTTTGTTGTTTTATAATTGTATTAGAGTAACTTGCATTAATCATGATGAATATGCAATGTTATGAATTATAATCCGCTGTGTTGAACATGAATTGTATTTATGTTAAATGGTTCCTCGTGTGGCATGACAAATGACTATGGTATTTTATGTTAAAGAAGTTGTGACATCCTTGTATTTCATGTTTACTCTGATTATTATTGTATTTTCCGCGGGGGTTTAGAAGGGTGTTACAATAGTGGTATCAGAGCATAGTCGGTCGTTGTGACTAGAGTCTTGTTGTTAATTTCCTTTCGGTACGTGACATGTGTGTGAAACACTGTTGGTACTCAGTGTGTTCTAACTGTTTGCCTGCAGAAGTGGGATTGAAACTAGTGGGGGAGAAGCTATGCTTCTCGGATATGTCTCAGATGCAAGATGATAGAGTGATGCGCAGAGCAGCAGTACAAGAGTGTAGAGTTATTGTTTCCTGAAGTAAAGGTGACATGGGCTGAAGAATGTGGTTGTTATTTCAGTTGGATGTGTCTCGGAATAGATGATGGTTATTTCTGGAAAATGGAATTTCGAAGTTGTGATGCTTCAAGTGCTACTGATGGACTGTGATGTTGTTGTGTGAGTAGCCTTATGTGAAAGGTCGCTGTTGAAGCAGTGATTAAAGGAAGTATTGTCGTAGACCTTGTCGTAGGATTACTAGTAAGTAATTGAGATGATGGTAGAGGTTATCGATGTTGTTGAAAACTCTTTAAAGAGCGAGTAATGTGAAGAGACGAGTACGATCTCAAGGATAAGAAGGTTGATGATGGCGTACATGAATTTGGTTTCAGGATGTTGCAGAAATCGAACTTCAGCGATGAAATGTGTTGTTTAAGTTATAAGAAGTTTGGAAGCGAAGAGATGTGATAAGATGATGTTAATAATGAGATTAATTTGAAAAGAATGAGTTTTGGAGTAGAATTTCCGTAAGCAAATCGCAGGAAGATTGCTGAATTGTTATGAAATTTCGAAAATTCATAACTGGAGTTCTGGACATCCGATTTGAGTTCCGTTTGAAGCGTCGGAAAGCTAACGAGATGAACTTTGTTATAAAAATGGTTGCAGCAGCTGTAACATGTTTAATTGTGTCAGGATGATGTTAGAAAGAGGTGAAGTTACGGTCACACTTGTCCTTAGAACTAGATTGTTCGTTGGTGCGACATGGGATGTCAGTGTCAGAGTTGAACAGAATAAAGGAATAATGAGGAGGCTTGTTGAGAAGCAATTTTAGGAATTAAGTGTACCATTTGCGGAGTTTTGGAAATATCATTTAAGGTGTCGCTGCATGGTGTCGGTATTGTATTTTGGATAACAATTAGAAACATTCATATCTTGAGCTCTAAGTATCGGATTAGAGTGTCGTTTGAGACTACGAAGAGGTGAAATTATGTTCTACCTTATGGGAGAGTTATAAATACCATAGACTGGTCCTTTGAGGAGATATGATGATGTCGGTTAAATAAGCACGAACAAGTGTTGAATAGGAATGCCTATTACCGCGATTGTTCGGAACGAAGTCGAGTAGAATATGTCGTTGATGAATAAGATGATAAAGATGATTTAAGTATTAATGGATTTGAGTGATGAGGGAATCAGTAGAAAAAAAAGTGAAATAGACTTTGGAACCATCTGTGGTATATTGTGATGCGTCGTTGATGGGTTTGGATGGTGTATTGATGTAAAACCAGTAAGTAGTAACTTATGTGTCGGGACGATTGAAAGCGCAGGAAAGTAATTATCTGACTCATGATTTAGAATTGGCAGCCATGGTTTTGTTTTGATGTTGCAGTGACATTATTTGTATGGTACAAGGTTGCCTCTAAAAATGTCGATGCTGATGGTGAAAGAGTTGGATTTAATTGAACAATTCAGAGAATTAAGTTTGGTATGTGAAGGTGCTCCTAATAATGTTAGATTGGGTATACTGAAACTAACTAATGGTATTCCTGACGAGATTAGAGGAAATCAAAAAGCTGATGTTGAGTTGATCGATAAGTCGACTTTGGATTACCAAAGTAAAGATGACGGGTTCAGAATCGGAGAGGATGGTATAATGAGGTTGGTGGTCGCTGTTGTGTTCCGCGTGTTACCGAGTTGAGAAAGAATATTCTAGAAGAAGGACACCATAGAGAATTATTAGACTATGACAATGTTGATGAGTTTGGGTGCAAACTCGGAAAAGACGCTATTATGTAGTAACAACGGTCTATGCTTAAATATGATTGTCGGCTATCTATTGACAAATTGAGGACTTGATCACCCTTAATCTCTTGTTGATAATAGGCGGAATTATAAAGATAGTATAAGATTGCTTGTTACCTTAATGGTATAAGATGTGACGAATGCTGAGATGTGAGAATGACCACTCACCATATTGTGGGAACTTATGAGGAAGTGAATATGAAGGAGTGCAAAGCATTGGACGGTGACTTAAGACGAGTAGTCGTAGTCGTACAGCGAAAGTATGATGTAAAGTGGTGTTATGAGTGCTACTCGTGAGCAGTGAGAATTAATATGTCGGGGTTCTACATGGAGAATATGTGTTGATCTATAGGTTGAATTTGGAATCTCATAGACATAAGGATGTCGTGCCCAAGGATTAGAACCCTTTTGAATAATTGCCGAGATGATGGATATCCTATTATGGTTGAATGTAGTTAACGAGTATGTATTTGGAGAAGTTAAGACGAAGAGTTGATGCTACATGATGCTATAATAATCTTGTGATGTTGTAAGGTGTTATGTAGATTTCTAAATGTAATGAGGGATTATACTCTATGAAGGATGAAGCTGATTTGATTCTTAGTGGAGAGTGGGACTCAGTTGAGCTATCTTGTAAGCAATGGTATATTGAGGATGATGAGCTATGTAATTATAACTACTGATGTGTGCTTGTTCCGATAGTGGGAATGTTTTTAATAGATGAAGTAACTCGGGAACTTGCTCTGAGTAAGTGTAAGTATTACTTTATCGCTCAATTGGAAGAGTGTACCTAAGGTTGGTACGTGGGTAAATGGAATCTATTAATACCGTGTTGATCAGTTGCGATCATACCATGGATTATGTAATTGTATTATTCAGTTGTTGAGCGTATTGTATGGATCGTACCTCGAAGTTTCATTGTTGTTAACCGTTGGAGTTATAGCGAGTGGTACACCTGGGGATGGTCAAATGCAACGTAAGAACTGAGATTGAATGCATGAGATATGCTTGTGTTGGTTATGTCAGATGAATTATGAGACTCGACTAAGAAGGTGTTAACGGAGAATGGGAGAGTCAAATGAAGTACTCTTATTTGGGACTTTTCACTTGAAGTATGTTTTCGAGGACGAAAACTCTTTTAGTGGGGGAGAGTTGTAACACCCCATAATTTCAGTTTATTAATTTAATTTGGATTTAAATTAAATAATTGGAATTTTAGTATTTTTATTTGGAATTATTTGGAAAATGATGAGTTATTGGCATTGGGCCTAGAGTGGTGATTAGTAGAAGAGGGGGTGTTGACTAAGCAAGCCCATTATAATATTTTATTTTATTTTTCATAAAATAAAGGAATTGGGAAAAGAGGAAGTGGAAGCACTAGTGCTAGAGTCTGAGGAAAAAAAGAACACGTGAAAGTGAGAAGAGCCAAAGGGGGAGAAGATCTTCGAAGATTCGACTCTGAGGTAAGGGGGGATTCTTCGGGTTAGTATTCCTTATGTGATTGTAGGTAGTAGGATTGATTAGGATTGTTGTCTAGTTCAATCGTACGTGTCGGGTTTGGGAATTTGTTAGGTTTTGATGAAATTGTATGAATTACATGATTCTGTTAATAATCATGATATATGCTGTTAATATTTGTATAAAATTTGTCTGAAATATGTGATGATGTGGAAATTGATGGTATTTGTGTGCTATATTCGTATGTAGCTGAAATTGGGGATATGGGATAGGGTAAAAGCTGTCAAAATAGTGATTTTGGCTGTGCAGGTACGTAGGAACCGGTTCCCATGTGGGACGAACCGGTTCCCCCTTGTAAAAACAGAGAAATATGGATTCTGGGTAGCTGGGAACCGGTTCCCATGTAGGGACAACCCGGTTCCCCATAGTAAAAATCAGAGACGTGATTTTGGATGCAGCCAGGAACCGGTTCCCACGTAGGGACAACCCGGGTTCTGCAGCATATTTTCTAAAAATGTTTTATCTTTAAAAACCCGTAACTTTTGATCCGTGTATCTGTTTTATGTGCCGTTTTGGGCGTTGCGAAGCTAATGAGATGCTTTATTTGATAAAGTGATGAAATGGGCAGTGGCCAACTTTATTTTAATTCGATTTGATCATTGATGAATTGGAATATAGTATATGTATATGTGCTTATTTATATATGATTATTGATACATGTTTTGTATTGGTGATGGGATCATGATATTCATTGGGTGATGTTGGTTTATAACATGTCGTAAATGAATACATGTTTTGTGATTATGTTGTTGAGTTGTTTTATCAATTTATTACATGGTGTGTAATGATGATAGATGTAACGATGTATGATGATGGTGATGATTGATGATTGTGAATATTAATATGTTGTTAATATTAATATGTTGGTTATGGTGGCAATTAACATTACTATGATGTGTATGTTATTGTGATGATGTGGTGTATGTATGTGAATGATTGAATGATGCTTAAACATGTACATACTTGTTGTGACCTTATTGGTAAGAGGTGTTAAGCGATGTTAAGCATCGGAATGATGATGATGTATGAAGATGTAAGTATGTGTCATGTGTGCATTATTCATAAATCATTTGCATTGGAAGGCTAATTCCCATTGTGCGGAGATTAGCGGGAAGTCATCGTGTGCCCATGTGGGGTGTGAGCGATGAGGCAGTAGTCGTGTGCCCATGTGGGGTGTGAGCGACTAGAGGGCAGTATCAAAGAGAGAAGTCCTGTGAATGTGATTCACGAATTTTGGTACCACATGCATAGTGTCAGTTGCATCATATGCATTGGTTATAACATGATTGGATGAGATCCAGTGTTATGCCTTGGTGTGTTTACATGATTGATGTATTGAGAAGATGTTGTTAATATAACTTGATCATTGATGAAATTGATGAGTTGTGGGCCGATGGCCAATATTGTTGGATTGATGCTTGCTTGTTGTAATAATTCCGATTATGTGTATGATTGAGTGGATGATAATTACTATGAGATTTTATTGCTTATGATTGCATAATGCTTATTAATTCGAATGAAACTCACCCTTACTTTGATGATTTCAGATTAAGGATGTAGCGGCGTCTTGATTGGGTGAAGATAGCTTGTAGGCTAGCCCGTAGTTCGTGTCGAGTCATGCTCTGATTGTAACACTGGGGAACGCTAGTTTAGAGACGAATTACTCTGTTGGCTTTGTTGTTTTATAATTGTATTAGAGTAACTTGCATTAATCATGATGAATATGCAATGTTATGAATTATAATCCGCTGTGTTGAACATGAATTGTATTTATGTTAAATGGTTCCTCGTGTGGCATGACAAATGACTATGGTATTTTATGTTAAAGAAGTTGTGACATCCTTGTATTTCATGTTTACTCTGATTATTATTGTATTTTCCGCGGGGGTTTAGAAGGGTGTTACACGATCTTACCAAAATTGCAAAAAGAGATAGTTGTTACTTTATGTGATCTTGAAATGTATTTTCCTCCCTCGTTTTTTGACATAATGGTTCATCTAGTCGTTCATCTTGTGAAAGAGACACAATTGTACGGACCAGCTTATATGAGATGGATGTACCCTGTTGAACGTTATATGGAAATATTAAAAGGGTACGTGAAAAACCGAAGTCGACCGGAGGGTTGTATTGCCGAACGATACGTTGTTGAAGAAGCGGTTGAGTTTTATACTGAATATCTTTCAAATGTTCAATCAATTGGACTCCCCAAATCTCATATTGTCGAAAAAAAGAAGGAAAAATAGCTAATTGGAAATAAAGTTGTGACAGTATCAATGGTCGAACGGGATCAAGTGCATTTGTATGTTCTGCACAATGAGATTGAGGTTGAGCCGTATGTTGAAATGCACAAGGGTGTTCTCCGAGGTTTAAATCCGAATAGAAATGAGAATTGGATAGTACGAGAGCACAATCAAAGTTTCATACCGTGGTTTAAGGAACATATTTATTCAAAGTGTCGTTCAGGTCCTGCTTCAGTAACAGAAAGGTTGAGATGTTTAGCATATGGTCCAAGTATAGTTGTGTTTTCTTATAGCGCATACGCAATTAATGGATACACATTTTATACCAAAGAACGGGATGATAAAAGTACTATGCAAAATAGTGGTGTTACCTTGGTAGGTGAAGCAATGCACATTTGGTGTTATCGAGCGTATTTTGGTGTTTGATTACGCGAAATTTCAGATTCCTGTATTTGGTTGCAAGTGGGTTGAAAATAATAATGGCATACGAATGGATAAGTCAGGAGTTTTGCAAGTGGATCTCAATAGGGTGAGGTACAAAGATGAGCCTTTCATTCTAGCCTCTCAAGCTAAACAAGTGTTCTATGTCAATGATCTGACAAGTACGAAATATTCTATAGTGCTTTTATCTAATAAAGTAATTGATGAAAACATTGGAGATCAAGGTGATATTGGTGTTGGCATTAAATCTTGTACAAGAAACAATCAAAATGAGAATGAATCTTGTACTAGAAATGATCATAATGAGGGTATTTGGATCAATCCAACCGTCCGCGTTGTTAAGAGACGCGTAGAACATATTCCTACCAAGAAAAAAAAAGAGACGTTAGTGAAAAAGGTAATAGTATATTCAATTTGTACAGTTATATATTCCTATTCAATTAGTATATATATATATATATATATATATATATATATATATATATATATATTCAATTTGTATAGTTTTTTTCAGTTTTGCGCCGATTGTTACAGTACTTGTCATTTGAGGTTTGTGTCATGTACCGATGAGTTCAAGATAGTTGCTAAACCATTTCCCAACATCAAAACTCGAGCTAATCGGAAAATGACATAAATATCTGATTTTGGACCATATTCTCGTTTTGTACATAACTTTTGAACCATGTATCCGTTTGTCGACTTCTTTACATGTAACTATACTATTTTGATGATTCCGGAGCTGCTCATGCACTTATCTTTGCATTTCAGGACTGTTTTTTTATCAGTTTTGCTTCTGTCCATAATCAAAAGTCGGGATTAGGGTCTGAATTTCGGAAAACCGGCTTCATTTTTGAGTCCGTGAGGACGTTTTACCATAGCCATGTAAATTTTGTTTTCTGACAACTTTCTTTTTTTGACACTTATTCCGATTTCGGTTCCGATTTACTTGTACACAGTTACTTTGACTTCCATTTGACTTGTATACATGTTTAAATAGTAATAGTGTACTAATGTGCTTTAGTTTGTTTTGATACATGTCAAATGGCTAGTATTTAAGAAAACTCACAAGATAGAGATGCTCCAAATACAAATCCTTTAGCTGATACTTCAGCAAGAGAAGTTGCACGAGGCAGCACCATTATGAAGGGAATCATTCGAGATAGAGACAAAGGATTAATATATAATTTAGAATGGAATCCTGATAACCAAGCAATTGGTACTAATGCTGCAAAGTTGACAAGCTACATTGGTACACTTGTTCGTATTCATATTCCAATCTCCGTATCTAAATGGAATATGAAAAGTAAAGCGTTGGGCGAGAAAAAAGATATGCTTTGGGCTGAGCTTAAGGTATCATATATGGTTGTTGTTATTATCTTGACGATAATGTGTTTAAATTACTTATACTGACACACTCTATGCGTATGTTCTTTCGTAGAGGTCTTTTAACATACCAGATGAGCGTAAACGCTACATACTTGGTTTGGTCGGAAAAAGACATAGAGGGTGGAAAGCTTTTTTAACAAACTCATATCTTAAGGATAAAGAAGGAGATTTTGTTGAAGAGGCCCCGGGACGTCCAAAAAGTATGAGATCTTCATTAAAGATGAAGATTGGGTTGAGTTTGTAAATCAAATAGATGAAGATTTCCGGAAAAGGAGCGCCAAAAATAAGGCGAGGGCATCAAAACCCGCATATCCATACAAAAAGGACGTTTGGGATATGCACGCTTAGAGGAAAAAATTGTAAGTAAATAGAAATGCTACGTTCTTATTAATTGTCTAAATGTGTTGTAATTGACGATCTAATCATTTGTGTCAATGCATAGTTAGAGGAGACGAAAAGTGAGGAAACCTCACTTCCAGTACATGTGTTGTGGAAGGAAGCTCGTGTGGGCAAGAATCGAGCTGTTGATCCCGATGTTCAAAAAGTTTATGATGAATGTGTAAGTATAACATTGTGTCTTTAATTAAATCAAATGTTTATTAATATATAATTGATTTTTTTATCTCCACTAATAATTTTCGAAATGTAAATGAATTACTGGAGACCATGTCGCAATCGGTATCCACCGGTGAGGACTAGGATAATAGGAGCGTACTTAGTAGAGCACTAGATGTTCCTGAGTATCCCGGTCGGGTGAGGGGTAAAGGTCATAGTGTGGCTCCAACCTCTTTCTATAAGCATCCTAGGAGAAGAAATCCTACCAGTGAAGAAGTGATGCAAAAATTGTAGGATTTACAAGCACAAGTCTCTGATTTTGCAGCACGACGAGTCTGTTGCATCACTAAAAGAGGTACATTTAAAGTGTTAATTATATGTCAGATTTGACGACAGGTGCTATTCGTGAAATTAATATGGATGAATCTATTTTTGGTTTTGAATTCAAAGAACAAGTTGCATTAGAGGACATGGAAGAGATTTTTAAGCATGAACAATTAGGCGTCAGTAATATTCACTCATACATCCGGTAATCCGATGAATATATTATTTAATTAGTTGAACAATTTATTTACACATTTCAATGAAAATAGTCTAATGTTTATTATGTTTTTATTTAAGGTTGTTGTATGACAAAATGATGCGCGGGACTGAATTGTCAAACAGATTCCATTTCGTGTCTTCCTCCCATGTCAGCGGAGCGACAATTGATAGAGAACCGGATTCAGTTAGACAGTGCTTAGTCGAGAGATTCATGGCCACCGACAATACAGAAAGCTTGTATCTTTGGGTGTATAATACTCGACCAATAGGGTTAGTTTTTCATTCTTGGTTCATCTAATCTTTGTTTCTTTTGCGTAGCAAATTTTTATATAAACTTTTGTTTTAATTTATAGAGCACACTGGTTGTTGCTTGCTATCGATCCTATAAAAGAAGTGGTCTATTATCTGAATTCGGTAGATGGTGAGTGGACTAATTATCCGGATATGAAGTCAATGATTGATAGGTAAGTGAGATCGTTCTAAATATTCGTGTATATTTATATATTTAATTATTTGTGAGATTGATCTAAATATATGTTTTTATTTTGTTAGATCAATATAAGTATTCCGAAGTCAAAGAGACGCACAGGTATCACGGACTAAATCAAACAACATTACTTGAATCAAAGTGCAGGTACATTAATTTTCACAATTTTGCTTATAATAGTTATGCTACTTGATAAAACAAGACAACAATAAAATCTTATTTGTTTTTCTATGTAGTGTCCGCAACAGCGAAACAGTACAGATTGCGGATACTTTGTTTTGAGGTTTTTGAAAGAAATCCTTCAAATGAATCAATTACAGATTCCAATCACGGTATGGATTTATAACTTAGGATAATTTCTTATAATTTATTACATTTAACTAAATCATGCATATTATGTTTTTGTTATGTAGTACTTTGATGAATTCTATTCTGCTTCTTACACGAGACTTAAGTTGGAAGAAATCAAAGAGGAATTGTGTCAATTTTATATTCAGCAAAGATTCATATAGGTATGAATACATTATTGTGTGAAAAGTGTTATGAATACATTATTGTGTGACGGATTTTGATAATGACTTTGTGTTGGAGCCTTTAATTGTGTTTGAGCAAAGTTAGTTTAATTGACCGTGTTGTTCTGTTCATACTTTGCAGGACCAGGACCGTCCGCTCGTCGGATTTTCAGAATTTCGGGATTATTCTGATTTAGTTACGTTAGAGATGATTTAGTTATATGTATCTGTTGCAAACATATGTGAATTGAATTATAATGGTGTATATATTTTATTTTGGATTATAATGGTATTATAGTGGTATATAATGTCCAACATACGGGTTTTTTTTTAAATAATGGTATATATATATATATATATATATATATATATATATATATATATATATATATATATATATATATATATATAAGGCTTGAATTACAGGTTTAGGGATTATTTCTAAAAATATTACAGGTTGAAAATAAAAATAAATTACAGGTCGAACTGGGAGGCTTAAATTACAGGTTGCACTTTAAAATATTGCGTTTAGCAACGACAACGCTTTTAAAAGCGCTCTTAAAGACCTACCTAAGATGAAAAAAGAAAGCATAAAAGCTGGAAAAAACGCTGCTAAAGGATTCTTTAGAAAGCGCTGCTAAAGACCCACTTACGAAAGCGCTTTTTAAAGGAAAGCGTTGCCTTAGGCCTATATATGAAAGCCAAGAAAAAGTGCTGCCTTAGGCCTACCTACGCAGCGCTTTTGCCTAAACAAAAAGCGCTGCTAAAACCTATAGCAGCGCCACCTACGACAGCGCTTTTAGGAGCTTTTAAAGCCCAAAAAAAGCGCTTTCGTAGGTCTTTTTGGCATAGTGTAATCAAGGTGATGATTCTTTGATTCTCTCAATCTTAATGATACAACTCTACCATAAATCTAAATAAAGACAATAATTATAATGTGATTGTTACAATTATCTCATAATGCTTACTAAAGATAGTGGTGATTAAGACACATTAATTTTAACACTCTTCTTTAATATGTTGCTCTTTAACTCTCATTGCTTCTCTAAGTTGCTGAAATCTTCTTCTTGGTAGTGCTTTAGTAAAAATACCTGCAAGCTGCTCTTAATGAAATCTTCCTCTAGCTAAAATCTCCGGCATATGATGGTGAAGCATGGTCGAGCAAAGCCTGGACAGCTACCCTACCTGGTCGGGCGCTAGCTCTGCCACTGTGCATCAAAGATAATGCTAAAACATATATGTCACATGAGTGTGTATTAACATCATTTAAGTATAATTGATGGAAAGAAGTAACTTGGAGCAAGTTAGTCAAATTAAAGGACCAGTATAAATTTCTTTTTGATAAAGAGACTAAAATGAACTAAGACAAAAAAAATAAGGGCCCTCAAAGATATCTAACCTTATTATTGTAAGCAAATGGTATTTAATAGCGAAGGAATATGAAAATATTTATTTTCAATCTAGCAAATGCCAAAATAATAGATATTAATAATATGGTATATATATATTTTAACATTGTTGATACATATTATTGTTGATACATATTGAAATTGATATTTATCATTACAAGAAAATTCAGACAAGATTAAAAAAAAAATAGAATGAAATAAAAACAAGCAAGCATCTCAAATAGCCACGCTATGGAGAACAACAGTTTCAATGGTAAGTCCAGGTCCGAATCCAAACAACACACCCCAGTCAAGCCCTTCTCCAGTAGTCTTAAGTCCATCTTTAGCTGATTTCTTACGCATCTCATCTAAGATGAACAACACACATGCACTTGACATGTTACCATATTCACTTAGTATTTCTCTTGTGGCCCTCATCTTTTCAGGTTTTAACCCTAACTTTTGCTCAACTTGGTCTAGAATTGCAGGTCCACCAGGATGAGCAATCCAAAAGATTGAGTTATAATCATCAATGTTTAAAGGTTGGAATGCCTCAACCAGTGCTTTGTTGATGTTCTTTGAAACAATCCCGGGAACATCTTTAAGAAGATGAAATGTTAGTCCAGCTTCACGAAGATGACCATCGATCGCACCTTCACTGTCTGGAGCAATTGTTTGTGCAGTCCAAACCATCTCAAAGATAGGCTTCTCGATTTCTGGTACAGGGTCAGAACCAACAATGAGTGCAGTGTTAGAACACAGATTTGTGTTGAAAAGATTATGCGCAGCAATAAGAGTTGGGAGAGAGTAAGGTAATAGAGAAAAGTCTCAAAGCTTCTATTAACAAGTGTAACCAGTTTATTTACATAATGTTGGCTATTTATAAGTGACACACACACACCTGCCAGCTAGGATAACTAACCAATAGTAGCTTAACTAAAACAAAGAAAACTATACAGTTTTGAATTAATCTCAACACTTCCCCTTAATTCATAACTGTTTAGCACTTATAACACCAAGCTTGTTTCTCAAGAACTCAAATCTGTCAAGCTTTAGAGCCTTTGTGAAACCATCTGCTAGCTGCACTTCAGTTGGACAATACTGCACTTCAACCATCCCATTATTTACTTGTTCTCTAATGAAATGGAATCTTGTATCAATGTGTTTACTCCTGCCATGTGAGATTGGATTCTTCGTAAGACTAATAGCCGACTTGTTGTCAATTCTGAGTATGAGAGGCTTCATCACTTCACACCTTAACTCCTTCATTACTGAATTCAGCCACATTGCTTGACATGTTGCAAATGTCCCTGCAATATACTCTGCTTCACAGGATGAGAGTGCAGTCACCTGTTGCTTCTTGGTACACCATGATATGCTAACCTCATTGAACTTGAAGACATAGCCAGAAGTGCTCCTTCTATCTATGATGTCTCCACACCAATCACTATCCGAGTACCCAATTAGTTCATCCCTTTCACTTTTGTTTCCACTTGGGAACAACAAGCCAAACTCCTTTGTGCCTTTTATGTACCTAAGTATCCTTTTAGCAGCCATCAAGTGAGTTTTTCTTGGATCCTGCATGAATTTGCTAATCACACTGACTGAGTAGCATATATCGGGTCTGCTATTGCACAGGTATCTTAGTGAACCAACTATTTGTCTAAACAGTGTTGGATCCACTCTCTCTTCATCACTGCACTCATCAATCTTTGAGTTTGTCTCTGATGGATTTGAGGTTGAGTTGCACTTACTCATTTCAAACTTCTCAAGTAACTCACCAATGTACTTCTGCTGGTGCATCAGTAATCCTGTCTTTGTCTTCATAAATTCCATACCAAGGAAGAATGAGAGTTCACCCAAGTCAGTCATCTCAAATTCAGACTTCAGTTTGTTTTTCACTTTCTCAATGTTTGCTATTTTGCTTCCAGTGATTAGAAGGTCATCCACATATAGGCAGATTATCATGACTTCTTCTTCTTTTGCATTTTTCACATATACACCAAATTCTACTGTGCACTTTGTAAAACCTATTTGAGTTAGGAACTGGTCAATCCTTCTGTTCCAGGCTCGAGGGGCCTGTTTTAAGCCATACAGGGCCTTATGAAGTCTATACACCATTTTCTCCTTGCCTTGTATTTCAAACCCAGGGGGCTGTGACACAAACACAACCTCTTCAAGTGGACCATTTAAGAAGGCTGATTTGACATCTAGATGATGAAGTGACCATCTTCTTTTACAAGCTAGGGCCACTACTAATCTCACAGTTTCAAGCCTCGCAACAGGGGCAAACACCTCATTATAATCTATACCATGTTTTTGCAAGAAGCCTCTAGCTACCAACCTGGCCTTGTGTTTTGAAATTGTTCCATCAGGATTTAATTTCAACTTAAACACCCACTTTACATCTATTTTCTTTTTCTTGTCTGGCAAGTTAACTAGCTCCCATGTGTGATTCTTCTCAATTGAATTGAGCTCATCCACCATGGCCTTCTTCCAAGCATCTATCTTCAATGCTTCTTCATAATTGATAGGTTCAGAGTCAGCTAATAATGCAAAGTGAATAATATCACCTTCATCATTTACTGCATTATCTGAAATTACTTCACAGTCATTCAACCTCCTTGGAGCATGTCTGATTCTTTCAGGTCTCATAGTACCTTCTACCTCTACATGTTCATTTTCATTATTCAGTTCCACTTCTTCATTTTCTGAATCACCTGTATCATCGTTGTCCACTTCTTCATTTTCTGATTCATCACTTGAGTCAGGATAAATGCAATTTTGTTGGTTTTCTCCACTGTACACTGGTTCCTCTTCCCATCTCCACTTTTCAGCTTCATTCACAATCACATCTCTACTGACATGTACCTTTCCAGTTGCAGGGTTATAGAGCTTATAGGCACCTGTGGGGTGATAGCCTATAAGTATCATGATTTCACTTTTATCTTCAAGTTTGCTTCTTCTAGCATCTGGTACATGCTTATAGCACAGGGATCCAAAAACTTTGAAATGCTTCACACTGGGTTTTCTTCCACACCAAGCTTCCTCTGGTACTTTCAATTTCAGCTTCTTTGTAGGACATTTGTTTAGGATGTAAGCAGCTGTAGTTACTGCTTCCCCCCAAAATTTATGTGGTAGATTCTTTTGCTTGATCATACTCCTTGCCATGTTCAGTAAAGTTCTGTTCCTCCTTTCAGCTAATCCATTATGCTGAGGTGTATATGGTGCTGTTACTTCATGCATAATTCCCTGATTGGTGCAGAAAGCTTCAAATTCTTTTGAGGTGTATTCCCCTCCTCCATCAGTTCTTAAGATCTTAATAGACTTGTCACTTTCTTTTTCTATTAAGACTTTGAACTTTCTGAATACCTCTAAAGCCTCACTCTTTAGCTTAATTGTATACAGCCATATCATCCTTGTGAATTCATCAACAAATGTGATAAAGTATCTGCTTCCCCCTAATGAAAACACTTCAAATGGTCCACAGATGTCTGAGTGGACTACTTGCAGTGCCACATTAGCTCTCTTTGGTGCTTCAGGTACAAATGGACCTCTACTTTGCTTACTCTTAACACACACTTCACAGATGGTTTTTCTGACATTCAGTCTTGGCAGGCCATACACCAGTTCTTTAGAATTCAATTCACTAAGACTTCTAAAGTTTAAGTGGCCATACCTTTTGTGCCATAATTCTTCAGCATTTTCACTTACTGCAGCTGACAGACACATCATGTTTTCACTTGATATGTTGCACCTATATGTTCTATTCTTTGACATGTTTGATTTGAGCACCAAGTTCTTCCTTGAATCAAACAGCTTCAGAGAATTACCATCCATGGTTACTGAGAATCCCTTCTCCACTAGTTGACCAATGCTCATGAGATTACACTTCATCTCAGGAACATACATCACATCCTCAATAATGACTCTCTTGCCATTATTTCCTTTAATCACTATATTTCCACTGCCTTCTGCCTCAAGGCAATTGTTGTTAGCAAGTTTGATACTTGTCTTCTTGCTTGTATCAAACTTTGTCAGCCATTCTCTATGTGAGGTCATATGGTTTGAACAACCTGAATCAAGAAACCACTCCTCATTCTTAATTCTTTCATCACTGGTTGTGGCCATCAGCAGCACTGTACCAGATTCATCTCCATGGGCCAAATTTGCTTCTTCAACTGATTCCTTTTTGAACCAACATTCATCAGCAAAATGTCCATGCTTCTCACAGTTGAAGCACTTCACCTTGCTTTTGTCAAAGTCCTTCTTCTTGTTCTGATTTCTGCCAAAGCCTCCTCCTTTTGAAGATTCAGCTTTGTCCTCACCCTTGTTCTTTCCACTCTTGGACCAGCTTGGCTTGCCTTTTCCTTTTCTTCTGAAATCCTTCTGATTTCCTTCTTTCTTGCAGGTCTGAACTTGAAGGGCTTGTTGAATTGATCTCTCAGAACTTCTATCAAACACCAGGAGTTCATGTGCTTCTAGTGAATTTTGCAATTCTTCGATCTTCATTGTTTTCACATCCTTTGCTTCTTGGATAGCTACAACTATGAAATCGAACTTTTGACTCAAAGATCTCAGTACCTTTTCTACTACCATTTGATCTGTAATATTTTCCCCACAGGTTTTCATTTGGTTTACAATGGCAATTAGCTTCGAGAAGTAGTCACTTACTTTTTGATCTTCCTCCATCTGCATCATCTCATACTTTCTTCTGTAGGATTGCAGCTTCACTTGTTTCACCTTTTCTCCACCATTGTAATAGCTTTCTAAGATGTCCCACGCTTCTTTGGATCTTGTTGCTTTTGATATCTTCTCGAAGTGTTGATTATCGACATTCTGCTGGATGTAAAACAAGGCTTTACAGTCTTTTTTCTTGGCTTCTTTGAATGCATTTCTCTGTGCATCGGTTGGATTTACCACCAAATCCTCGTAGCCACTCTGCACAATATCACTCACTTCTTGTGCTCCAAACAGAGATCTCATCAGTGCACTCCATCGATCCCAGTTCTTGCTATCAAGAACCAAAATATTTGATCCAAGACCGTTGCTATTCATCTTTTCTGACCATAAGCTATCACTTCACAGTATCCTTGATATCGAAACCAGGCTCTAGATGCCAATTGTTAGAACACAGATTTGTGTTGAAAAGATTATGCGCAGCAATAAGAGTTGGGAGAGAGTAAGGTAATAGAGAAAAGTCTCAAAGCTTCTATTAACAAGTGTAACCAGTTTATTTACATAATGTTGGCTATTTATAAGTGACACACACACACCTGCCAGCTAGGATAACTAACCAATAGTAGCTTAACTAAAACAAAGAAAACTATACAGTTTTGAATTAATCTCAACATGCAGCAGCTCCATCTCCGAATAAAGCTTGTCCAACTAGACTGTCCAAGTGAGTATCACTAGGACCACGGAATGTAACTGCAGTGACTTCTGAACAAACAACCAACACTCTAGCGCCTTTGTTGTTCTCAGCCAAGTCCTTAGCCAAACGGAGCACCGTGCCACCAGCAAAGCACCCTTGTTGGTACATCATGTACCTCTTCACATATGGACGAAGACCTAAGAGTTTGGTAAGTTGGTAATCAGCACCAGGCATGTCCACTCCACTTGTGGTGCAAAAGATTAAGTGAGTAATCTTGGATTTTGGTTGACCCCATTCTTTTATAGCCTTCACAGCAGCCTCCTTCCCAAGTCTAGGGACCTCTACCACCACCATGTCTTGCCTAGCATCCAATGAAGGTGCCATATATTCACAAAGACTAGGATTTTCTTTCAAAATCTCTTCAGTTAGATACATGTATCTTCTCTTAATCATAGATTTATCACCTGAAATAGTTATAAAGAAATGACATTAGTACAAAAGTTTTGAGCAACCAACCACATAATGATATGGCTTTTAGTGCAAATAATTTGTATCAATATCACAGGCAGCTTCTAGAAAAAAGTACTTACACATGCGTTGGAATTTCTCTTTGAGAACAGTTTTGTGCTCACTGTTAGTGATCTTAAAGTAAAAATCAGGATATGTGCTTTGTTCAACACAGTTAGCCGGATTAGCAGTGCCAATCGCCAAGATAGTTGCAGGTCCTTCTGCCCTCTGTGCCTTGCGAATTTCAGACACACTAACCATCTTGATGTTTTTGGTAGCAGAAGAACTCAGTCGGTTTACAGAAGTAACAGTAGAAAAGGAAAGGGTTGAAAGAGAGTTGTGGTTGAAAGATGCATGGGGTGAGATGGTTTTATATGAGAAGAGAAGAGTGAATATTGAAGGGTAGGTAGCTGAAAACATCACGTGGATCACTCAAACACTTGTAACATTTTCATACTTCATTTTTTTAATCTAATATTCAAACACAACTTGCTGTTAAAAGTTAATAATACTATGTACGTATGAGTTTGGTAGGAATTATCTTGCTTATAGTCTCTACCATCTTGTTTATTGTTTTTTATTCAACAATAATTGTCTTGTTTTTAATTATATAATGGTCAACAATGGCTATGTTATTATTTGTAAGTTAAATAGTTGAATCAAGCATGAAGGAGAAAGAGTCATGAAGATTAAGTTCTGAGACCAAAAAATTGAATATTTGGGTAGATGAATTTCTAATGGTCAACTGTTTGAGTCATGGCCACCAACCCACAGACCAAACAAAAACATGGTTACAAGTTTAGTTAGTTTATGTTAATATATAGTTAATTATATTTATTTATATATTAATTAAATTTTGGATTTTATAGATTTTTCTGATCAAGTTGTTAATTTTTAATTTATGTGTACATTTTTAGAAATATATTAATGCAAAATGGGGGTGTGATATAACTAAATTATAAAGTTCGGTAGTAATAAACAAGTTTTTAAGTTTGTTAAGAAGTTGAATAAGTTCTGTCAAATACAAGGGTATGAAAAATAATTGTTTTTAAATAATTTTAAAGTATTCACCTATTACAAAATGAAGTTTTTTAAAAGGCTTAAACATAATAACACGTATTTAACTGCTAAACAAATACAAATAATACATTGGAAAGTCAATAAATCATATTCAACTCAAGGTTTTTTTTGCCGTCGCAATGGTATAATAATGGTGTGATTAGGCGGTAGAGACGTTTACGAAGTCTAAGATTCTCAAGGGTTTGTTTGTTGAAAAATGCTTTGTTAATGATTTGTAAATATGTAGTTCATTAGTTGTCAATTTCGTTTTGACTGAGCTTTTAGGCTTAAGTTTTATTCTCTTAACTTAGTTTATATTTTATATTTTCCTCATAATTAATATAGTTACTTTTAAATTTCATAATCATGATTCTATTAGTCCATTTAATTATTTAGTTATATTTTTAATATTAAATATATAAGGTTAAACAATATTATTGGGTGTCTAGCATAAACTTTTTAAAAAAAACTTTAAACGCTAAATTTTTTAATAAAACTACATGGTTGAGTCTCACAAATTTAATAAACTTTAAAGTAAACGGTAAGGCCACAAGTTAAGAAATCTATTTATAGAAAGTTTGTATTGAGAAAAATAATAAAAAAATTAATTTATATTTTTATTAATATCAGTGGACAATTTCTAAAGTAAATTATAAATACTTCCTCTTTCCGGACTTCTAACAAATACGTTTAAGTAATTGATCAATCCATATCAATATGTGATTACTAACCACAAATTCCATTATTCTTAACCACTTTAACAAAGTATCAAAGTAACTCATTAACAGCATACTAATTGAATTAACTATATTTGAAAAGTCGTTAACCATTGCACTTTCCAATGATTATACAAAATAAAAATCTATTTTATCAAACGAACTTGACAATTCATTAACCATGAATTAATCAATTATTTGTTTGACATTTACCACATACTTTTTAGTGGATTGTGAAAACAGATCAGTAAAAAGAAATGGACAAACTGTGTCTATACCAAAATTTAAAATCAAATTGAGGGAAAAAAAATAAACAAACTGTGTTTTACAAATGAAAAATGGACAGATTAATAGAAAATCTCTCTAATCATATGGAACTATTCACATTACTAAACATATACATGTCATTTATAACCGAGAAGCCACCACATTTTATGGTTATTTATGACAAAATGTTCGGCAATTTTTTCATCTGGCATTTAAAAAAAAAAAACAAAGAAATCAATTTTAAGGGGAACTGTGCATTTACAATATCAGTATCCCAAAGAACAGATGTCACATTAGAGCAATACTGTTATTCCCCTAGTTTCCTCTTTCTATATCTACATTTAGTATTCTCCTGGTATAAAACCACCCAACTGTTGTATTCTCCTGGTATAGACCCGACATAAACAATCGACTTTATGCTTCTCCCTCTTGACTCTCCGAGGAAACGCTAAGCTTGCCTCTGCTTTCTGATGATGGCATGCCGTCATCTTCAGCATAGGTGGTCTCCAGTTTCTGTATATGTTCTTGCAGAATCTGTTTAAAAGTGGGAGAGGGGCGTCTACTGTTAGTTACAATGATTAATTTCATCAATCAAAGCTATGCAATTCAATCTTTAATTTCATCAATCAAAGCTATGCAATTCAATCTTTAATCAAACAAATTGATTACACAGTGAAAAGAGACCATGCACACTAAAAACTGATGCAGTGGAAACCAGTTAACTTAAAAATCTAATGTTGTGGACACTGGTTGTAGAAGCCTAATTGTGAAAAGTAGTTGTAAACTTGTAACAATATCAGGCAACTATCCCTGAATAGGGTGGCAGAACTGAGAATATAGACGGTGAGAAGGGAGGATATTCATTGGATTCTCAACATAATCATCAAATAAAACCTTGTATATGATATAAAACCAATAAGACACGTACCACTAACAGTGAGGAGGTAAAGAAAAAGAGGAAGGGTAATTGTACCTCAATCTGTTCTTGAAACATTTGTTTATGAGCTTCAAACTCAATTTTTCGGGAATTTCGATCATTTCCAATCCTCTCTCCATAATTGGAAGGCGCCGCATGTGGTTGGGAAGGAAGAGATTGTCCCATCGGAGGAAAGGGTACATTTGTTGGCCCACCAGGGTTATGAAACTTCTGTTGTGCTTGCTCATTGGAAGCTTGTTCTCCATTAAGATCAATACTGCTAGATTCAGCAACCGGGGGATAAGTAGTGTACCCAGGAGATCTGTAAATTTGAGAAAAAGTGTAGTTATTTAGTTTTAGAACACTTCATTGACTAATTCAGTATTATCAATATTTTGAGTGAGGTAATCCAAGAAGAGTGAGACCATAAATAGGTCCTTTGTTTTGCTAACAGCACTCATTGTGGCAAATATGTGAACAAGGACTTTAGGAGAAAAATAATGAGTTAAAACGAAAATGTAGCAAAACTCATTGTCACCAGAGCATACTCAAGTTTCCAAAACCTTCTCAAAAGGAAAAAATGTTCAGAAATAATACTTGTATAAAAATATAGAAATGCAAAAGAAAAGGAAGCAAAATATGCGAGAGGAATTTCAGAAGCTGAGAACTATTCTGAAGAGTATTACATAAGGCTCCCATATGAACAGGCCCTAGGTGCTATACAACGTGCTTAGCTATAGGTAGTTATAGAACAGTTGTAACCAGTTACAGCATTGGACTGATTTTATAAGCAGTTGCAGAAAAAGAGAGATATTGTCCGAGCAGAAAGGCCGTACCGTACAGAATAAGTTGCAGGGGGGTAAACATAAGACTTTTCATATATTGAAGCTGCAGCAGCGGCAGCTTGGAGTCTAGCTTGATGGCGACTCACACTATCAGTTGCTCCCCCACTGCCAAGCTCGGTTTGACCTGTAATTCCAGTGCATGTCCCAAGTTAAAATGACAAAAAAACATTAATAACATGCTTATTTACTTGTACAAATATATATATTCAATTTAAGATATATCTTGAAAATGAGATCAGTTCAATTTTCAAATCTTGCGTATCATTGACAAGTTTTACAAACACCCTATAGTAAGTGATTATCATATGATTGTTATTACCCTGTCGATTAGCATTAGATTGTGATCCTTGCTGACCCCCAGCAGCAGTTGTTCCATTTTCGGCTGGTACAACCAAGGCTCTGCAGGTAGGGCAAGTATGTTGTCTCTCTAGCCATGATCGAAGGCAATGGACATGAAAAAGGTGTCCACATATCAGTTTCTTAGCCGCAATCATCTCTTCACGACAGATAATACAAGTTGCATCACTTCTGCATAGCCATTTAAAAATAATGTAAAAATTCCATTTACATTAATATTAAATTAATAAGCTGATTTGCTATATCAAGTTTAGAACTCACGCTTCAAGCTCTTCGGGGGTTGCATCTGGAAACCGATCATTCATATTTGAAGTGATCTTACGATATCTAATGTAATCTGCAATGCGAACTTTGAAGTTCCTAAACGTCTCGTACAACTCCCGTATTAGGTGCAAGGGAATACCGTAGTTTCTAATAGATCAACTTAAAGTTAGTAGGTAAAACAGATAATTGGTGGAAGGTTAAACATGAAATCAAACCAAAATGAAATGAGTATGAAGAACAGAAACCAAATGTATGCATGGGAGTGTAACATAAAAGCGAGTATCATTGTCAATTAAGATAGTAAACTAGATTTTAAGTGCTACCCAATGGTTAAATGAGTAAATCTCATTGAGCACAAAAACAGAGACTATCACCTCTAGTACACACAAACACGTATATAAATATAGACAATATAATTGACTGAACACTTACACAAAAATAACAAAGAAGAAGCACAGATACATGGACAAGTGCAGCAAGTCCTTAATAAGTTCCAGGTAAAACGTGAAGACTGGTTTCTTTTCCCACTGTCCCTCCATAAGCATGTCGCTGACATAGAAAATATATTTTACAAAAATCGACACTGTTGTTGTTGCCAGTATCATGTACCTGATATAGAAACAAACAACTTGTCAACCAAAATATTCAAGTATAAAGTATAATAAAACCAACTAGTTTCTCCCCTATGCCAAACAAATCTAATGATATTGTTGTAGAAAAACATTTCTGACTCATAATTCATTATTAACTACGAGATGACCATCATGTGAAATTTCATATATCAACATGGCCTAGACGGAGTTGTTTGGGTATCAGCAACTCATAAATACGAGAAAAAGGAATAAGAAGGCTTACTCGAAAGCAAAGAACAGAGAAACAGAAGCCTGCCACGTTTCTATCAAATGCTTCAAAGAACTATATAAGAAAACACTATCCAAAAGAAGAAGGAAGCCCATAAAAGACACAATCCGAACATGCGACAACACAGTCACAGTAGGAGTAGTCTCAATATACTCCACTCTCTTCTGAGCTAACCAATGCAAAGCCTTAATCAACAACAACGCCGTAACCATGGCAAGGAACGTAACCGAAAAATCCTGCCTAAAAATAGTAATCGCAAAAAGAATCTCCATAACCTCCCTCCACGATTGCTCATTAAGCCTCTCAACCTCCGCCTCTCGAAGCGAACCCAAGAATATCTTCTTTGTTAGCTGCCACAAAACACACATGATAACCAAACCCATGTTGAGAAGAAGCACCAAACTAATCTTGGAAGTTGAAAGATACACCATTGCCGGATAAAATTGGCCTCTACTGTTAAATGCATGATATGCAATTGCCAGAGTTGCAATCAAACTAAGACCAGCATATGTCTTCAACCTCATCATGTTCCTCTACAACAAAAACACCACAATCATTTAATTTAATTTTAATTTAATCAACTTTTGAAAACACAATTAATCAAGATTAAGAAATGTAATCAATATACATTCTTGCTAATGATGATCCAAATCCAATTACTGAGAAAATGTAAATCAATAGAATGAACAATTTGTGAAATGCATATTCAAATTTTATAGAATTGAAAAACTGGATTGTTATAGTAATCTGAATGCGAAATCGAAAGAACGTTTACGTGATTAACGGAATGAGAAAACAATGTACCGATTGAAATAGTATGATCGGAGATGGAACGGAGGATGCAGATGTCGTCGGTGATTTTCGATCTTGCCGTCGATTTTCCAATTTTCAGGGTTGAAGATAACTATTACTATTAGTTAATAAACTTTTTTCTTAATTTAAGAAAATGATGTAAGTGTAACCAACCAGAGTATGCCACGTATGATTTTGTATGAACAAGCCATTTATCTGAAGGTTTTATTTTTTTATTTTTACTAGGTAAAGTATAAATAAATAAAGGGTCTTTGTAGTTATGTTTTATTCAAAAATGCAACTCCGTAGTGTTTACAAAAATGCATTTATATATTATGTTGAAGCAGAAAAATGTTATGTTTGTGTATTTTCTTGTTTTGAATTTTGAAGGTATTATTACTAAAGAAGATGATCAACTCCAAATATTTTTATGTTTCATATCCATCAAGATGATCAACTTCAAATATCTCTAAGTTTTATATATAAAAGAGGAGTTATACATCTTAGGAGAAGAGGTGTTTCAAAAATAACAAAGCATCAAAAGGAATGTTTGTCATCATCAAAAAGGAGGAGAATGTGATGTCAAGTTTCTTTATGTTGAATATGTTTTGATGAAGACAGAGCTTTTAGTATCAAGAAGGCAAAGATGAATCTCAAGATAAAGCATCATGTTCAAGGCTTTCAAATTCAATGGAATTAAGTTTCAAGAAGGTATAATGACAATATTTACCTTTTCTAAAGTTTTAGATGATCAATGATCAAACACGCAACGCATACCTCATTAATTTTCTTATGACATAAATACTTAGGCAAAATTTCATTTCACTATATGCAAATCGATTTGCACTTATGTCATGCCTAAGAGTTTTCAGCATAATGAGCATGTCAATCTATTTGCATTTAAAATTTTTCATTTTTCTCTATGCAGATCAATTTGCACATGATGTGAATCGATTGCTTAATGAAGTTTTTCAAATTTTGTGTAACGTTGCACTATGCAATTTGATTTGCACCTGAACATTTTTAAAAATAGTAGCTTTTTCAAACACATTTTCATGGTTACTCTTCAAGAAATCTTCTCATTTAACCTTTGCATTTGTTCATTATATTTTTCTGAACATCACCATGATCCTAAAAGTTATCTTACTCGTATAAAACCAGCATTTTCAAATTACAAATTACGTCTTCCAATCAAAATCTAAGACTTTCAAAATTCACATTTCAAAAATTGAAACATTATTCAAGAAACTTTTGCATACTTTCTTATCATTTAAACCAGAAAAATTCTTGAGCATTCTAACACTTTAGTGTTGCTAAATTATTGTTATTGGAAGCGAAGACCATTTACTTTGATATATATCACTTAATATTATAAAAGTGATAATTACTCTACATCATTATTCATCAAATATTGTGTAAAATTCCTAAGTATCAAGGATTATTTGATATTATGTGTGCTTGTTTGTCATCTAGGATTGTTAGAGATAAGGTTACAAGAAAAGGGAAGATTATTTTCTTTTCTTGTGGAACAAGTTTCAAGAGGATTGTTCTTGATAATTTGGTTTGAGTCTTGTTTGGGAAGACCTAACAATAACAAAATCTCTTACATGTTGTAAGGGGACTAGATGTACTCTCGGATTGTGATGTCAACCAAGTAGGGATGACAACGGGTCGCGTCGGGTCGAGTTTCACACCACCCAAACTCGCACCCGAAATCAGCACCCTAACCCAAACCCAAAAGTTGTTCGGGTGGCAAAATAACACACACACCCGTTAGGTTCGGGTTTTTTCACCCAAACCGGAACCCGCAACAAAATACATAAAATATAGTTTTCCTACAATTTTTCAAAAAAAAAAGTATGTATATATATATATATATATATATATATATATTTATATATATATATATATAAGCGGGTGTGATTCCAGTTTTGGGTGTGGGTTTCACACTACCCAAACCTGCACCCGAAAAATCGGGTGGCACCCGAACCCGAACTTAAACCCAGTCAACTCGGGATTTCACCCGTTGACTCGGATTCGGGTGCGGGTGGGCCCCACGGGTTTGGGTCTACTTGCCATCCTTACAACCAAGATACATTTGTTAACAAGCAATTTTCGACTAAGGAAGTGGGCCTCAAGAAATAAGCTAGCCCGAGTGGAGAGAGTATTTTTTATCAAAAAATGCCCATTGATGACCTCATGTGAGAGGCATAAGGGGTTGTCGACAAATATGAGGAAATAATGCCCCCAAGGAACTAGTCGTCTAAGACGCCAACTAAAGAATATTGTTTCGACTATCGACATGCTTTGATAAATGGCGGTATAGGAGGTTTCCAGCCTATGAGTCATAAAACAAAACGTGGGGAAGTTTTCACATGAAATCCCAACGTGGGATGCTAGTAACTGTCGACGGTTACCTTTATGTATTATCTATTTAAGCAAGTTATTGTATTCGTTTTGGAAGGTCACAATTTATTACATTCAAAATATTACGCTCAAATTATCCGCATCTAAGAGAGAAGCGAGTTCACTGTTTGAAATGTATGTTTTCTTCCAATATTTTAATTCAAAGCAATTTCCAGTCTTTACAATTTGAGTCTTTTGTTTTGTTTATTTACTTTTTTCTTTGCCATTGTCTTGTTCTTTTGCGCTTCGTTATACCATTCTTTCTTGGTTACCAAATTCACATTAAAACTCAACACAGAGTCTAGGATTCTTGTAGCCGGTCATGTAAGTAACCTTTAATAAGAGGTTAGAGATTGTTCGCGATAAACAAATTGGCACACCTGGTGAGACACGTTTGTGTTGAGTCCGCCTCAATTCGTGCATGAGATTGAGAAGTGGGAGAAAATGGGTGATCCAAGAAATCCAAATCCAAATGGGGAACAACCCCCACGAGGAAATAACATTGTTTCACAGGCATCTGAAGTTGGTTTGTGCTCAGTGGTTGCATCGTCCTTAGCCCACATCACACCAGCAACAACAAGTCAACCGGTGACTCCAAGGCCAACTATGGCCAGCACTAAAGTCCATATATGCCTAGTTTCACTATGCCCATGACTGGTGAGTAATAAGTGTATGGAATGTCAACAACAATGATGGCAAGACTACACGGCAGTTATTCGACGTTTGCTGAAAATTCGGCGTCGACATTCTCA
This sequence comes from Vicia villosa, assembly GCF_029867415.1. Taxonomy (NCBI): domain Eukaryota; kingdom Viridiplantae; phylum Streptophyta; class Magnoliopsida; order Fabales; family Fabaceae; genus Vicia; species Vicia villosa. The sequence continues at coordinate 153,643,351 of NC_081181.1, forward strand.
CCCTACCATATGTCGAGTCCTTTAGGAAACCAGTTTGGTCGTCCAACTAGTTTAGGGTTTTTCGTCCCAAGCAATTCCGACTTTCACCACGAACTCTGTTATAATCATGAGACAACAAATGGATGAAAGTAATCACGAAATGGTTCATCTGCTTATGCAGCAAATTGGGACCATATTACGACCCTTGATATAAAGTTCGACCCAGAGTTACCAAACGTTGACAACTCAAATAACTCGTATAGGTGATTTCTTTGGCGCTCCTAGAGTGCCAGTTCGACATGCTTGTTGCACCAACTCAAATGACTTATTATGGTCATTAAGATTCTTTAACAAATTTACCACTTAATTATGTGTAATGATATTAACAAATCTTTTGTTGTTATATTTTGAGTTCATAATTCTTAATTGTTTATTCTCTATTAATATGAACTTTTTATAAGTTTTTCAACAAATAACATATTATTTACTTTTGTAGGCAAACTCTGACATGATTTCTAAAATAAAGCTAATCTGAAACGTACACCAGTTGGGTTGTAAGAATGTCTTTGTTCCCGTCATAATCACCGCGACTATTTAAATTGGTGAGACGAAAATTTCTAATTATTATTTATTTTACTATGCCAATTAAAAAATCTTATGGATAAATTTTAGACAATGTTGGTTTATTCTTATCAAAAGAAGTTTTTTAATATGTTTTTTTATCATACTATGCTATATACGAGTACCACTTTTAACTTTATAACTAACCTATTTATTCTTTTACAGGTCCAACCTTTTACTTCTTTTTTAAAATTGATGTTATAATATAAGCTATTTCATCATTAGTTGTATCACATCTTGTATTTTCATTCTTCTTTTGCTACTTATTATGGTCATTAAGATTCTTTAACAAATTTACGTGTAATGATATTAACAAATATTTTATTGTTATATTTTGATTTCATAATTTTTATAGGTTTTTTTACAAATAACATATTGTTTACTTTTGTATAACATGATTTCTAAAAGGAAGCTAATAAATATTTTACAAATATTTTATTGTTTACTTTTGTATCCTTTAAAATGATACAAATAAATAAGCAACAACACAACATAATAATAATAATAATAATAATAATAATAATAATAATAATAATAATAGTAATAATAGTAATAATAATAATAATAATAATAAAAAATAATAATAATAATAATAAATAATAATAATAATAATAATAATAATAATAATAATAATAATAATAATAATAATAATAATAATAATAATAATAATAATAAGAAGAAGAAGAAGAAGGTTCCGGTGACATATGTAAGTTTTTCTCTCTCTCTGACTTGTGCGATTTCCGGTGACGATTTCCGATTAGGGTTCCGATTCAACGATGGCTTGAGGGAGGGGCGGCCAAAAAAGAAGGTGCCCTCTCTTGTGAATCAACCGCTGACACGGAGCGATGAAGGGGAAAGCAGCGCTGGTGGCAAACAGGGTGAAGTCCTGACTGAAAAGGTAACTGAGAAACCTGTAGAAGACACAACAAAGAAGAAGGCAGAGGATCCAGTGATTCAACCCCCCACAAAACTATGGGTGGATGTAATTAGTGGAAACAAATTACCAACAAACGGAATGGCTATAGGGTTTGTAGCTCCGAACGTTGTAGAAGGTGAGTATGAAGTTGCGATTGATGAGGATGATGTTGAATCAGAAATTAAATTTTGGGATACGACTCTTATCATGTATGCGATAGGCAAGGATCTGAGTATGAATGCTGTCAAACAATTTATGAGCCGAAGCTGGAATCACGTGAAACAACCTGACATCTATTACCATGACACAAGCTATTTTCTGCTGAGATTCCACACATATGATGATAAAGACACCATTCTGGCGGGAGGACCATATTCGATTCGCAATTCCCCTATGGTGCTCAAAGAATGGGTTGCAGATTTTGACTTTAAAAGAGACATGATGAGAACACTACCAATCTGGGTTAAGCTACCAAACCTGCCACTATCACTCTGGGGTCCTAAAAGCTTTAGCAAAATTGGGAGTGCCCTTGGCACCCCTCTTTTCACTGACGAATGCACAGCTAGCAAACTGTGGGTCCCATATGCACGTATTCTAGTTGAAATGGATATCACACAGAAGCCAAAGGAGAGCATCATCATAAAGGATAATGAGGGGAAACGTATCAACCAGGCAGTGGAATTCGAATGGAAACCGAAATATTGTGATGAATGTCAACAAATAGGCCACCAATGTACACGGAAAGTTGTGAGACAATGGCAAGTGAAACCACCTATACCAGTTGTAGAGGAGGGAACTCCACAAAATCCTCCTAAGGAGAAACAACCAGAAAATCTGACTAGCAGCCAAGATACCACATGGAGCATGGTGAAGAGTAGTACCAAGGGCAAAGGGCAGGTATTCCCTAATGTTGAGAATGTTATAATCTGTCAGAATGTATTTGAATCACTAGGGGTGAGTGAGCCACGAGTGATAGCGGATACAGGTACATGATTATCTCGTGGAATGTTAGGGGGTTAAATAACCCGGGTAAATGCAAGGAGATTAGCTCCCGTCTCCATAAATTGCAACCTATGCTAGCTATTATTTTAGAAACCAGAGTCAAAGCCCCTAAAGCGGCTGCTATCAGGAATAAAATTGGTATGAAGTGGAACTATATTGACAACTACACCAAGCATGCATGGCAGAATCTGGGTTCTTTGGGACCCTGGCCGAATAAAAGTTACTTATCTAGATTGTACAGCCCAGAGGATACACTTCTTTTATACAAATCTCCTTGACAATGAGAAAACTTGGTGCACTGCTATATATGCTTCTAACAGACCTGACCAACGGAAAGTTCTTTGGCATGATATAGGGACACTGCAGAAGAATGTTCAAGGCCCTTGGTTCCTAATGGGAGATTATAACAATGTTCTTTTAGCTCAAGATAGAATTGGGGGATCTGCTGTCCACGAAGCGGAATACATTGACCTTACCAACATGATGGAGGAAGCTGGCTTGTTTGACAAGGAAAGTTCTGGGGATTATTTCACATGAACCAATAAACAGGTAGCCAATACCATTTATTCCAGAATTGACAGAGTAATCGGGAATGTCCAATGGCATACTTTACACAATGATACTATTCTGAACATTCTTGGGCAAGGAGTTTCTGATCATGCGCTCCTCTGCCTCCAGAAGCCGGAGAATAGATTGAGCAGGCACAGCTATTTTAAATTTCAAAATGCAATAACTACCTTGGATGGTTATCAAGACAATATTGCTAAGAGTTGGAATCAACCTTGCCATGGTACAGCTATGCAGATCCTCTGGAAGAAGTTACATAGACTACAACCCACTGTTAGGAATATGAGCAAGCACATAAATTTGGTCCACTTGCAGCTGGCTAAGGCTAGGACAGATTTAGAGGAGGCTCAAAATGACTTGAATTTGGACAGGTTTAGCAGGCAGAAAATTGAGAAGGTAAAGAGTTGTACTGAGGCTGTTCTCAATTTAAGCATTTTGGAAGAACAAACTCTAAGGCAACACACCAAGTTGAAATGGCTTCATGAGGGAGATGGAAACAATGTGTTTTTCCATGCTACCCTGAAAGCGAAGCATAACCAGACCACTATCCATCAACTGCATACAGCGGATGGTAGAATTATTACTGATCAAGGAGACATTGAAGCTGAGGTTCTTAGTTTTTATAATAACTTGATGGGAAGTGCAGCAAAGAAGCTAAAAGGTGTTAACATTGTGGCTTTGAGGAATGGAGCCCAAATTACTCGAGAACAACAAATATCCTTAATTTCCCAAATCAGTGAGAAGGAAATTACTAATGCCCTATGGAGTATTGATGATATTACTGCCCCCGGGATAGATGGATTTGGTGCGAAATTTTATAAATCTGTCTGGCCAATCGTTAAAGAGGATGTGAGCAGAGCGGTACATGAATTTTTTGATAAGGAATACTTGTACTATCCCATCAACACCTCTTTAGTGACTCTCATTCCAAAGACTACGGTTGCTAGTTCTATCAAGGAATATAGGCCTATATCCTGTTGCACTGTGTTTTATAAAATTATCTCTAAAATCTTTACTTGCAGGCTAGGGAAGGTGCTGACTCACATCATTGATAGGAATCAGGCTGCTTTTGTTCCAGGGCAGGTGATTCAAGACCATATTTTGCTAGCATATGAGCTCCTAAAGGGTTATGCTACGAAAGGCGGTGTTCCTAGATGTATGATCCAAATGGATATTCAAAAAGCGTATGATACAGTCGATTGGCAAGCTCTAGAAACAGTCCTAAAAGAGTTAAATTTTCCACACAAATTTATCAGATGGACTATGCTAACAGTCACTACGGTTGCGTACAGGTTCAGAGTCAATGGTCATCACACTAGCTTGCTTAAAGCCAAAAGAGGTCTGAGACAAGGGGACCCCCTCTCCCCGCTCCTCTTTGTAATCATTATGGAATATTTGAGTAGACTGCTCCAAAGGCTTAAAAGAAATCCTGAGTTCAAGTTTCATTCTAGATGTGAAAAACTTGGTATTTTTAATCTGAGCTTTGCTGATGATTTGTTGATTTTTACCAGAGGCGATACGAAATCTGTGGCTATTGCAATGTAGGCTTTTGAGGAGTTCTCCCAATCTACTGGCCTTGTGGTGAATCCAGCCAAATGTCAGGTTTACTTTGGCAGCGTGGACGACGAGACTAGACTTGCTATTCAGAATCTCACCAAGTTCCAAGAAGGCAGTCTTCCCTTCAGGTATCTTGGTATTCCCCTTACTAGCAGGAAATTATCCATTACTCACTGCCATATTTTAGTGGATAAACTAGTAGCTCGTATTAGACATTGGAGTTCCAAACTCCTAAGTTTTGCTGGAAGGTTACAACTGATTAAGAGCATTCTGTATGCAACTACCAATTATTGGATGCAATGCCTCCCTCTCCCTAAAAAAATCATACACAAAATTGAGGCATTGTGTCGCACTTTTCTTTGGAGTGGTAGTGATACTATTACAAGGAAGTCACCGGTAGCTTGGCACAAGATTTGCAGACCAAAAAATGGTGGAGGTCTCGGGCTGATCTCGCTGGAAGAGTGGAATAAAACATGCATGATTAAACTTCTTTGGAACCTTAGTGGCAAGAAGGACAGCATGTGGATTCGGTGGGTAAACTGCTACTACATAAAAAGAGATATCCTTGAGACTGTGCCTATCAAAACCAATTGTTCCTGGATATTGAAAAACATTCTAAAACACAGGCAGCATCTAACCCAATTACAGTTGTGGCAGGTTACAAATTTCCAATCAAAACAGGTGTACTTGAGCATGCTAGGTGACCAACAAAATGTCGAGTGGTACAAGCTGATGTGCAACAATTATGCGAGACCGCGTGCATTATTTATTACCTGGATGGCCTGCCATAACAGTTTGGCTACCAAAGATCGATTGAAACGGTTTAATATGATTAATGAGGACATATGTTGTTTCTGTCGCAATCCAGAAACATTAAACCACCTCCTTTTTGAATGCCCTATTATGAATAAAATTTGGAGCAAAGTGTTACAGTGGCTAGAAGTTCAGCATCCCCCAAAAAACTGGACTGAGGAACTGCAGTGGGTCACTAGCAGATGTAAAGGCAAAGGATGGCGGGCCCGCCTTCTCAAATGTGCCTTTGCTGAATCCGTATATGAGTGTTGGATTCATAGAAACAAGATTTGTTTTAATACTACACCTCACAATGTGGACATAAGAGATAGAATCATAGAGATTATTGTTAATAGAGTTTGGACTAAGCCAAAACTAAGACATCACATAGCTAATTTGGTGATGCCTTGAGTGGTTTAGATAGTTTTGCTTGCTGGCTGGATCTTTGATCGCCTTGGTTGTAATCGTTTTTTGGATCAATGAATATAATTTGTTTCAAAAATAATAATAATAATAATAATAATAATAATAATACTTATAATAATAATAGCAATAATAATAATAGCAATAATAATAATAATAGCAATAATAATAATAATAATAATAGCAATAATAATAATAGCAATAATAATAATAATAATAGCAACAATAATAATAATAGCAATAATAATAATAATAGCAATAATAATAATAATAGCAATAATAATAATAATAATAGCAATAATAATAGCAATAATAATAATAATAATAGCAATAATAATAATAATAATAATAATAATAGCAATAATAATAATAATAGCAATAATAATAATAATAATAATAATAATAATAATAATAATAACAATAATAATAATAATAGCAATAATAATAATAATAGCAATAATAATAATAATAATAATAATAATAATAATAGCAATAATAATAATAATAGCAATAATAATAATAATAATAATAATAATAATAATATCAATAATAATAATAATAATAATAATAATAATAATAGCAATAATAATAATAATAATAATAATAGCAATAATAATAATAATAATAATAGCAATAATAATAATAATAATAGCAATAATAATAATAATAATAATAATAATAGCAATAATAATAATAATAATAGCAATAATAATAATAATAGCAAATTCTAATAAACACATTATTTTCCTAAAATCTATCCTTGTCTTAAAATTACATAAATTCGTTAAATCAATATTGATTTTTTTTGACAAATTAAATCTATATTTGATTAAGTAGTACTATTGGTGGTGGTTAAATCAGACAATGAATCAAATCAACTCGAACATAGTTCGAAATTCAATTTGACAACTAAATCGTTAAACTAGATTTATGAACCAAATGAATTGAATATGAACTAAAAATTAAGTTCGTTAAATAAATAAGTTGAACTTAAACTATGTATAATTCAAATTGATATAATTTGTGCGTTGAGAAGGTTTTAGTCAGCAGATTTGAGACACCCATTGCTCTCATGAACATTCCCAAAACTAATATATGTACAAATTAGATTGTTTAGCAAAAGGCAATCCATTTTAATCATCTTTTTTGTTACTTTTAAATATTAGTATCACTTTGTGACAGAAGAAAGAGTTGTAATAAATAATTAAAAATGTTAAAGGAAAGAAACTAAGCCACATTTTTATGGTAAAAAAATATTGCACTTCCGGTTTCTTTTAGAGAAAGTTGAGATTGAAACTCAGTATTGGTAAAGTATTTATGTTTTGGATTTTGCATAGAGGGATCTTAAACTCTCCCATGGTCATATGCTAGCATAGAGGGATTTTGAGAAGACCAGCAAGGCTCCTTTTGAGAAGACGAGCAAGGCTCCCATGGTTACATGCTAGCATAAGAAGCTCCAGCAGGAACCAGCCAAGGCTCCAGTTGTTCAAGCTAACAAAAGCCAGGCCGCAAAAGAAAAACAAGATCTAACCTAAGCTCCAATTGATCAAGCTAGCAAAACACTAAAATAAATACACTTCATTATGTGTTTGTTTTATAACTAATGCACTCATTATTCGTAAATTAATGAGCAGAACACAATAAAATTAGCATTGCTATAGCTTACAGAAATTGTACTTACCAGCTACAAAATCGGTGCCACAAATGAAATAAATAAAAGAATGTGATAACTATGCATCTTAAAACAAAATTGGAGACTGTCTTGAATACTATGCATCTTAAAACAAAATTGGAGACTGTCTTGAATACTTCTACCTTAATTAAATTTCTAAGTCCTGTACATGCCAGAATGTTGAAGAGTCTTGTAGTACTCAAATATCGTTGGGGAGTTTTTAACCTGTTCCCAAATCTTGGCTGAATTTTTCAACCATTCACGCTCAGACACGGGTCTCCTGAATGATGGCGACTTCATGGATAAAATCTGAAAAACATGTAACCATATCACAATGAGTCCTAAACTTTGTTGATTATTAAAACTAACAGATCAATTGTGTGTGAGCACGCGTGTGAGCATGTGTCAGAGCACGCATGTGTGTGTGTGCGCGTGGAGAGAAAAGCGACCTGATCCCTTAATTTCCATAGTGCAGATATGTAACTCTCGTTCTGAGCTCTTGGATTTTCCTCTTTTTTCTTTAATGGGATTGTAAACAACTTTGGTGTGTCAGAATCAGAGTGAGTGACTTGAACCATAGAAGATGAAAGATGCTCGCTGGGTTTGTTTCTAGCATTTTCTTTAATAAAAGAGGTTGGCTTGAGATACTGCTTGAGTGCCTTCTTCAGCTGCAAACTATTTTTAGGAGTCAACTCTTGATCTTGTAACCTGAACAAGTAAAAAAAGGTACAAAAATAAGTACTTCATCATACAGATTATTTCAGTTGGAGAGAAAGAAGTGGATACAAGGCTGAACTGTGATAAAAATACAACAAGATTGCAAACTTTTATATTGAGTTCAACTAAATGTCATGGAAACACCAAAGATAAACATTATAACGCACAGAAGTTCATTCTAGGGATTCTCAGTCTGAAGAAAGCATCCATTATGTACAATTAGACTAATGCTTAGTATCGAGTGGCTTTATATTTGGGTCATTTTGCAATTAAACTTCTTTTACTAATAGTCAGTACTACACCTCATCATTGAAAATCTTCCGTAAATTTCAGTGCTCGACTATCTTATATATATTTAATTAGTTCTCAAGAATTTCCCTTTGTTTATATAAATAACTAATCACAAGATCCAAACAGTTTGGTGAAATTTCGATGCAACTTAGAATTTATCTTGGATTATTACAATAATTACAGCATTTGATACAATAAAACAGATATGTTAAGGTGAAAAGAAATTTCTTACTTGGTATGTACAAAAACAGGAGTAGCCATGTATTGACACTCAGAAACTTTGTTATCCTTATCATGCCCTGAGTTAGAGTTCTGCGAAAGGGATGAACCCATCATGGATGGGTCTGAAATGCCATGCTTCAACAAGTCAACCTACACAACACAGTCGGTCCTTTTTAATACATCTATAGGGTTAACACCATAATTCTCCTTTTACTAATAAAAAAAAAGGTTTATCACCATAAATTGAGCAATACAGATACTGAACACAGTAGAAGCATATGCAAAAAATATCACAGAAAAAACTATGACCAAAGCACATACCGTAGACATCAAATGCCACAAGCTATCATCATCAACTCCCTCCGATACCACCAGCAGAATATGACATATGGATGCTAGAAAAACAGCAAGCTAAAACGACACTTTGCAGCATCCGCACACAACAAAATGCATCAGCCACGGCAAAAATTTGCAAAAATGCTAGAAAAAATTTATACACAAAATTATGGAGTATTTTTTATTGAAAACATATCTCTGCTCGAGAGTCGCTATTTACCTGAATACCCATAAGTTCATGAGCCAATTCAGCCGACAAAGATTCTCTACTCAGCACAGAAATTGTCGAAGAACCGTCCGGTCTCATCATCTCGGTTAAAACAGAAGCACTAAATACAGGCTACAAATAAAATAGTTCTATAAGTGCACAAATAGAAATGATTTGAAGAATGAAGTTTAATTATTTATTGTGAGAATGAGAACCTGAGTGTCGAGAAGAATAATGCGTTCAGAAGATATCCTTGGTTCAATGCCAACAGAACAATGTCTTGCCATAACTCTAATCTCTTCAGATTGTATGGTAAAAGGAGGTAGCATCCCTGTAGAATCATAAGATAATATCAATCAAAAATCAAAGTTTTAAACTCTAAAGAACGACACACTGCACGACACTAAACATGATCACAAGTGTGGTTCTAAAAAGAAATTAAAACTATTATTACCAGGAGAGCTTGAATCAAAACCATATAGTTGATTCATAATAGTAGATTTTCCAACACCTGGTGATCCAATAACTCCAATGACAGTGAAATCAGTATTCTCAGTCAAAAACTGCACCGTTTCAAAAATACAATTGAAATTACATATTTCATTGTTGAAATTTAAAGCAATTGGAGCGAAAACAATTGATAGTAGAAGTGAAGGGGGAGTGTTACTTACGGGGAGGAAGCGATCGAAGTGGAAATCCCATGAATCGGAGAGAAGGTTGAGGGATGCGACGGAAGGAAGACGGGAACGGAGTTGAGTAGAATCTTCTTCGGCGGTGGCGCCACGGCCGAATTTACCGGCGGAGGGAGTTCCGGTGACGAGGCCTGGCTTTGCTAGAAGAATCTTTGGAGAAGGAGAGGGTTCGTGGCTCGACATGGTTTCGCTGTTTGTTTGTTGAGTTGCAATTGGAAGAATGGAAAGAAGGGTTCACTAGGCTTTGCCAAAACCCTGCTAAACAAAACCAATATCTAAATTAGACTATGGCCTCTCATTAATTTTAGGTTTGAGTTTAACTTTTTCAAAATTCTTATCGATTAATTAGGCTACTTAAACAAAACTATACATAAATAAAAAAAAGAGTTTAAAGGTAGTGCACTGATCGTGTAAATAAATTTTACACATACATCCAATCAAAATTTTTACACTTGTCATGTCATATCCCTTTTTCTCATAAAAAAAAATTCAAATGATTTTTAAAATAGAGTAATAGTAAATTAAATAGAGAAGATTTAATTAGTTATAAAGTCCTTAATTTAATTTATAATTTTACATTACTCATTTAACTGATAATATTATATATTAACTAGTAGTTAGACTCGTGCAAGGCACGTGTTAAATATTTTTTAAGTAAATAAAATATTCGAAAAACACTCATAATTTAAATTTATTATTTATTATAAATTTATTCAACTGATATAAAATTTATAGTTAACAAATATTTAGAAAATTATATTATATTAGAAATTTTAATGCATTATCTTTTAAATAGAAATTCAAGTTTTAAAACATACAAAGACTATAGTAAATTAGTAAGATAGGGTTTTAATAATTAGTACAGTAAATATTTTATTCTCTTATAATATTTGATTATTATAATTGGAATAAAAGCTCATATAATTTTGAAAATTAAATAAAGATATTATCATCATATATTAAATAAATGATGTGTTTTAAAAATATTCATAATGAATGTGAGAATGTATTTAATTTAATTTTTTATTTTTTAATTAAAAAATATTTCAAAAGTATTAAGAATAAATAATACAATGGTTCAACTTCAAATAATACTGTGATTACAAATTCGATATAACTCATCCTTCCCCGCCTAAATAACAAAACTTTAAATTTAATAAATAAATGTGACAATTTTATATTTTAAAAAGTAAATAAAATCCAAATATCTAAGATAGTCTCATGCTCTTCATCATAAAAAGGTGGGAAAACAAAAATTTTAAGCTTTATTTTCACATGTCTAACTTATTAGCATGGGAAATGAGTCCAGTCATCCTATGATAAATATAGTAAGATTACCTAAAATAGAAATTTTAAAATAGTAACGTGTCTAAAATATTAACACTTGACAAACTTGCCCAAATTCTCATTTTGCTTTATTATATTGTATGATTTTAATTTTCCATATATTATCTTAAAAAATATTTTATCTTAAGTTAAAAACAATTTCAAAATAAAAATATTACTAACATAAATAATTAAAAAAAAATACATTTTTCTTGTGTTTGAATTCATATATTATTTTAAATATTTTTATTATTATTTTTTTCAATTGTACAAAAAAAAATGTAATAACCCGTAGGTTCGCACGAATTATGATCTAGAAAAATGTTTAACCAAAAAAATTTATTATTTAAAAAAATATTTTTTATTTATTTACATTTAGAGCATAAATATAATTTGTCCATATATACATATATTTGGATCAACCGTATATTTTCTCGTATGTAACATAATAAATACATTTTGCTCGTGTTTGGATTCATACATTATTTAAAATATTTTTATTTTTATTTTCTTTAATTTATACAAAAAAAATAAAATAACTTGTTGGTTCGCACGAATTCTAGTAAGGATACTTGTGCGTTCGTATGGATACTGGTGTGTTACGCGCTTATGTTTCTAAAATGTAATAAGAATAAAAAAAGACAAAATTATTTAACCAAGAAAGTTTATTATTTTTAAAAGAAAACATATTTTTATTTATATTTGGAGCATAAATATAGTTTTTCCATTTATACAAATATTTGGATCAACCGTATATTTACCAATATGTAAATATTAAATTTGTTTTGACATTATTTATAAAAATATTTATGCAATCAGTTAGTTTTATAAATATCAACTAATAACATAATATTTTAAAATATTATATTAATTATATAATTAAATATTAATAACATAAATAAATATGTTTTGTCCGTATTCGAATTCATATATTTTTTAAAATATATTTACTTTTATTTTCTTTAATTGCACAATAATTGCAATAACCCGTGGGTTCGAATAGATTTTGGTATGAATACACATGCGATCGTACGAATTCTGGTGAATTATGCGCAAACATTTCTAATATGTAATGAAAATAAAATATGTTTTCAATCTCCTAAAATATTAGAACTTTTATTTTTAATCCACATAAAATTATAAACTAAACATATAATAAATTTTTATTAATGATATATCATAAAAAAATGTCATTAAAAATATGCAACATAAAATTTATTATTCAATGATTATCTATCTAATTAAATTAAAACTCTATGATTAGTGCATAAAAGCAAAAAATAAATTTCTTCCTATTTATCATAAATAATTATCTATCTTTTTAAATTCAACTTTGTCATTAATGTCATATTAATATAAAAATTAATATAAAACTTCTTATTTTGAATTCATACAATACAAGTAAAAATTAAAATAACAATAAACTCTATTTGTCGTATTTTGTTAACGAATATCTAAGTAAAAAATTTAAACTCCATTATTTGTTTATCATTTATAATAAATAATTATTTATAATCTAAGTTTTTACTGTAATTAATTTCTAATTCTAACTCTACATTAGTGTATATTAAAAAAGTTGTTTACTATTTAGTGTCAAAGATTATATATCAGTAAAGTTCTAACTAAATCAAAACATGCCAAATAATTTTTTTTTATCATTTCAAATGTCATATCTAAATAGATAAATCGATCATGCTCATAAATAAATAAATCTACCTGTTGTGTTCTTACATATTATTATTCAATCTCGTGCAAGTATTTTACCTTACATTAGTAATTTAAACATGAAAGTCATAAAAAAATTTTATAATAGGTGAATTTATATATTTATGAGAATTAAAAATTCCAAATAAAAATATAGATAAATTGTACATAAAAAACATAAAATTACATCAACAACATTAGTAAGTTTTACATCAATTCCATCCACCGGGCAGAAAACATAAAAACAAATATTAACAAAACTTTAATAATAAATGAATCCACAAACACAACCACATCATCAGCTTTTGAGTTCTTTACAACCCCATCTATGACTCTTCAGATGCATTTAAATAAAATTATAAAAAAGCATAACACATATTAACCAAATAGAATGAATATAGTACAGGAAGACTACATATATTGTAAAAAATAGATAAATCATTATAACAAATACATGGTGTATTTACCCACATGTCAACTCTTAATTCAGATGTGCATTTATGTCTAATTGAATAGCATACATAATTAAAAAAAAATTGGAAAATCATCAAAAGTCAGAACCATGGCCATTCATCTCTTCCTTTCTCTTAAGATCCACTCTAGAAAAGCAACAAATAAATGCAACATAAAGAGCCTTCTCATATCTAATTACTGCAGAAGACGCATGGTGACTGATACAAAAATAATCTAACACGACAGTTGATGTATGTAGCATCAAAAAGGTTTGTTGAAGTCGGTTCATACCCCCGATTCGAGCAAATAACTCCATAGAAGTACCAATAAATAACCATCAACAACCCTGCTAACCAACAATAATAACGATCGAACCGCCTAGCCTCGCAGATACAAAATTAAAGCAAGTATTTCCAACACTAGAATCCATCGCCAAAAATTGCATTCATGAAAGCCAAGGCCGTCTCAAGTTTCTGGAGGCCCTGTGTAGATTAGCCATAATTTAACCATAACAAACTAATCGAGGCCCTATGTACTCCCCATTTAACCTACTAGATATTTTATGAGGCCCTGTTCAGCTATCGTTTAACCTTAGAAAATGTGAGGCCCTGTGCGGTAGCCCGTTTTGCACGCCCTCAAAGACGGCCCTGATGAAAGCAAATATATCGTTATTTTAAATGAATCTAAAAACGGTGCTTCCTACACCCTGCACTAAAAAAAAATAAAAACACGAGTTAGCAAAGTGACGGCGAAATTGGAAATCAGGGACAATATTGAAATTGAAACTAAAAGAAGAGAAATTAGGGATTGAAAACGACAAATAACTCAGAAACAAAGAGATATTGGAAATAACGAAAAAAGATTAGGGGTTAAGGTTTATCAATTTCATCTCTATAAATTAAAAGAGCAATAAACAAATAAACCATACCTAAACAAAACATTAACATTAGGGATTAGAGAATCTGAGTGTGATAGTAGCCAAAGGATATGCAAAAAGCTTAATGGTGTGATAGCATAAGAGATAGGATTTTATAGGAGATGTGTGATGTTTGAAATCACCATAAACATGCTTATGTTTGTTGGAGAATGAATCGATACATTGCATATGAGCACATGATATGAAAAGTTTAACATTGAAAACAAAAGAAGCAATAAATATCCGTACAAAAAAATAATTAGTAGGGTTAACATTTTTAGTACTTGTTTTACCCCAAAAAATATAACTGACCAATCAGAAAAAAGACTCTACATCTCTCAAGGCAACTATTGAATTGTTCTATAAATTTATTTGGTCATTATAATTAATTAAATATTGAATAATAAAAAATTAATTAAAGATATTAATAAAAACTATTCTATTATATTAATTAAAACTTTCCTTTTATAGCATAAATAAAAATAGCATAATGCATGAGAGACTGACACTTGTCAAACTTGCCCAAATATTCATTTTGCTTTTTTCTATTGTATGATCCCTCAAATATCATTTCATTAGTTAAGGTGGTCCTTTTCATTAAATATTAGAGGAAAAAGATTAATTTGTAATGATGTGGTATGATACCATGACAAAAGTCAAAATAGTGAGTTAGGAACTCAACTAAGGGATTTAATTGAAACATGACTTAATTGAAACATTATAGTTAGTTAAGAGATTAGACAAGAACGTGGATCAAAATGTGATTAAACAAACTAGATCATAATTTCATAACATTTTATTAGAACACAAATTGTTATTTACCATAAAAGAATTTCATAACATTTTAGATTCTGAGGAGTCTTTCGACTAAGAAAAATTTTCAAATTTATCATTCATGAGACCTTCTCATTCGTCTTGGCATCAGTTGAAGTCCCTCTTTGTAGCACGCTTATTCGTCGTGTTCCCTAATCCACAAAGTTTTTCCAATTTTTCATTCATGAGACCCTTTTGATAATTGATGTAGGGTTCGACCCTAGTCAAGAAGTAGTTTAAGTGTCTTACCCATTCTAGCCTTAATTTATCCCAAAAACCTATAGTTTGTCTTCAATCCTTTTTTGAATATCCAACACTTTGTTAAAAGCTAAATTGATATAATTGTTCATAATTTTTGTGGTATTTTACAACTCTTGTCCTAGTTTTCACTAATTTGTCCATAATATTCATGTAAATAAATAACTTCAAAGAAATGTGTGTAAATATTAGGTTTCTTTAATTTTCTTTGCATTTTGTAGGTACTTTTGGTTATGGAAAGTTTGGGACTCAATTTGCGGAAGCAAGGAGCTTGGAAGAAGCATGGAGTCTATTTCAAGAATAAAAAAATTCAGAAATCTCATTAAGCGGACCTCTATCAGGCTTGCATAGACGTGAGGCAGAAAGTTATCAAAATTTATGGCTCGCTTAGCGCACTAAGCTGGCTAAGCGACATTAACTTAAGGCACTTGTGAAAAGAGGCACTTAGAGATATTTTTATGGTGTTAACCTTATCCTTTACTACCATTCATAAAACAACTTTAGGGCAAGAGAACAAAAGAGAGAAAAACAAGTTCAAGAGGAATACTTTCAAGATTTCCAAGCATCTTTCTTCATCATTTTTTGAGTTTGATGCTAGTGAATCTCATCTTGTTACTTGTTGTTGAAGCTTCTATACTATGGAGAGTTAAACATCTTTTGTGTCAATTTTAGAGGTAGTTAACTTGTATAATATGTATTTCTTTTGATCTTTTGGTGTATGAACTTGGTTGATGATTAATATATGGTGAATAACTTGTTATTCATCTTCTATTTGTTGTTTTGAATCACTATTGAGAGATGTGTTTCAAATCTTAATCTAAAGATATTCATCTATTAATAAACAAACTCTAAAGATGGATTTGTATGTTGATAACCACTTGTATAAAGCTTTAAAGATTATCATTTTGATTTTTGGCATGAGAGATCATCTAATAGTTAATAGGATAATATTCACAATATTGTTTTAGAGATAAAGGATATCGAGAGGATACGTGGTTGTATTGATCATTAATAAGTTCATACACATGATTAATCAAATATTTATGAAGCAAGTTAGTGAAACCTAATCTTGACACATTTTTCTCAAATCTTTTAAAAACCCTATTTTACCATCTTTATTTACTTTTCATGTAATCTAAACTTTATGTCACCAAAATTTTTCAGAACTCTCTCTCAATATATATATATATATATATATATATATATATATATATATATATATAAATATATATATATATATATATATATATATTTATATATCGCTGTAGAACAGCGGTAATATCGCACTAATCTCTGTGGAAACCCGATAAAGGAAATACTTACCATTTTAACACACTTCAACCCATTATTTTTTCCTCTTAACTCTATGCTACATTGGTGAATCATTCTATATATTCTGGTAGGGTTTCCTTTTTCTTTTGTTGAATTATGTTAAGGACAACTTTTGTTTTAGGTTTACATTTTCGGGTGGTAAATTGGGCGGTAAAAGATTCAGAGAGCTCTACCCTAGACTTTTTGTAATCGTCGGGCAGGGTCTGGAACCATGCCATTGCAACTCACTTAAGAGTAAGAATGAACAATTTAAACTTCACCTCACCCTAGACATGGTAATGATCAAGCATAGTACCCACGTGTTCAATGTGCTCATCCAAATCTCCAGTTCCATTGTAGTTCTCTAACTTATGGGGTTTTCTAGATACTATAGGATCTGACTGTCACAGATACATCAGGATAGTGGATTTCTTTTTCGGTCAAGAATTGTGTCTTGATGTCGTGTTTGTCCCCCTCCACTAATGGCATGGTGGAGGTTAGTAAGGGTGACATACTCCCTATAGAGTATGCCTACTACCTTTTCCCCCTAGATCATGTGGATTTCATCGATGTTATTGATATTAGACAAGATACGAAAACCTAGGAGTTTATCAGCGTGAAGAGGCGTTATTGACAGGGATTAGTAGTAGTGTTGTTCGGTGATTGTCATGTGAAGCTGCTTCACGTAGGGAATGATCTCTAGTGGTGTGTATTATTGGTTCTCTTGATTCATGAGGAGTCTTTCGATCAAGAAATTTGAGTTCTATAGTTGTGCCAAGTTGACGTTATTGAGAAGTTCATTCACACCTTGTATTCCTTCGTTGGCGTGAAGTTGTTAGAGGCTTTGGTGTTGGACGTTTGTGGAAGTTTGAAAAATGTTGGTGTAAAATAAAATCATTTAGAAAATTAGAGTTTGAAAATACTTTGTAAAACAGACAAGTAAATGAGCAGTGGAATACAAATAAATTAAAAACCAACGAAAATAAAATAAAGTAAAGAGATAAGTGATAGAGAGAGAAACACCAGAGATTTATTAATGTTTGGCTGAAATTTACCTTCTCTTGCCCCTGAAAATTATTCTTGAGAGTATCCACTAATCTTGGGAGCTTTTAGAAGGATGCGTTCACAAACCTACTAATACAAGGGAATGAAGTTTAAAGGATTTTCAACCAAACAATGAACAAGTTTTAGAGTGGTTATCCTCCAAACCAAACAGAGATTTTCCATGAGATGATCTCGTGCCAAAATGGAGTTTTGCATTAGCTATCCTCTGAACTAAGATGGAGTTTTGAGTTGGATATTATCTGAACCAAATCAAGATTTTACACATGCTAACCTTGAACCGAGTAAAGATTTTACACGGGAAAATCTCAAACCAACTGAGCTTTTACACCAAGTTGAACACTGAAACTAAGATGAAATTCTACATAAGCTAATCTCAAACCGATAGAGATTTTAGCTGGTTTGAACTTACGAAACATAGTGAAGATTTTAATGGTTGATCATCACGAACTAAAAGATATATTTTCTTGGAAAAACTCACGAACCAAATGAGATATTTTCTTCTCGAGGAAACTCATGAACTAATAAGAGATTTCCTGAGACAATCCCCCAAAACAAAAAAGAGCTTTTGTTGATTTAGCTTGCAACCAAACAACCTCTTATTGGGAAATATTTTACCCAAGAGATAATATGCTATTGGTAAACTATAATTAATCTCTCTCCCGGAACAATGATTCTCCCTTAGACGCAAGAATACTCTACAAATAATATGTCTAAATATGTGAGAAAATGAGAGATTTATTGAAAATGATGAGAGAGAAAAAGTGAAATCAAATCTCATTTTTTGGATGAAATAAAATGAGAGGGAAGCTTTTTATTTATAGGCTTAATTATGGTTTAAATTTCAAAATAATCCTTAGACAAAATGAAAGCCAAAATCGACTAGTCTAATCGAGTATTGATCCCCAATAATCAATTGTTCAAGAAATAAATATTGTACTTATCCCAACAAAAAAAATACATTCTATATTTCATGAGACACACGATATTATATTAGTAATGTTATCTATAAGATTATCTCTAAGGGTCTGTTTGAGATTTTGGAGGGGAGGAGATGTGAGAGCTTTGAAAAAAGAAAAGAATTGAGTGGAAAGAATTGAAGGATTTTGGTTGAGAGGATTTTGGAGGGTTTACTTTTATTTATAACACCAAAAATCCCCTAATTTAATGAAACTCGAAATTTATATTGAATGAGGGTTTTTTAGGGCTTACATAAATTTTCTAAATATCTTTTATGTTATTATAATTTTCTGAAAATTAAAAATATATTAATGATAAACACTCTTTTATTATTCTATACAAAATTATTTTTTAAAAAATGTCAAATATTTTTTATATAAGCGTTGCATAAAAGAGTAGTACTAAAGGTTGTTTTATGCAAATGCATATATCAGCAGCAATCATTGTTTGTGAAAAATAGGTCTATTTTTTACAAGGCTATTGTTGCATTAGAAATTGAAGATCACATGAAATGCAAGACAAGGAGTAAGAGAGGTGAAATGACCTTGAATATTGAATATTGTTTGGATCACATGATACTTAAAATGGGCTTTCTTGAAAACAGGGGTGACCCTGAGCATGGGCTCGCGGGGCGGGAGCCCAGGGCCCCATAATTTCAGGGGCACCAAAATTTTTAATCCATATATATATATATATATATATATATATATATATATATATATATATATATGTTAAAATAAGAGTTTTCTATTATAAAAATATTTGTTAAAATTTATATATATTTTTTAAAATACTGGCTAACAAATATATAGGGGCACTACAAAGTCAAAATTAATAAAAGAATATAGAGAATTTGGATTTATAAATGCTAAGGCTAGTGCTAAAAAGATTGAGAATGAAATGGAGATTGAATGTGTGTTTATTCAAAAACGTTAAATTCGTAGAAAACAACAATATGATAAAAATCCATCTCAGCCCACACAACTGAATCTCGAGTCTGCTGAAGAGTATTTTTGAAATCACTATTTCTTATATATTGTAGATCAAATAATTGGCTCACTTGATCGAAGATTTGAGCAGTATAGCACATATGAAAATATTTGGATTCTTGTTTAGTATTGAAAGGCTTAGCTAATTATCTATAGGGACTTGAAAGCATGTTGTAAACACCTTGAAACTTGTTTAAAACATGACGATTCTCTTGATCTTGATGGTGAAATTTTGTTTGAAGAATTGAAAGTTATTAGAGAAGTTTTAACAGTTGAATCAAAATCAAGCTATGTGTTATTGAGTTCTTTGAAGATTTTTAATTGTTTTCCTAATGCATGCATAGCTTATAGAATAATATTGACTATTCCTATCAGTGTTGCATCTGCTGAGAGAAGTTTTTCTAAATTAAAATTATTAAAATCTTAATTGAGATCTACTATGTCACAAGATAGACTAAATAATCTTGTATTGATTTCAATTGAAAATAATTTTTTGAAGAACCTTGATTATGAACAAATTATTAATGATTTTGCAACAAAAAATGCTAAGAGGATGATATCCAAATAAGAAGAAGAAGTCTCTTTATTGTGGTTTATATTTTGATGTAGTATAAACATTGATTTAAAGATCCATACTTGTATTATTTTTGAACAATGTCAAATGAAAATGTTTTTTTATCCAATTATTTCTTTTATCCTTATGTATTTATTGTTTAAAAAAAATATAGGGACATCACTTTTTTGATTCGCCCAGGACACCAAAATTCAAAGGACCGGCCCCGCTTGAAAATTGGGATAATTGGTTGCCGCAATAGTTAAGAAGAAGAAGAATTTAGGACAGTGGAATTAAATGGTTGCAGCACGAAAATAATTCAACAAAGATGAACATGGTTTAGTGTTACATCAAGTTGCCCAATAACCAAGGAGATTCAATTCTTGATTGTTGACAAAATTAGGTAAATTTTTTTTGGAATTTTCATGACCTTGGTGATATCATATGTCACGTAAGGTGTCATGCATGTAAAACGTAATATGAAAATTACACAGAAAGGTCTTAAATGACGTTGTTTGAAGACTCAAGGGACTACATTGACACTTTTAAAAATTAAGAGACCAAAATGAACCCCGATGTAAAGATAAGGGACGAAAAAAGATATTTTTCCTTTAATTTATTTAGCAAGGTAGATGAATGTGAAACACGCCCAAATTTTATTTATTCTACAAGGCAGCTGAACAGAAGCATAATCATTTTTTTTTGCTCTAAAACAGTATCAGAAGGCACTCAGTCAATCCATTGGCTTGCAAATATAAGAAATTTTCTTTAGCAAAAATACATATGGGGTTTCAAAAGAAACTATATTTAACATTTTTAAGGTGACATGTGGCATTGGTTCAGGAAAGTATGTAGGTTTTTTTTATCTCTGGTGGGAATGAAGAAGAAGGTGTATTCAATTACATTGAGGATTGCATTTGGAAGAAAAATCAAAATATGACGGAAAAATCCTAGTAAAAAGCTAGTATGGAGGTACTTATTAATAAGTTGCACAATCTATACGAGTTCTTTCCTTCTCCCAACATCTTTAGGCGGCATGATTCAGAAAAATGTTAAATTTCTTTTGGTGAGGATCAAATAGACAAAATGGGAATGAAGTAAATTGGTTATAATTAGATTTTTTATAATGAGAAAAGAGTATGATGGGATGAATTTTTGAAATATCTATGAATTTAATTTGGGTATGCTTGGGAGGCAAGGTTGGAAGTTGGCGAACATTGAGAGTACATGATAGTTCAAGATATAATGTATAGTGACATCCTTGAGTCAAAGATCAAGATTACTTGTGTTGCAAGTCTTATGCGTCAAGTTTTAGAAGATATGACGTTGGTAGATTTTATAGATCATGACACTAGTGTGTGGAAGTCAAATTTGATCCATACATTGTTTAATCATAGACACACCAATCTCATTTTGTCTATGCCTATTTTTAAAGACGTGGGCGAAGATTACTGCTATGGTGACTATAATGTACTCCCTCTGTTTTTTATTATAAGTCGTTTTGGATTTTTCACACATATTAAGAAAAATAATAACTCTTGTGTGAAAATGAGAAATTATGAAAGTTTTTACAAAATTGTCCATCATTAATGACACGTGGAAGATAAATTTACATAATTGAAAGGCGAGAGAATAATAAATATTTAAGGATATAATAGGAAAAATATCATTAATTATTCATTGGAATTATAAAGCAACTTATATTAAAATATAATTTTTTCCAAAGTGACTTATAATAAAAAATGGAGGGAGTATATTTAACCGTACCACTACATTTTATTATGAAGCATCTTATGTAGAAAGTTACGGCTTGAAGGAAATTGATGAGATTCCTCAAAAAGTAGAGATTTTGTTTTGGCACGCGCTGAAGGATTGTTTTCCTACGAGAGAATGGCTTAAAACAAAAGAAGTAATTTTCTTGAATGTTGGTGTTCATTGTGATGTATCAATTGAAAATGAGAAGATATTTCTTTCAGGCGAAACAAGATGGAGGATGTTTAAGGTGCATATGGTTTATAGAAAGTCACATATCTTGTTGACCTTTTCTTTCCATTATTATAACTATTGTCATAACATAATGCACATATTTGTTATGACATTATGGTGTATTAATTTTGAAGAGGAGAAATAACAAGTTGTGGGTGGATACACGCCCCTCAATCTTGATACAATTCATGCGAGACTCACTTTTTCAATGGCATCTGGATCGGGTGAGGAAGCAACATCATAGAGATTTTGTTTTCGTAGGTAGCAATGGTGCAGCAGATAGGGGATGAAACAGCTTGGTCTGGTGGAGGAAACTTAGCGTTAGAGAGGTAAGAAGCTACGATGATACGACAATTTTCAAGAAATGACATTATTATTAATGGTGTTCAAAACCAAACCGGTCTAATAGAAAACCGCAAAACTGAACCAAACCAAATCGAAACCGCAAAAAATCGCATTTGGTTCGGATGTGTTTGGGTCATTATTTAATAACCACGCGGTTTGGTTCGGTTTGCAGTTTGTATTTTACAAACTGAACCAGACCGAACCAAACCGCATTATCTTACAACCCCCAAACTTCAATTAACTTATATCCAACCCAAACTCAAACCTATTATGCCTTAACCTTACGATTACGAATGATTTTCTCTTCCTTACACTTAAGGTTTCACTTTAAGTCTTCTCGAATCTCTCTTAGCGATATTGCACCTTCTTTTCATCTTCTTTTCCAAATACATATTACATATTCTTTTATAGTCTTTCATCTCTTAAGTTCTTTCTTTTTCATCTTATTATTTTTATTTAATTGTTCTCTCTTTCAATTATGTTTTTAATGTTCATCTTTCTTTTTCATCTTCTCTAATATTTCATTTTTTTCTATTTCATTATAATGTTTTTTTATATTATTTTATGCTATTATTTTATACTAATTTTATCTAATATTATTTTTGTATATTAAATGAAAAGTTGTTATTCAAATATGATGAATTTTGTTGTTATTTGATAACGCATAAATGACTAAATACAAAGTTATGTTGACATTAATATGTGTATGTATGACTCAATAAATTTTTGTAAAAAAAAGAACCAACTGAACCAATCCAAACCTCATTGGTTTGGTTCGGTTTTATTTTTAAAAGCCAATCGAACCAAACCGAACCACACACTTTTCCTCTTGGTATTCAGATGATTTTTTACGTCCAAATTGTTCAATCCGCACCGCAAATACCCCTAGTTATTATGAGATCTAGTTCTTAGATAGGAAAAGGACAAGTTTATATAATAAAAAATAACTTGGTTCCAAAGTCTACCACACTCTTAAGAAGCGAAAGCTTGCGGACTAAAGAAGGCGATAGTTTGGTCTGGTAACATGGGCTTGGCAGTCGTGTCAATAGAACTTAATTGCAAGCTTGCGGACTAAAGAAGGCGATAGTTTAGTTTGGTAACATGGGTTTGGCAGTCGTGTCAATAGAACTTAATTGCAAGCAAATAATTGACGACATCTTTAGTAAACTTAGCATCAATGTCAAATCTAGAACTATTCCAAATTCTTATAAAAGCTTTCAGTTAATTCATTAAAATACTTAAAGATAAATTTAAGGCAAAATACTTCTCGCGGTCCTTTATGTTTGATGTTTGTAACAATTTGATTATTTTTGTTGTTTTTTGATGAAGCAGTCCCTTAATTTTGTTGAAAAGAATAGTTACTAATTGCAACATAGTAAAAACTTAGGGGACCTTTTTGTTACAAATATTTAGCTTGATTGATTACATTTGATATATTTTAGTGACTTAAAAAGACTGTTTCGAAACAAAAACAACGATAATAATCAAATCATTATAAATGTTAAATATAAAAGATAATGGAAAATATTTGACCTAAATTTTGTTAGGAGTGAAGCAAATAATGCTGTCCAATTGTTAACAAGAACATCATTGTCCTATCTTCTGCTAATTCCCATTTTCACGATCATATATCATCTTGTTGATGTATTTAAAATGCTATTATGATGAAGTAAGTGTTTGGTGGAGCTTCTGAATGATCATAGATTTGATTTTGGAGAAGTTAGTCTTTGTAGCTTTCACGTTAACACCAAAATTGACAGTGTCATTGTAGATAGATGAACAAAATAAATTTAACATACAATTCTATAACAAAATTAAAATAAAATAAGGAAAAATATTGCAAAAATATTTAAACTAACTCAATATGTTTGTCCTCGCTTTACATCTAAGCTGACAGATAGATATAAGTTTCATGGTTTTAAAGTAAAACAAAACAAACATGAAACAGTTGGATTTAAAAATCTGCGAAAACAAATCACATCCACAAAATAAATAAAAAATTGACCCGTGTTTGTAGATGTCCAAATATTTTACAATATCCAAAAATTGATAGGGAATCTCAGGGTCCATGTATGTTCCAAACTTTGCTCTAAACATTTAAGCAACCGATAATGAGAAAATGAAGGGGAAAGCAACCACTCAGACGGGTTAATCCTTTTGTGGTATATGAGTTGATTTCACACGAAACCATGATATGGTTAGAGGAAGTATATCATATCCAATTACTCCTTTTGTCCTTTTAGTGTATCTAAGCTTGTGGCGGAACGGCTAAGCAAAATTATAATGAAAATTTACTGTCCCAATCTGAACTGTTGCTAGTAACAACATTTGCAAAACAAGTCATTGATGAACAAGAACTACAAAGATTGATATATAGCAACAATAATGTCTTTAAACTCACACATTACAAGCACAACAAACCACAGAAAAGTAAGGCAATAATTGGCTTAAAAATACAATGGAGGGTGTGGAGTGGAGGGTGTGCACATAGAACTACTTATTGAATTGACTTTATACCTTGGATTATAAATACATAAATTACGCTTGTGACCTAGTAGGATACAAATGAATAAATAAGGAAGAGGTACTAGCAACCAAAAAATAAATTAAAAAAGATTCTATCTTCTAAGGCATTTAAGTGGAGTTTTCAAGCTTTGCTCTAAGGTCTTTCCTCAATATCTTTCCCGCTGGAGACTTGGGAATTGCATGGACGAAATAAACTTTGTGTAGTCTCTTATAAAACACCACCTGTTTAGATATAAACTCCTTTATAGCCTCTTCAGTTAAATCATTTCCATTTGATCTTACCACGAAAGCAACAGGAACTTCACCAGCAGCAACATCTTTTTGCCTGTTGACATGTTTAATTAGTTCCATTAATGATTAATTATTGTTTATATATGAACAAGAACAATGACATTAAGATTTAAATATATTGAGATGCTTACGGAACAACAGCTGCGTCTGCAATTGATGGATGGCTAACAAGAAGGCCTTCAAGTTCAGCAGGAGGCACCTAACAAAACAAATTAATAATTAAGCATATGACTGGTAGTTGTATACAATTTTACTATATGAGGCAAATTTAATTAAAAGCGTTGATAAATTAAATAAATACATACTTGGAAGCCTTTGAATTTGATGAGTTCCTTCACCCTGTCAACTATGAAAATCTCGTCATTGTCATCTATATAGCCAACATCACCAGTATGAAGCCAACCCTCTTCATCAATAGTAGTTTTTGTTGCATTCTCATCATTCAAATATCCTAAAATATTTGTTAAAATATTTAGATGTATAATTTGAAAATAATTATTAACAATTTATATCATGAAATTATCTAGAGATATTTGACCTATTAAAGGATTCAATAAAATATACCTTTCATGATTTGTTGGCCTCGGATGCAAATTTCACCCGGTTGATTATAACCAAGAGAAAGACCAGTTTCAGGGTCAAGAACTTTGAGTTCTGCATTTCTTACAACAGTGCCACATGAGCCTGATCTTGTAGGAAATGGATGCTTTGCAAAGCCTAAAGACATGGAGAGTACAGGACCTGCCTCTGTCATACCATACCCCTGAAAGACACATGCATACAATGTCCCAATTTTAAATTCTGATTTTGAAATTAAAGTATATGATTAAGGTCATTAGAGGAAAATAAAAACTAACACATTTAATTTAAGTTCACAAATCTAACTGAGCATAGTTATTTAATACATAAATTTTGAAATGATAATACTTTGTCTTTGGTATATACATTTGATCTACACTAGAGAACAAAAACACACCTTATCAATTTGTTCGGTTCTGTTAACTTAAATTATTTTATGAATGATGAAAATAATAATTCTCTAATAAAACTATTCATGGTGGTTGAAGTTGACTAATTATATTGCAATTTTGGCAAGTAGTAGGCAGCAATGGAGACGGTTGAGGCAGCAAAACTTTGACCATACTTGTTAGGTAGGGTTGAAACTAAACCAGATACACTAACAGAAATTTTGTTAATGAATAATGGCCGTTGGCCTTGTTATAAAAGATCCAAGTTAGGGAGAAAAAAAAAGATTAATTGATACATTATAATCATTCGTAAGTGATATTATAAATAAAATTAAAGTCAAAGTCAGAGTCAAACACTTATGATCTATTTCAATTAAATTTTTTTAATTATATAGTAAATATAAAACCTGCATTATTTAAAACTACTAAATCAAAATTGTACCGTCAGCAATGTTTCGACTGCATGACTCCATGAAACTATTAACTATGGCAAATCCTGACCAAGTATTTTACCAACCAAAGAAAAAGAAGTGGTAGGTAGGTAGGGGTTTGGTGTCCTCTTGCAATCATATATTCATCAAAGATGTGAATGTGATGTGAATAATGAATATACAATTAAACATTAATAGTGTACTATGTTGGTGGAGCATTTATTGGACATTTTATTCAATTTTAGCAAAACAAAATGTTTATTTAATCCTCTGTTATTATTTTTCTTTAGAAAAGTCAAAAAAATATTCAAAGGAAGATAGATAGATACTATTAATGTTTTTAAAAACTGAAAAGTAAAAATTAAAACACAATTTAGCCATTTCAGTTTTTTGCTTTTAAAAACTGAAAAATTGTGAAGAGTTTTTAAAAACACATTTGTAAAATATTATATTCAAACAAGTTTTTAGTTTTTAAATTTTCAAAAACTAAAATAGAGTTTTTAAAAAGCCTTTCAAACGGGCCCTTATTCTTAGAGAAATGTTTGTACAAATATATTGTTTTAAAGTTGGTACATTTACTTTTATAACACAAAATTTTTGTTTCTAAATTCCTTAACATAAGCACAGAACATTGCCGTAGTAAACAATCACATTATTTTATTATATAAAATTTGTGTGTATTTTATTTTAGTGAGACATTCTTAAAGTGAATTATTCTGATAAATTAATATAAAATACAAGTTAAACATGCTGCATTTTTTAAAATAATAAAAATAATTGTTTGTATTTTCATTACTTTAAAATATAAAAGATAATATATAACTCATTTTTTAACGAGTTTTATTTTTTTTAAGAGATTAAAGGTAGTGCACTGACGGTGTAAAAAAGTTTTACACTGTCATTCAATAGAAACAAATCGTTTTGCCATGTCATATAAGTTTTTTTAAATTACAGTCTGACTTGTCCTGATTCATGGTCGTGATTGGTTGACAGTGTAAAACTTTTTTACACTGTCAATGCATCACCCATTTTCTCTTTTTTTAATTAAAATTTGTATTGGTTTTGTTATAAGCCACGTCATTGTTACAAAGACCAGACAAAATAGTTCAGCGGTTAATTCTTAAAATGACGAGAATACCCTTAATAAATTTAGCCAACCTGTTTCATTCCTAATTGCATGGTAATTAAAGCTGATGACGAAAGGAGAACCGTATACAACATTGAGACGGTTGAAACTTGAAAATATAAGAAAACCAAATCAAATGAAAGACCTTAAATCATTTCAAAAAAAAAAAAATGAAAGACCTTAAATAGAAAAGAATGCGCAAAAAGAAAAAACTAAATAATATATTATACTCCGTATCAAAAATATTTATCATATTTAATTTTTGTAATCCCAATAAAAATAATACATAGAAACTAATTTTTATATTTATAAAATAATGGATAGATATCTATCATGATCTAACAAGAAGAGTATTTAAATTATTTGATGATTAAAAAATTGATAGAGAATGTAAAATAGCAAATCAAATGTAAATATTTTTGAAATAGAAGTTACCTGTCCCAAAACGGCTTGAGGAATTCGGTTATGGAGAGTCTCTTCGAGCTCCTTCCCTAACGGTGCAGCTCCGGACAGCACCAACCGTATTGAGCTAAGGTCAAATTCCGCAACCTTGGGATTCTTCGCTAACGCTAAAACTAGCGGCGGAACCACCATCGCCACCGTGACTTTATGTTCCTGTATTAAACCAAGCAACGTCCCGATCTCGAATTTATGCATTAACAGAACCGCACTCCCTGCTCTCAGTGCACACAATAGCACACTGTTGAGAGAAAATATATGAAACAGCGGAAGAACGCAAAGAAGAACATCTTCTGTGGTTAAATAGAGATTCGGATTCTCTCCGTCGACTTGTTGAGCAACACTCGTTATTAAACTCTTATGCGTTAGAATTACACCTTTAGGTAAACCTGTTGTACCGGAAGAAAACGGAAGCGCCAACGCGTCTTCCGAATCGATCTCAACTTCCGGCAAATCCTCTTCATTCGCTTCGGAAATCACCGAGAAATGTAGACAGTTCACCGGCGGTTCATCGATGGTGATTACCTTAAAGTCAAATTCACCGTTCTCATCATTCGCCTCATATGGACGGAGTTTGTCAACGTACATTGCTTGTGTTATGATAAGCTTCGTCTTGGAAGCGGTTATTTGTTTGAAGATCTCAGCCGTGGTGTAGAACGGATTAGCGGTGGTTGCGACAGCGCCGATCATGGAGGCGGCGATGAAAGAGAGAACGAATTCAGCTGAGTTTTGGAGGAGGATCATGATGACGTCTCCTTTTTGGACACCGAGTTTGGATAAACCGGCGGCGATTTTTCTCGAAAGGAGATAAGTTTCTGCGTAGGTATAGATTTTGCCGCTGGAAGCGACGATGAGGCAAGGACGATCGGCGGTTTCAGGAAGTTTCTCGAAGCAGTAGGTATGAAGTGGGAGGTTGTTAGAGATAGGAATATCAGGTAATTTGGATTTAAATATGTGATTAGTTGGATTGGAAATTGGATTATCATTATAATCCGAAGGTTTTTGGTGATTTATCTGTTCAAGTTCTGGGGTTTGTTTGGCATCAAGAGAAGGAGCGACGGACAACATATTGTAGTTGAGAAGAGAAAAAGGTAAATAGTGTTGAAGAGGGAAATGAAATGAAATGAAGATAGAGAATGAGGAAAGGGAAATGCGGTAATATAGGGGAGATGAAATGGGAAGTGAAAGGATTGGCGGGTGAAGAAAGAAAAATCAACGAGTTATAGAGTTGGGGGGTGTTAGGTGGGAGTGAATGATAGTTTTAGTTTAAGAAGGAAGAAGAGGTGACAGGTACGGCCAAGTAATCACGTTTGAAACCATGCGTTCTTCTTCTAGCCACTCTTACTTACCTACCTACCCAGTTTTTCTGTCCTTTTCTAATTTTCTTTCTCTCTCTTAATCTGTCTACCCATTTTTATGTGGGTAGAATAGAATATTCAATATGCTATTGTATTTACAGTTTTGGTTTTTATAATATTATTTAACTGCCTAGTATATACAGAGGTTTATGGTGATTCTTAAAATTAAAAATGATATTGTAACGAAACTACTGTATTTTTTTAATTAAACTTTATTTTTGAATATATAATGTTAATTTTATTTACTTATAAATAAATTTAACTTTGTACTAATAAATTTTTAAAAAATTATATGATTATATTGTATAAAAGATAAAATAAAATAAATCTCATGTGTTTTTCTTAAAAGTTTGTTTAATCTTGCCACCTTATCTATTTGCAAACGGTAAAGGATTAATAGCCAAAAGTTTGAAATTCAAATGGTTATTTGCATAAAAAATCAGATTAGGTAGAGCTTGTCCTCGATGATGAGGGAAACTTAGGGGGAGGATGACTTGGTGACTATCTTTGGGGATTTGGAAGCTATGTTAGGATCACGTATTGTTTCAAGAGAGGTATCTTGTTTATCCCTCTTGCGGGAGCCCTCTTTGTAGCCTTATTCAATGGTGCCTCTTCTGCGTGTGTTGCAGAGAGAGGTCTTAAGAGAATGAGAGGGTGATCGGGTGTGGACCAGATGATCTTTGTCCTTAGCCCTTGACCTCCTTTTATAGTGTAGGCTAACTTCATTAAGATCCGTAACTGAATCTTAATGACTTGTAACCAATTATTAATAGCTTGTAACGCTTGTAACCGCCCATTAATAGCTTGTAACGCTTGGCTTCCGGTCTAGTTCCCGACTTCTGCTTATATGCAGCTCTCTGCTTATTTATACCTTGTCGGGTAGAGCTTAGTGCTCGACCAAATGTCCATTATAAGCTATAGGTCGCGTACTTATAAATATCCCGTGTCCGGAACAGTTATGTATTACATAAACTTTTATATTCTCTCATTCTCTAAATAAAGAAATGACTCGTAAACTCATACTATGACAATCTATTACGTAGAGTTGGTTATATGAAATAATTTTTGTCATAATGTTTGTTTCTTTTTAAATTGTTAATTTTAAAAAAATAATAATAACTTTTTTTTAGTCTTTTTTATAAGATAAATATTTTTCTGTGTGTTTTTACAAAATAAATACATATTCTATCACACCCGCGTAGTCGAAGTAGGAGGTCGACGGACGCTTAAACTGGTCCGAAAATCATCAAAGAAAATTTTAGGGAGGCCTTTGGTGAAGATGCTTTCAGGAATGTAACGCTCCTACAAACAAACACGGGTCTTTTCAGCATGCTTTGTCCTCACTCACACACTTTCCGGGAAAGTTCTCAGAAGGTCACCCATCCATATTCCATATACTACTCCAAGTCAAGCACGCTTAACTATGAAATTCTTATTTGTCAGGTTGCCGAAAAGAAGATGCATCTTATTGGTAAATGTAGTACCATTCAATTCTTATAAGCATTCCTACAATCATGCAGTCTCATCCCTGTACAGCCTTAGGATCCCTCTCATAACAATGTGAATTCGGCGATCACTCCAAGAGAAGGTTGCGGAGCAAACATGATTGTGAAACCATATTAGCAACGCCTCAGTACTCAACTTCAGCACTGGAATGAGAAAGTGTGTGTTGTCTCTTGAAAGACCATGGAATTAGGTTGTCACCAAGAAAAATACAATAACCAAAAGTAGATCGACAAATGTCGGGACATCCATCCAAATCAGCATCTTTGTAGGAAACAAGCTTCTCGGTGGAGGGAGCATGCATGTGAAGACACGCCTACTGGAAAACATAAGAGATGTCAAGACGCATAAATTTTAGATACTGCAAAGCACCGAAAAGACTCTGATATAATATAGGATCGTCATATGGGGTGTCAGTGGAGGTACTGAGCTTTTACTTGGTGTCAACTTGATTAGCGAAGGGTTTGCAATAGACCATGTCGGCTCGAGCATTAATGTCGCCAGCGTAAGTACTTTGACAAAGAAAAAATCCATCTGCATGTTTAGTTATTTCAATACCTAGAAAATAGATCAGCGGACCCAGATCCTTCAGCTCAAACTCAAAGGTAAGAAGTGTGATGATAAATTTGCGTAGCTCATGAGAGGAAATGATGAGGATGATGTCATTAAAATAAAGTAAGATGTATGTCGTGTCAGAGCCACACCAGTAGATGAAGAGAGAGTGACTTGAGGTGTTGTATTGAAATCCAATGGTGCAGACATAGTCAGCAAAACGCAAGTACCAGGCAGGAGGCGTTTGCTTCAAACCATCGAGATATTTCTGCAAGCTACACCTGTAATTTGGGTAATGAGGATCACAGAAACCCAATAGCTGATGCATATACACAGTTTCATGAAGACCACCATGTAGAAATGCATTTTGAACATATACTTGATGAATGGTCCAATACTTGGAGAGAATAATGGTGAGAGCAATGAGAATGGTTGCAAGTTTCACCACAAGGCAGAAATTCTCATCACAATCCACTCCTACAATTTGAGACCCGCCATCACCTATAAGATGATATTTGTAATGCTCAAAACAATCATTAGATTTCTTTTTATGCCTGAAAACCCACATACAACGAATAATGTTAACATCACAAGGTCGAAAAACTAAATCTCGTGTATTATTTATAATAAGAGCATTAAATTCATACTACATTATAGATTTACAATTAGGGTCAGAAAGGCAAGTTTATGGTTTTTGGGAAGAAGGGGAGATGGTCAGATCGTCAATGATAATAGATAGATTAAAGAGTTCTCCAGGTTTGTAAATGCCCCTCATAATCTCAATCCAATTTTTTGATCTAACTTTTTTGGTATACCAAATTTTAAATTCAAAGTTGTCTAATTCTTTAGTTTTTTCACTTGTCTACTTAGTTTCTTGCAAGCACATAAAATTGATATTCCTTCTAACCATAATATCCACTATTACCATAGATTTTTAAGTAAGCATGCCTTTATTCCATGATCCAAAACGAATCATACTCATGATCTAACTTCTTTACCCACATTCGTTTCCAAGAATGTGGGAACCCTTGCTTATTTTTCACTGCATCCAAACGGCGATGCAGCGAGACTTGCTCTTTTAACACTATACTCTAACCATACGACGTGTTGCTTCTAGAATACGATCTAACACTTACATTATTTCATAGATGATCCATATCATAGAGATTCACAAAATTTTATGTTAGTTGTTGATTGTCTAACACAACTCTCTTCTTTTATCCGAACTTAAGACCAACTAATAGGCAATAAAATTTTTAAAGTATTAAAATTTATTTTTAACAGTAATAAATAATACCGTGAAAGTTTTTTTTTCTTTCATTTTTTAAAAAAATCTCTCTTTAGTTTTACAATTTGAATACTAAGAGTAAATATAAATTTTAAATTATAAAATTCAGAACACTCTTTTTTTTTTTCTTCTCATTTACCTAATTTTTTTTCATGAATAATATAATTTATTCACAACAATAGTGTAGTTAAATGAAAACACAAAGGCTTCTTGTTATATATTCACATGAGAAAAAGGGATATGCACTGGCAGTGTAAAATATTTTTATACTGTCAACCAATCACAACCATGTATCCAATTAAAACACAATTTTAATTTAAAAAAATTAATATGACATGGCAAGTGTAAGGATTTTGATTGGATGTATGTGTAAAGTTTGTTTACACTATCAGTGCACTAACTTTAAACTCTTATAAAACGCCATTGTTAATATGTTTAAGAATACAAAAAGAATTGTGTAAAAGAAAATACAAAAAGAATTATATTAATAAATATTTAAATTTATTTTTTAAAAAATATAAATGCAATTATGAGAGTGATATTATATTATTTTTTATAAAATATTTTTTTTAAATTTTTAAACATTATCCTTAACTCACTTGTTTAACTTTCTACATTAAAACAAAATAAGGGTTGGCTCTACCCGTACAAGTATTGATGAGCACTTACATTACCATGTGTAATAAATTAGTAGTACTATTTAAATATTAAATTAAATATTGATTGCTGCTCTACGTGGGCGAATTCTGTGCACTTCAGCTCCCTCGAACCCTCTTATGGGTGCAGTTACGGTGCATAGATAAAAATCTATGCACCGTGTATAGAGTATTATTGACCATTGGATCATTAGATCAAATTATAATTATTACTCAATACTCAATACTCATCACTCAATAGTCAATACTCAATACTCAGTACTCAATACTCAATACTGGATTAAAAATATGATCCAATGGCTTAGATTGACTTATGCATGGTGCATAAGGAAAATCATTATGCATATTAGCCAATGCCCCCTCTTATAAGCATGTTTGTTTTGAACGAGTAATTAGTCTTTCAATCTACGTAAAAAAAATTAGACTAGTGTATTCTTGTTATTCTACCAATTCTTTGACTTTGACTTGATATATCATATACAAGGAGCCTAAATAGAAAAACCAAAAAATACCGGTTTTTTCTTGCAATTTGTTAATAAAAGGGGTAATTTACCTCAAAATAACGTGTAATAATAAAATGCTTGTGTTGAAAAGTTGAGTTAATCTATTAATAATATATAAAAGTTAAAGTACCTAAATTCCACATATACCCTAATTGAGTTTAACTAAAACTGATCTAATAATTAAAAGTAAATTAGTCTAATTGTTAAATACTGAAATATGATTGATTGTAATCTTGATTTTGCTGACATGGCATCACTACAAAAACCCTAAACGATTAATTTATCCCACTCTTCAATTTCCTTTTTTTTTATTATTCCACATTGCATGCATTGATAATTACAAAAGATAATGATTAAAGATACTAACGTGATTTGTTTTGTATTTATGGATGTCTGTTGGAATTATAAACCCTAGCAGCCATATGCATCATCATGCAACAACACGGCACAACTTCCTACCACACTAACCTTTCAACTTTCGATATTGCCTTAAGCCCAAATCCACTATAAATATCCTCAACTACATGTCATTCCTTCTAAAATAATTCTTCCAAAACTACTC
Source organism: Vicia villosa (assembly GCF_029867415.1). Lineage (NCBI taxonomy): Eukaryota > Viridiplantae > Streptophyta > Magnoliopsida > Fabales > Fabaceae > Vicia > Vicia villosa. The sequence goes on from NC_081181.1 coordinate 153,678,245, forward strand.
AAGGTGTTATATGTGTTTTCTCAGTGATTTTTTTGCCATGCTCTGCTTCTTCTGTATATTAACGTCTCTTCTTATCAGGTCAGCGTGAAAATATATTTATGGCGCGTCCTATTGAGTTTGTGAGGGATATCAATGACTCAAAGGACCTCTGGAAGATTTCTGTTAGGTGCAAACATATTTGGTCAGTCACAAGTGCTTCAAAGAAGGAACACATTGAAATGATTCTCGTGGATTCCAACGTTTGTATCCTTATTCAATTTCTGTACAATTATTTTTCAATTTTTTGAAGCAGATGTTGACTCCATATTTTTAAATCAATGTAGGGATCTATGATTCAAGCTGTTGTACCCCCGTACTTGGTTACCAAGTTCAAGGAATATCTCTCTCATGGTTGTTCATACGTAATGCAGAATTTTAAAGTAGGTTTCAATGACTTCTCTTTTAAGTCCACTGATCATAAACACAAGCTGGTGTTCTGTGGATCTACTTCTGTAAAGAAAACAGAGAACCTAGAAATTCCTGTTAATTTTCTCAATCTTCTTAGTTTGGTTGACATTGTGGATGGAAAGTTCCATTCAAATATTTTAGTTGGTAACAATCTTCTTGGACTAATCTTGGACTAATTCGTAATTTTTAACCTCTCCATTCAAGCGTGTATGAGTATTTACTTATATATCTACTTATCTTATATTGCATGTTTTATATTTCAGATGTTCTTGGTGGAGTTGTAGAGATTACTCAATCCCAAGTCAGTTCTGATAACAGCAAGAGCAAAGTTGTTTTTTCAATTACTGATAACAGGTAAAATCCATATATTCACAATATTTTAAATATGTATAATTAATAATATAAATAGTTAAATATAATATTGAACAATACATCTTATTACTTATATGTAATATTTTTATCATTTTTATGGATTCATCTTTTTTAATACAGCAAATCCATTGTTGTGTGTACGTTATGGGGTCAATTTGCAATCCAATTCCATGAGTACTGGACAAATAATAAGGATGATGGGAATATGATTGTGCTTCTGATTAATGCTCGAATAAAGGAGGCTCAAGGTATATGCTTTTGAATTTTTGTAAATTAGTGATATCGATATATGTAAATAATTTCATTATCTGATATTAATTAAAATAAATTTGTAGGAAACTTTCCTTTAAACGTATCAAATGCGTGGAATGGCACAAAACTGTTCATAAATGATATTAGCTTTGATGAAGTTTCCAAACTAAAAGAAAGGTATTTGCATCATGCACTTTAAACAAATTTCAACGTGCATTATCCTTTATCTCTGTAACCGCTTGATAGAAAATATAATTCTAAATTGCATTATCACATTATTGATGCAGTTTTAAAGGTGATTTTCCAAAGTTGTCAGATTCAAGTGTGCAAGTTACTGCATCACAAAATTCATACTACTCAGATTTCGATAAGTTTGTATGGAAAGCTGGTATATTAAGTCTTGCAGAAATAGGGATTTTGCAACAGGCAAGAGATCACATATTTTAAATGTATATTATTAATTTTGTGTCGTTCATCAATAATTCTATATTTGTTTGATTTGTTAGGAAACTACGTGTGTAACTGTTGCGACGCTGGATAAATTTGATGTTGGCCAAGCTGGATGGTATTACGATGGATGTGTTGAATGCACAAAAAGTGTGACTCTGAGGGATGGAAAGCTTGAGTGCTATGCAAAACACATAAGTCCACGTCCCGTGCCCAGGTATTCTTAAACATTTTGTTGTAATTTTTATTTGTTTTGTATATTTTATTATGGCATATGAGATTATAACTGTTGTAGGTTTAAACTCGAAATATTGGCTGTTGACGGTAAATGTAAGGCAAAGTTTATTTTTTGGGACGTCGATTGTGTTAAGTTGGTTGGCAAATCCGCTGTTGAGATGATAAATCGTCTAAAAAAGGTACATGAGACGGCTTCATCATTCTATCCATGTATAATTCAAAAAAATTATTCTAACATTTATTCTTTTAAACAAGGCTGGTGAATATGATCCGCTTGAATTCCCTTACGAACTTGATTCAATATTGAAACGGGAGTTGGCTATCATAGTTGTATTCCAGCCCAAAAATGGACGCCTCTCCGTGATTTTTCAGAGATGACCAGGAAAACCGTAATAGAGTTAAGGAAAATTTTAGATCAGAAGAGGTAAATGTCGTTTTTTGTATTTTATATCTGGACATTTAATTACAGTGTTAAATATTGAAACGTTGTTATTTCTCATGCAGCCTACATCTAGACTTCGCATAATGGAACCTTCATCGCAGGACGATTTCTCAAGTGTTTCGGTAAGTTTTGCATAATGCACACTCAGATTATAGCTAATTGTTACCGTCCGTAAATGTTGATAGTGATTTGAATTTCCATGCGCATAACTTCAGGAACCTTTGTCTGTCTCAGCCGATTATGACCCTTCTGTCTCAAATACTAATCTGACACCTTCCAAGAGAATTTTAAGTGATGTTGTTGAGGAAATTGAAAGTGTCCAGCTTTCGTCGACAAAGTTAATCAAAGATATCAAGAAGGAGGAATAATTGAAGGCTTATTTTTTAATATGTGTTGTACCCAGCTTTGGAGGATATTTTCTTTTGGTTGAATATTTTATCTTGCTTTATTGTCTGTGATTCTTATATTATGGGAAAAATTAAGTGTTTTATATTAAGCTATTGTATTTCCTGCTAATTTATGTGGGAACTATGTTTCTGTGGTATTTACTTTATGAAATACTATTTTTTGAGCTGTCTGAAAATTATTGTTTATTTATAAATTGGTTTAATGTTGGCATATTGTATATATATAGATTAGTTTCATCATGCTTATTGTGTGAAGACTCATTCTATAATAAATTTTTCAAGATAAATAAAAAAAGATACATATTCCCAATTCATATATATTTTTTGGCAACTCGAGAACATACAATTTTTCTACTAATTAATATGAGGTATTCGAACTTTAAAGACAAACATTTTTTCTACTCAAATAGGGATCTAATTCCTTAAATATACATTGTTTAATGGCAACGTCTAAAAACCTTCCCTTGCAACAATTTGTCTCCAACGAGTAGTTTCATGATCTCCTTTGCAAAACCATACCATCCCATTCCTAAATACATTTACACTGAGATCCTTTTTTTTCTAATAATGTTACATTCATATGCATTACGCGTCTCAAGATCCATCATGTTGCAAGAGGTAATGTCCGGACGAAGTGCTTTATGGATAACTTATTGCCTTAAGCCCAAATCCACTATAAATACCCTCAACTACATGTCATTCCTTCTAAAATAATTCTTCCAAAACTACTCAAGGTGTTATATGTGTTTTCTCAGTGATTTTTTTGCCATGTTCTGCTTCTTCTTCTGTATATTAACGTCTCTTCTTATCAGGTCAGCGTGAAAATATATTTATGGCGCGTCCTATTGAGTTTGTGAAGGATATCAATGACTCAAAGGACCTCTGGAAGATTTCTGTTAGGTGCAAACATATTTGGTCAGTCACAAGTGCTTCAAAGAAGGAACACATTGAAATGATTCTCGTGGATTCCAACGTTTGTATCCTTATTCAATTTCTGTACAATTATTTTTCAATTTTTTGAAGCAAATGTTGATTCCATATTTTTAAATCAATGTAGGGATCTATGATTCAAGCTGTTGTACCCCCGTACTTGGTTACCAAGTTCAAGGAATATCTCTCTCATGGTTGTTCATACGTAATGCAGAATTTTAAAGTAGGTTTCAATGACTTCTCTTTTAAGTCCACTGATCATAAACACAAGCTGGTGTTCTGTGGATCTACTTCTGTAAAGAAAACAGAGAACCTAGAAATTCCTGTTAATTTTCTCAATCTTCTTAGTTTGGCTGACATTGTGGATGGAAAGTTCCATTCAAATATTTTAGTTGGTAACAATCTTCTTGGACTAATCTTAGACTAATTCGTAATTTTTAACCTCTCCATTCAAGCGTGTATGAGTATTTACTTATATATCTACTTATCTTATATTGCATGTTTTATATTTCAGATGTTCTTGGTGGAGTTGTAGAGATTACTCAATCCCAAGTCAGTTCTGATAACAGCAAGAGCAAAGTTGTTTTTTCAATTACTGATAACAGGTAAAATCCATATATTCACAATATTTTAAATATGTATAATTAATAATATAAATAGTTAAATATAATATTGAACAATACATCTTATTACTTATATGTAATATTTTTATCATTTTTATGGATTCATCTTTTTTAATACAGCAAATCCATTGTTGTGTGTACGTTATGGGGTCAATTTGCAATCCAATTCCATGAGTACTGGACAAATAATAAGGATGATGGGAATATGATTGTGCTTCTGATTAATGCTCGAATAAAGGAGGCTCAAGGTATATGCTTTTGAATTTTTGTAAATTAGTGATATCGATATATGTAAATAATTTCATTATCTGATATTAATTAAAATAAATTTGTAGGAAACTTTCCTTTAAACGTATCAAATGCGTGGAATGGCACAAAACTGTTCATAAATGATATTAGCTTTGATGAAGTTTCCAAACTAAAAGAAAGGTATTTGCATCATGCACTTTAAACAAATTTCAACGTGCATTATCCTTTATCTCTGTAACCGCTTGATAGAAAATATAATTCTAAATTGCATTATCACATTATTGATGCAGTTTTAAAGGTGATTTTCCAAAGTTGTCAGATTCAAGTGGGCAAGTTACTGCATCACAAAATTCATACTACTCAGATTTCGATAAGTTTGTATGGAAAGCTGGTATATTAAGTCTTGCAGAAATAGGGATTTTGCAACAGGCAAGAGATCACATATTTTAAATGTATATTATTAATTTTGTGTCGTTCATCAATAAATCTATATTTGTTTGATTTGTTAGGAAACTACGTGTGTAACTGTTGCGACGCTGGATAAATTTGATGTTGGCCAAGCTGGATGGTATTACGATGGATGTGTTGAATGCACAAAAAGTGTGACTCTGAGGGATGGAAAGCTTGAGTGCTATGCAAAACACATAAGTCCACGTCCCGTGCCCAGGTATTCTTAAACATTTTGCTGTAATTTTTATTTGTTTTGTATATTTTATTATGGCATATGAGATTATAACTGTTGTAGGTTTAAACTCGAAATATTGGCTGTTGACGGTAAATGTAAGGTAAAGTTTATTTTTTGGGACGTCGATTGTGTTAAGTTGGTTGGCAAATCCGCTGTTGAGATGATAAATCATCTAAAAAAGGTACATGAGACGGCTTCATCATTCAAGATCCATCATGTTGCAAGAGGTAATGTCCGGACGAAGTGCTTTCTGGATAACTTATGCTGGAAAATGCTGCATGTATAAATTGATAAAACAAGCAATAGTTACTTCATATAAGTATTGGGTATAAATATGTTAAACATAAAATTTGATGTTTTATTACCATAACTTGATTGCCTTTTTTTGCTGTTTTAGTTATTTCTTTTTCCCATGCTATATTTTTGTGCAAGCCACCAAGCATGGTATCATTATCAGAGCATTCTCCTATTTCGGTTTTTTTTTACATTTGTTGGCATTTTCTGGTTCTCTTACTGTAATATCCATATTCATTTGCTCAACAACATTGTTTGGTTCGATACCTTCTATTTCTGGACACAGCACTTCAGCATCAGTCGTCTGAGTGGTTGCAAGTAATTATTCCACCGTTTTAGCTAGCAAATCATACAATGTGCTGGTGTTCAACGTAGGAAATTGGTTTGTACATGGTAAGGTTTATTAAAAAAATATTTTGAATACTATATAATTTAAATAACAAATTAGGAAAATATTGCTTGCTAAAACCCTTATATAGTTGGGGAAGACATCTCAAAGCTATCTTTCTTAGAAACAATACAGTATGAAACTATATTTCAACTAATAAATAATAAAAATAGCCAACCATTTTGTATATAAATCGAAAACGTGAAAATATTGGTTACTTAAATGATATATGTCAACATGATGATGCATCTTTCAATATTCTCAAAAACGAATAGCTTTTCTATTCATCACGTTCTCCAACCAACTGTGTAATGATGAAAACCTGTGTGTTGACCATTTCATTTAATTTTCGCTTTCATATTATGCGTGTGAACCCGTGATAGTAATTATTATGGCGTGCACTTTATCCCTTATTCAATTAAAATGACTCTTTGAGATTTATGTATTGTTTTATTGATATAGGCAAATCTTGGATTTGTCTCTTGGAAATATCTATATATACATAACAATATGAGCCTGTATTTTCTTAATCAATAGTTATACATCTGGCTTAAAACAAAAAAGTTGCTCTTATCATGTGTTGTTTATATCAATGAAATACTATATAGTAATATGTTGCATATTGTAATCCAATAATGATGGATACAACTATCATTGAGAGGAAGAAGAAATCGGCACTCGCAAGAAGACATCGGAGACAGGTCTTGAATGAAAGAACAAAAAAAAGAAATAAAGTTGATGAGAATGGAAGTGATTTCAAGATATGTTATAGTAGTTTCAATCATCCATTATGTGACAATATAAGAAGACCACTGTCTAATATAACTTCTTCTATCAATAATGTAAGGATTCAGAATCGTCACTCGCCACCCGGTGGAACTGCAAATTCATCAGCCAAACTATTGCACAGTGGTCTGAAAGAATCTGTGTCATACAATCTTATGGAAAAACATGCCTTCGATAATATTGTTTATCATGCAACACCTCAACCTAACATGATATATACTAATTTCTCATCTGGCAGCTCCATATCAACTATTACTGCTGTTTCACTTACCCCTGCACAGAAATCTGCAATGGCACGTGAGAGGAGGAAGTCACTTATTAAGTTGAAAAAGTCTCACACACGCACACATTATGAAAACGAAAGATGTACCACTAGAGAAACTGAGAATCTTCATTCTCCGGTATGTATATCAGAATTTTTACAACATGTGTTAAAGTTTTTTATTGCAACTTATTCCTTTCCTGAACATATAAGCATCATGTTATAAATTTGTTTACAGACGATAGCATCCGTCGTTTCGTCCAACAAAAAGAAAAAAATTGATGATGTCTGAACCATCGCAGCAAATTTATTCAATGACTTTTCTAATGTTGACAATGGGGGTATCTCTTCCTCCACAAGCAAGCGTGGTGGTACGACCGACGTAAACATTGAAGATGATGATAGGTCTGATGATGATAGATCGGATGATTCGTTTAGTGATAGTGAATATGAGTTCATAAACAAAAATCCTGACTATGATACGACATCAAGCGTCAATGATGAGGAACAACAAAATACAAATTATAGTTTGATTAATGATCAAGTTTCAGGTAAAGTTAGATTTTAAAAAGTTATATTAACATTTCACAAATTATATCTCTCTAACAGCTTTTATGGTAGCCTATTACGGATAATTCATCATTCATAAGGAATTTATTATATTAGTAGAAAAAATTGCAATTGTATTATTTATTTTGTTCATTTGTTATGGGCATATTATAATTTCTGTTATACCTTTTCAGGATACTCGGATATAGGTGATCCTGCAATAGAATGTACACATTGTGGGGCACTTATGTGGTACGGAGAGAAAACTGACAAACGAAAACATACTGTGGTCCCCAAATTCCAACAATGTTGTGGAAATGGCAAGATTTTGCTTCCTCTTTTGAAATTACCTCCTCCTTATCTCAACCATTTGTTGTTTCAAGATAATGGTGCGGAGACTCAGAATTATTAGCAATATTGTAGATTGTACAACATGATATTTGCCTTTACATCTCCTGGTATGAAGTTTGACAACAGGTTCAATACCGGTGGAGGGCCTCCTAACATCAGAGTACATGGACAGTCTTGCCATAGGATTGGGAGCATGATGTCGCTTAATGGACAGACACCAAGATTTTCTCAGCTATATATATATGACACTGAAAATGAAATACAACATAGGATTAAAGGAATGGGGTAATTAATCACGATTGATTTATATAATAGACTACATTAATAATATATGGTTATTATTATAAATTATTGCTCTATAATTTAATTCACATGTTGTAATGTATTTTTCAGGAACAATCCAAATATAAATCCGCATATTGTAACCGGATTGAAAAATATGCTTGATGAGTTCAACACACATCCTAAATCTTTTAGGATGGCAGCAGACAGGCTACGAGATTCAAATGTACCATAATTGAAGCTAAGATTAATTGCAGATAGATCAAAAGATGGTAGAATTTACAATCAACCCAATGTGGCAGAAGTTGCTGCATTGATAGTAGGTGACGTTGACACTGGAGACAAAAGGGACATTATTCTTGAGAGGCAGAGCGGAAAGCTAAAGAGAATAAGTGAGTTTCATCCAAGTTATCTTGCTTTACAATATCCACTACTGTTTCCTTATGGAGAAGACGGATTTAGGCTTGGTGTTCTACACAGGGAAACAAATTCAAAAAATAAACAGACGAATAAGCTTACCATAAGAGAATGGCTTGCATATCGCATTCAAACAAGAACAACCGAGGCACATACGCTTTTGAGATCACAAAGACTATTTCAGCAATTTTTGGTTGATGGATTCAGTATGATGGAGTCCCAAAGATTAAATTATATCCGCAAGCATCAGAAGAAACTTGGAGTTTCTAAGTACTCCAATCTGACCGGTCCAGACCAAGAATCGGACACACATGGTTCAAACAAAGGTAAAAGGGTAGTTTTGCTGTCAAGCTATGTTGGTAGCAGGAGATACATGGAGCAGCTTTATTTTGATGGAATGGCTATTTATAGCCACATTGGTTTTCCCGATCTTTTTATCACATTTACTTGCAATCCAAATTGGCCCGAACTTAAAAGACTAACCGACAAAATAAAGCTTCATCCTCACGATTGCCCTGATCTCATATCTCGAGTTTTTAAAATCAAGTTGGATGAGTTATTGTCTGATTTAACAAAAAAGCATGTCTTGGGGAGAGTTGTTGCATGTAAGTCATTATACACTGCACTAATCTACATGGGCCGTTTGGGTTTAATATTACTACTTTGAAACATTATTATTCTTATTGTTTCACTATTTTATGTTATTGCAGATATATACACAATTGAATTTCAAAAAAGAGGTTTACCGCATGCACATATTCTGCTATTTATGCTTCCCCATAGCAAGTGTCCCACTCCAGAGGATATAAATAACATCATTTCAGCAGAAATTCCTTCGGATGAAGATGATATGCAACTTTATCATTTGGTGAAGACACATATGATTCACGACCCATGTGGATATGCAAACACTTCATCGCCTTGCATGAAAAATAATCGATGCTCAAAATTCTTCCCAAAAAAATTTCAGCCTCGCACTGTTGTTGACCACGAAGGATATCCTTTGTACATGAGAAGAGATACTGGAAATACAGTTACGAAAAAGGACGTTGTTCTTGATAACAGATTTGTAGTTCCTTATAATCCATATTTGTTGAAGAAATTTCAGGATCACATCAACATTGAGTGGTGTAATCAAGGAACATCCATTAAGTATTTATTCAAATATATTAACAAAGGATATGACCGAATTACCGCAACTGTAGTTGATACTAACACTGATGGATCATCTTTAAATGGAAATCTTGATGAAATAAAACAATATCTTGACTGTAGATATGTCTCCCCAAGTGAATCATGCTGGAGGATATTCTCTTTTCCCATTCATGGAAGGTCTCCCGCGGTCGAGAGGTTGTATTTTCATCTTAAGGGAGACAATTGTGTTTACTACACTGATTATGAGTTGATTGATGAGGTACTTGAAAAACCAAGTGTGAAAGAGTCTATGTTTACCGCTTGGATGGAAGCAAACAAGACATATTCAGAGGCAAAAGATTTGACTTACTCCAAGTTTCTCACAATATTTGTGTATGACAAAAGATACAGACGGTGGAGACCATGCAAAAGAGGTAATACAATTGGAATACTTATATGGGTTCCGCCAAGTACCGGTGAGCTTTTTTATCTTAGAATGATGTTAACGGTAGCAAAAGGACCGACATGCTACGAGGACATAAAAAAGGTGGGAGGAATTGTTCGGCACAGTTTTAGGGATGCATGTTTCGAAATGGGATTTCTTAATGGTGATAAGGAATATGTTTCGGCCATATACGAGGCCAAACATTGGGGTTCAGGTCATTTTTTGCGACAATTTTTTGTCACCATGCTACTCTCCGGTACAATGAATAGACCTAACCATGTTTGGGAGAAAACTTGGAAGGTATTGGCAGACGGTATTCTTTACCAGCAGAGGCAAGCAACCAATAAAATAGGTACATTCTAACTATTTTTTCTATCCCAATGATATGTTGGTTATCTATGAATGAGTCTCATATTAAAATATTTACATGGCTGCAACATAGCAATATTAAGCTAAAAACGGTCCAAAGATACATTCTAAAATAATGCATAATTTATATATACTTTTGTCAATGAAATAGGCCAGACATCGAGGCGATTATTGTGCTGTTCATAGATAAATATCGTTTCTGCGATGTTTTTTTTAATAGAGTGGTATCCTTCCTTCCGTGCCGACTAATCCACCCGAGAGGAGTTTCTTAAGCTCCCTCACGTAGCCTCTGAAAGTTGGCCCCGGGCTACTTCGTGCTCCTTTTTTTTGTTATAGATCTGCATTTAACAGACATTGAATTGGAAAACTTGACCCTCATTGCCATTGAGAACATGTTGCAGTCTAATAGAAAAAGCTTGCATGAGTTTAAAGATATGTCATATCCCAACTCATATGTCACAAGAGACATTGGAAACCGACTGATTTATGACGAACGTGATTACAACGTTGATGATGAAAGAAAAAATTTCACTACTCTATTCAAATCACTAACAGGTGATTTTATAAAAAACTTGATATTATTTGCAATTCCGTTACGTTATTTTTATGGGCCGTAATTCCGAAAAAATATAAGCAAACTCATTATTTGCAGATGAGCAACGTGGCATTTTTGAAACAATCATGCAAGCTATCAAGAAACAAAGAGGAGGGGTGTTTTTTACATGGTTATGGAGGTACAGGCAAGACTTTCATGTGGAGAACACTGTCAAGTGCACTGCGTTCAGAGAGAAAAATATGTATTACTGTTGCTTCAAGTGGCATAGCTTCATTATTATTGCCAGGTGGAAGAATTGCACATTCAAAGTTCAAAATTCCAGTGCCGACCCTTGACAACTTTACATGCAATATCGACAAGAATACCGAGCATGCACAATTACTTCAGGCAACTGATGTGATCATATGGGATGAAGCACCCATGGCACATAAAAATTGCTTTGAAGCATTAGACAAAACCCTTAAAGACCTCATGAACCAGAATGGTCTATCGAGTAGAATATTTGGAGGGAAAGTTATTGTTTTCGGCGGAGATTTTCGGCAGATTCTTCCTGTTGTTCCAAGAGCATCTCGTTCCGATATTGTTCATGCATCAATATTCTCATCTTATGTGTGGGACTACTGCAAGGTCCTCACTCTAACAAGAAACATGAGGCTTAAGAATGGTAAAGGTAATAACAGCAATAATGAAATAGCAGAGTTCTCGAAATGGATATTGGATGTTAGCGATGGTAAGATATTCGAACCAAATGATGGATTGGTTGATATAGAGATCCCTCGGGAATTATTAATTACAGATTTTGAAGATCCCGTTCAAGCCATCGTTGAAAGCACATACCCGGATTTGTTGCAAAATTATTATTGTCTTGATTATTTACAAGGCAAAGCAATTCTTGCATCAACAATTGAAGTTGTTGACAAAATCAATCATTATATTTTGGATCTAATACAAGGTACAGATTATTAACCTATCATAATAATGTTCAGATTGGCCAAATATTTATATATCTAAATTTTCGTTCATTAATCCACGTTTTAATAATCGGTTTCTTTTTTTTAGGAGAAGAAAAGGAATATCTCAGTTTTGACGAGATAGATAAAACTGATGTGAATTACACTGAAGCTTACGAAGTTCTAACACCTGAATTCTTGAGTAATCTAAGAACATCCGGTCTACCAAATCACATTATCAAATTGAAGGTTGGTACACCGATTATGTTGATGAGAAATTTAGACCAATCTCAAGGTTGTGCAATGGCACAAGACTTATTGTTACAAGATTAGCCAATCACGTCATTGAGGCAAGAATTATTTCTGGCAAAAATATAGGTAACCTCTTTTATATTCCTCGAATGTCTATGTCGCCTTCAAAGTCTCCGTGGCCATTTAAGTTGATTAGGCGACAATTTCCAATAATTGTCTCTTATGCCATGACAATTAATAAATCCCAAGGTCAATCCCTTGATACCGTCGGTCTGTATTTGCATACTCCTGTGTTTAGTCACGGTCAATTATATGTTGCCATATCGAGAGTTACCAACAAAAACGGTCTAAAGATATTGATTCATGACAACGACAATGTTTCGTGCTCGACCACTACAAATGTAGTGTACAAGGAAGTTTTTCAATCACTTTATTAATTGGTAATCCACATTTTCCTAATCCATTATTTTTTAATTCTTTAATATATATTTTTAGTTATATATATATACTTACTTTCTCATGTTGTTTATATATTAACCTACATTAATTTTACTCAGATCCAAGACGAAGTCAACATAAGATGTCAACAACGACCGGGATTTACAGCATATTTCTTTTTATTTTATTTTTGAAATGGTATTGAAATTTATGTTTATTTCATTGGTGTATTTGTTTTTTTTTTGTAGACTTTGTACTGTTTAATCAATTATGAGTTAGCTTCATTGTGTCTTTTTAATCATTTTGCCCTTGCACTTGAACTTATCTGGAAATTGCTCAAATTTGGATTGTATCCTGGAGATTGAAGAAATATTGAAGTAAAGGCAAACTCCAATATACAACAAGGCTTTGAAAAAGCTACCCTGTATTATATTAGATATCCCAAATAGATGGTTGATATCCATTGAAGATAAAAAGTAGGCTATAAATAAGAGCTTTTGGGGTCAGTAATTTACAACTAATCGTGGCTTCACTTTTGTGATCAGTAATATGGGCTTCTCTAAAACATGTGTGAATCACAATCTCCTACGATGTGGGAAAACTTTATTTGTTGCGAAATAAACTGGAGTTTTTTCTAAGTTATTCTTTTATCCTAATGCTTGGCAGAATTGGTCTGGTAACTGCTTGATACAATACGTCTAATTTATACTGGTATATGGTAAAAGAGTAAGGTCGTTTGCATAAAGGAGATAACAAACATGAGGTCCCTGGTGCACTGCATACACAAGCTTTCAATATCATGCATCTAACTAATTAGCTATAATATGGGACTGACAATCCTTACAAATAACATAAAGATAATGAGAAATTGATCATCTTGATGGATACCTATAAAGGGAGCAAAGTTATCAAGTTTGTCCCTATTGCATACAATTTTGAAGGAACATGAGGAAATACAATGACAATGAGAAAATCAAGCAGTGCACGAGGGTGATATCCACAATTTTGAAGGAATATGAGGAAATACAATGAAAATGAGATAATCAGGCAGAGCATAATTGTTTTGATACAATGAAACAATATAAAAATCTTATTTTGATACCATCAATTTATTGTTATACTTTCTAATCTCACAATTAAAATCAAAACCAATTCAAATATGTTGTTTTATCATGCATTATATCAATTAAACTATACAACAGATTTGCTATCATTTTTTGAAAGGTCATCATGTAAAAACATTTTTGCATACAAACATTCTAATATAAGCAACAACACTATATACATGTTAAAGGGAACCAAATGAGGAACAATTGAGCAGCCATACATTACAATTCGCAAAACAAAAAATAACTCAATTTAATATAGACATGATGTCAATTAGAAGAATACTAGATTTGTGAAATCACACAAATCCATATATAGAATCCACCATTATATTGTAGCAATCAATCCAGAAAACATTACAGTCCAATACCAATTCTAAATTAAAAATAAAACATACTTCAAATAAGGAAATAAACTAATGAGAATGCGCAATTCAACATCTCCTGAAAATAGATGAATGCTAAGCTGCAATCCTTCAAACATTCTCAAAAGCACCACTAACAAAACACTGACACGATAATTTTTACTCATAAAAAATTCCTGCATTGGAAAACCATAAAAGCGTTAAAAAAATGGCATTTTCTTACATATCATCACATTAAGTTTTAAATGTCAAGGTTATACCATAATTACATTGAAACACATATTACATACCACTTTTTCATGTTGGCAACCAATTCTGACCAGACCTTCCATTCACTATCATACAGACGACAAAGTTAATTACAACATGAATTTAGAACAACGCAATCTAAGAAAGGATGTAAATTTTCGTATATCTAATTAAAATAATGGCATACCTTTCATCTTCTAAAACGATATACATAATAGACAGTCCTTCGCATAAATCCATCACTCTGTGATTCACATCAAGCCCCGCGCTGATCATAACATCTGCCACAGATTGAACATCCTCAACTACAGCAAACCCTAGAGCAAGCTTCTTTGCCTCATGCTTTCCCCTCCAGTTGATTTCAATCATCTTTCGTTGCCACACACGTGCGATATTCTGTAACTTCTTTTCCCTTTCCCAGATGCATGCATCACTGTTTGCTACCCTTAAACCCAAACGCATGCACAACTTCGTCACCTGATTTTTCTTCCATTTCAAGGACCTACGGAGATCCTCAGATGAACGTTTGAGCTTCCTTTTGATCGCAAACCTTTCCCAGCGATCTTGAACCACAATGTATTTTAAACTCCTACATAGGTAGAAAGAGGTCTAAATCAAATTAAAACTATTGAAGAAAAAATAGAAAGAATAAGATTGCTGATGGAAAACAAATTTTTCACCTGCATGCTTTGGCTATTTGGGATAAGCGTGACATTTTCAGACGGCCAAGGATGGATTTTTTCGCTACTGTCTATCAGAAAGCACTATGGAGTATATTTTTGTAGGCTACAACACTTATACCAATGATACAACTTCTGCTTCCGTAATGTATTTGTTCCTTGGAATCCGTTCAGCTTCGTCTTCATAATTGCATTGGTTATTAATTGACACCACTTTTCCAAATACGAGTGACATATTAGGTAAACGTGCAACTGTTGAGATCTCCTAAATATATTCAACCATGTTTAAAAACTATTCAAACAGTATTTAAAAATGCTTCAAACTTACTTTGTATTAATATAATCTCCCACCAATTTCGTTAATGTCTAATTGAATTTGTTAATTGACTAACTATATAAAATATTGACTTATGACTATTAAATAATGTAATATAATCTTTTTATTATTTTATTAATATGTTATTCAAAGTATAAATTTAGTTAATTGATTGTATCAAAATTTTATTTCTAAATTATATTTTTTAAAAAATAAATGTTATCTTTAACTAAATTTTTAGTAACAAGGATTTCTTATATGTTTCCTATTTTATTTAAAAAATAACTACCACCCCTTATATATCAATTTATTTATTACAAAAATCGTATGATTTAAAATATATTATATTTGTTAATAATTTATCATAACAAAGCTATATATTGAATTTTATATATATATATATATATATATATATATATATATATATATATATATATATATATATATATATATATATATATATATATATATATATATATATATTATTGTTATATGCATTGTTTTGAATTACCAAATCCATATATGATAACTTTGTAATCTATAGAAAATACATAGGTGTTATAAAATAACTTTGTAATCTATTGCTTATATCCCACAATGTATAATTTGTTATAAAATAATAATTTCTTTATTATGTAAAATATTACATTTTTTAATTATTTTTTTCAATAATTAAAAGGTCTTTTTTATTTATTTAACAATTATTATTATTCTTATATGCATTGTTTTTAATGATCAAATTCATACTCGTTAAACTTAATTATAATTTTAAACAATATATATGTATATATATTTTATTGCTGTATTTTATTTAACATACTACATGTTTAAATTTATTACAGATATTCATCCAATTAATATATGTATTTTTTAAATATATACGGAATAATTTTATAAAATATATCTCATCCACGTAATATTAAACTCAAACGGCCTCGTGCGATAGCACGGGTATCCCGCTAGTTATATGGTTAATTTATATAAATGTTAAAAATTGACCGAGAAAGGAATAAAAAACTTTCAAAATAGTGTATTGTGATGTTGCACTTTAATTGTTAATTACATGAAATGATGTATATAGTGATTCTGAACTTCTAGTTATTTTTCATTATTTTGTCTAAGAATTGATATTGTAGGCATTGGTAAGAAGTAAGTGATTATCTCATATGTTATATATCTGCTTTAGTTTATTCTGTGGCCACAAAATATTATTTTTCTTCCTTTGTATTGTTAATAACATATATAGAGTTGCATGTGCAAATAATAAAGTATAAAATAGAATATCCATTTTGAGTTTATACTTGATACTCAAATAAAATATGACACTGATTCAATACTATTGGTACTTGATGTTCTACTTATTCACGCTGATATATTTTGTTAAAAAAATTAATTCCTCTAAATTATGATTTTTTTTCTTTTTTCTCATACACTTTTATGTGAATATATGTAGGGCTGTTTAAAACTAAATCGGTCCAATACAAAATTGTAAAATCAAATTGAATTGAAGCAAATCGAAATTGCAAAAAATCGCATTTGGTTCGGATGTGTTTGAATCATTTTTTAACAACACCGCGCAGTTCAGTTCAACTCAAACTCAAACTTATTATGCCTTATCCTTATGATTACGAATGATTTTTCCTTTCTCACACTAAATGTTTTAGTTTAAGTCTTCTGAAATCTCACCTAGCGGTATCACGCCTTTTTCTCATTTTCTTTTTCAAGTACACATCACTTCTTCTCTAGTCTCTCATTTCTTAAGTTTCTTTCTTTTTCATCTTCTCTAATCTTTCACTCCTCTTTTTTTTCTTTCTATTTCACTATAATGTTTTTGATATTGTTTTATGCTACTATTTTATGTTTTTTATTTCACTTTTATCTGATCTTATTCCTGTATATAGGGATGACAACGGGTCGGGTGCGGGTTTCACACTACCCAAACTCGCACCCGAACCCAAACCCAAAAGCTATTCAGGTGGCAAAATCACACCCACGTCCACAACCGTTAGGTTCGGGTTTTTTCAACCAAACCCGCAGCAAAATACATTTTTTTACAATATATATATTATAATATAATATATATATATATATATATATATATATATATATATATATATATATATATATATATATATATATATATATATATAAGCGGGTGTGATTTCGGGTGCGGGTTTCACATTACTCAAACCCGCACCCGAAATATCGGGTGGAACCCGAACCCAAACCCAGTCAATTCGTCTTTTCACCCGTTGACTCGGGTGCGGGTGGGCCCTACGGGTTTGGGTCTGCTTGTCATCCCTACTTGTATATTAAATGGAAAGTTTTTGTCCAAATATAATGAGTTTTGTTATTATTTGATAACGCACAAATGATTAAATATAAAGTTATGTAGTCATCTATATGTGTATGTATGACTCAATAATTTAAAAAAAAAACCGAACCAACCCAAACTGATTTGTTTAGTTTGGTTTTATTTCTAAAAGTCAACCGAACCAAACCGAACCACACACTTTTTTCTCTTGCGGTCCGGATGATTTTTTACGTAAAAATTGACCAAACTGCAACGCGAGCACCCCTAAACATATGTAACTTCATTGAGAAGGTATCGGTTGCCTTTTTTTAAGACACAACACATTCCATTATTTGTTTAGGCAACATATTTCATTTAATCATTTTAGTATTGGTTTGTGCAGGGATCAGAATTGATGTTGATTTACGATGTTGATCTCTGATATGGTGATGCGAGTAGACCTGTAAGGTTAACACTCTAACATTCAAGTCAGTTTACACAGTTAAAGATGAGAGAAGTAAAAAAGTAAAGATTAGAAAAGTGTACCTTGAATCTTGTGTGTCTTGATTATATTCGTTAGATAATTTTGATTGGGTTTTGAATGGTTGAGTTGGATTTCACCTGCATTGGACCTTTGGTTGGCACAAGACAGTTTCCCCCAAGGCTTGCCAGGTGTTTTATTAGTCAAGAATTTTTTCAAAGTTGCAGCTGACATCTCATTACTAAATTTGACCATGAAGAGAAGAGAAGTAAGAAGGCATGAAGTAGTTACAAAAGTAATGGGGAACAAGCGCATTAAATGCCTTTCTCATTATTGAGACGTTTCGTCAGTTTTTCAAGTATGGGGCTTTTGGATTACAGGTTTTTTTTTCCTCTAGTTCACTCGAGTGCACTTGAGTTCACTTGCATTCCCAAGGTGAAATCTCACCGTTGTTTTTAGCTTTCTATTTTCCTTTTGACCTGGGTCGCTGCTTGCTCTCCTCTATATAAAGGTTTCTCGACTTCTTGGAGTGTTTTTTCCAATCTTGATAGTCAGTTTCCTTTTTGTGAAAGTGATTTATTTCCTTTTCAAAAGCATTTTCTTGAGCGTTCATCTTTTTTAGAATGGAGTTTTCCCATTAAGCGTTTAATTTCTAACTTTTTATCAGATTCCATTCTCTTCAGGTACCCTTCTTACCTTTAGTTTATTTCTTCGCACCTTGTATGTTTTTTGCTATGGCGTATATGAATGATAACCTTATAAGTCTATCTAGTGATTCTAGAAATAACGATTCTTCCCCTTTAGTTAGAACAAAAACATCTTCTAGATCAGATTCCCATCATTCAGTTAATAGTCATAATGTTTCAGTCGGTATAACTGTGTTAGATAGTTTTGAGTCGGAAAGATTTTTTTGTGGTTCTCTTGATAAGGAAATTTCCTTGATGATTATTCCTTCAACGATCTGCTTTTTAATTAAAATTTTAGAGGTAATCTCATAGTCAGTTCCACGCTCGCTCCATCTGCATCAATAGGAGATTTAGCTCTCTCTGCTTTGACTTCACCGGAGATGGAAGTTTCTGCCTTGAACGAGGAAGGGGCTCAAAATTTCATTAAGACCTACCATATTATTTATGGTCGGGATCCAGGTGATGTAGATATTAAGGATCATCTGGCGTGTGGGACCCAATCTACTAGTGTCGATTGTCTTAGGCCATCTAATATCGTTCGGGATGATGACATACCTCTAAGGAGTATTAAGCTTGTGGAGCTGGTTGATGCATGTCATTATAGTTTGGTGGACTCTAGAATAATGAGAACCCCTCATAAAATGACCTCTTCAATTCGCAAACAAGTCTGTCGTGTCCAGTATCACTTAATCACTTTGGATGCTCCATGTAGATTTGATCCTTTATATTACCATTGAGAAAAGTTATTTTCAAATCCATCTGATTTATATGCATGTCTCTACTGGCTACCAAGGCCAATATTTCTCTTATAGAAGTGTGTCTAACTGCCAGACTAAAAATCTCATCATAATCAATCCCGTTCTACTGTGAATATCCCTTTGCTACTAAGCGAGCCTTGAACTTTTCCCCTTCTTTTTCTGTTACTGCTAGGTTTTTCTTGTACACCTACTTGCAACCAATAACTTTCTTTATTTGTGGCAGCTGAACAAGATCCCCATCGCGGTCAAGTGTATAGTTTTGTACATTTGTTGAATCTTGCATTCCACATGAATTTGAGTCAAGTTCATCTTATTTTTGGGTTACAATCTACCTTGGACTCATTAGTGGCTCCTCAATGTCCACCTGAATCTTGTCCTAATTAGAATTTTCTACCTCAGTATCTGATATAACTGTCAAATCTGACTGTTTCAACATCGACTTCTCATCAAATATAACATCTCTTATGACAACCACCATCCTCTTAATCAGATCCCACAACTTTAGACCATAAAGATGCAATCCTAAAACTAGGTCGATCCTCACTGGAAATGTGCACAAATGTTGGACATCCAACAATCCTAAATTACTCAAATCAATGGGGTTACATATCCACACCTCCTCTTCAACTTTGTCATCCAATGAAGTCTGTGGTGTTTTTTTGACTAGATAGCACGCCATATTGAGTGCTGCTTCCCAGAAACCTTTTGAGAGACCAACATTCAACCGAAGGCACATTGTATTCTCCGTCAAAGTTATGTTCATCCTCTCTGTAACACCATTATGTTGTGATGTCTTCCTTACAGAAAAGAGCCTTTGGATTCCATTGTTCTCATTGAAATGCATGAACTTTTTGTCTGTGTATTCAATTTCATTATCAGACCGCAAATACTTTATTTTTCTCCCTGTCTGGTTCTCAACCCCTGTCTTCCACAATTTGAACTTGGAAAAGAACTCATATTTATATTTCATAAAATAAACCCAGACCTTATGAGAAAAATCAATAGTGAATTTCACAAAGTACCTGGAACCTCCAACGAAAGGCTCTTTTGTAGGCCCACATACATTACAATGGACATAGTCTAAGATTCCCTTGGTCTTAAGTTGCTTGATCTTGAAATAAACTCTACATTGTTTCCCAAGAACACAATACCTACACAATCCAATTGTGAAATTGTGAACACCCTTTAGAAAATTCCTCTTATGCAGTTCCATCATCCCATGTTCACTGATATGATCCAAGCGCACATGCCACTGTTTGGTTGCATCATTATCAGTTTCAACAGATGCTACATCACCCATAATTGTGTCCTCCAACAAGTTATAAATGTTTCCTACATTCCTCCTTTTAGTCATCATTGTCATTGCACCCTTGCTAACCGTTATGGTGTCTTTATCTCCATATGACTGGAATGAATAACCATTCGCTTAAAGATTATCTAGAGAAATCAAATTCTTCCTCAATTCTGGAACATAACGCGCCTCACTCAACAGGTGCACGCCACCACCATCTAAAGAAAATGTAATTTTCCCCTTTCCAATAATGGTATAAGTTTTATCATCACCCAAATAGACAAAACCAAAATCACTTGATTTAAAAGAGTTAAACCATTCTCGGCGCAACGTCATATGATAGGAGCACCCAGAATCAAGGATTCATGCATCAGTGCACTTTGTAGATGAAACGCAAAGCAAATCCTCTTCACTGCAAGAATCATGAGACTGGACTACATTTGTTGAATTACTGTTGCCTGACTTGTTTAGACAGTCCCTCTTCCAATGGACAATTTGCTTACAACCATAAATTTATATTTTTTCTGTCCTTGGACTTGAACCTATTTTTGTTTCCAGAACTCACTGCCTTATCCTTGTCTATGCCACAATCTTGGCCTCCCTTCACAAACAAACCTTCTCTTGAACTTTATCCACCTTCCTTTACATTTTGGCGATGTTGTGTGTGTTGTAAAAGAGTGGAAGAAATAAAATCTAGCATATGATTGTTTTGTTCCCATATGTAAGGGTGGCCACCAAGTGATCACAAGAGCTTGGTGTAAAGCACAACAAAATAATGGCTTTATCCTCATCGTAAACCTTCACATGTTGTTTCAAATCAGCGAGGTTGTTGTTGAAAGCGTTGACATGAGCCTGCAAATCGCCTCCTTCATGTATCTTCAGGCTATGGAGAGTAGAGACGTTGCTTCGCGGGCAATTTGTTTATGAGCATCTTTGACATGTATTGACTTTCCAAATTATTCCAGACATCCTTCGGAGTTGTGAGGTCCAGGATATAATTCATAATGTCATCAGACACGCAAAGTCTTATCAATTTGGCGGTCTTCTCCTTCATCAACGGTTGCAATGTCCGTCAGTTTCTCATCACGAAACGCCTTCTGTAAACCTTGTTGAGCCAACATATCCTTAACCCTCCTTTGCCATAAACCGAAATTTCTGATTTCGTCAAACCGAGTCACTTCGAATTTTGTACCTTGAAGATTAAGCGTCATCTGATACCACTTGTTGGGGAAGTTCTAGGAGCGAAGCCCGGAAGTATTAATGGATCAAACGTTCGGGGTCCAAGAGACCTTGACGCCACATATCCACCCCATACCTTAAGGCAATAGGGGTATAGATCACAAATACTTTTTTTATCTCATTCCAAACATGAAGTGAGTCTGAATGAAATTTTTTCAAAATCATCTTATGTTTCGCTAATTGTAAAATGTGAACTGAAATGAGTGATTTAATGATCCATTAGGACATCCAAGAGGCAAGAGAAGAGGATAGTAAACGAATAAAATGGTGGCCTTTTGCTTCTTTTTTTTTTCTTCTGAACAACTTAACATTTTATCTAATTGACTAATTCGGAGAATAATCTTCCTTGTTCACTAAGAAAAGGTTTAATTAAAATCAAACTAGTAATACTCAAGATAAAATTGACACTTAGAGGATAGTCTTTAAGTTAAAACAAATTAGCTCTATTTAAACCCTCCTCAACTAAACAAAATTAGAGGTGGCAAAACGGATTCATCTATTGAATATTTTAATTTTGCCAGCACTTTTTTTACATAACAGATTAAAATTTTAGGTTCTTTTTCTTAATATGGTTGGCCTTGTCCCGCTCCATTTTTTTTCCGAACAAGAGCATTAACATAATTTTTTTAACAATTTTTAGGCTAAAATGATATAGTGCCCGCATACCCGCCCTATCATGTTCAAATATAAGATTTAAGATCCGCACCCAATAAGATTTAAGATCGAAGCCTTTGTTAATGTCTGCTCCACCGCTCCATTTTTTTTTTCCAGATTTTTAGTACAGACATGCCTGTTTGCCTCACCGCGAAAAAAACATAGTCAAAATAGCCCTAATAAAAGTGAGTTAGAATTTTTAGCAACCAAACCCAACTCATTGGGTAGGCCAATTGGCTCAGAGGTAGGGATTAACTTTAACGGAGGAAGAGAAACAGTAGGACAAGCATCATAGTAACCAAAGTAATAACGGACAAAAAAGAAAATGATTAAAACCCAATGTTTCTCCAAATCTCCCATCTATACCATTTAAAGCACTTGTATACCATTTTCAAACATAAATTGCACAAAAAACTGCAATAATAATCATTATAATAACAGTGGAAATTGCAATCTGAAATTCT
The DNA here is from genome assembly GCF_029867415.1 of Vicia villosa. Classification (NCBI taxonomy): domain Eukaryota; kingdom Viridiplantae; phylum Streptophyta; class Magnoliopsida; order Fabales; family Fabaceae; genus Vicia; species Vicia villosa. Next base: position 153,701,391 of record NC_081181.1, read on the forward strand.
GAAGAAAGTTCACAATCAACAACTGCGTATAGAAGTAGCAAGACGTTAAAGAAGGTCCAAGGTCGATTAGTAGTGCAGATTAGAATGAGATGAGATCATCTTTAGAAGATTGCTTCTTTGTGTCATGTCCTCCACCTGATGCATCCCCAACTTTACTCCCAAATATCATCTCATCAAGATCATCCATCATGTCATCGTTGTTTCCTCCCTGGACCCCAGGTCTTGATCCAGCTGGCTTTCTAATCAAGGAGTCCTCTTTAGTATCAAGATGACGAGGTGACTCATCTGGCTCAACAGCAACGGGTATCATAGCTGGTTCAGGTTGAAGGGGGGCAACTGGAGGTGGTTTCAACTCCTCATACTTGGTAAGAACCTTGAGAATCTCATCATTAACATTCAAGGCCTCAAAAAGAAGTGCTTCATTGTCCCCAGCAGTTTCGACAATTCGCTGGACAGTAGTTTGGGAGCGACGACACTGCTGTACAAGTGTGCTGGTCAAATCATCCTGGAGACGAGAAAAAAGAACACCTTTAAATTTTTGTAATTCACAAATGCATGATATGCTTCTTCCTAACATGGAGCATTCCCTATCTATGAATAATTCCTTATTTAGGGGAGTTTACCAGGAACAAGTAATACAAAACCATTTTCATTCTGAGAGGGGGCAATGAATTTACACAAATTATACAAGGCCGTGAAAATATTAACATTTAGAAATGCACCACATACCAAATTGAAATTGACTTTAACTCTGTTCACAATTGAACAAATAGAACAAGTTGGGTGTATTACAATAATAAATTAATAATCCCATCTAAAAGCAATAACCAGTGTATTCTTGGAGTCAAGGGGGGAAATCCCACTACAAGAATGTAGAGAGAGTGGGATTGTTAATTGCTGTTAAAAAATCACAGAAACTATAGCTAGCAACGGTGGACTTTTTTCTTCGAAGAGAAACATTATAAACTTGCATCAGAGAATATCAATCATTTTGTTCCCTCAACTATCTCAAAAGAGGACCATTAAGCTATTCTTAATTTCCACGCAACACTCCAGAGTATTTTTACCACCATATCTATCCATGTATCATAATAATAACCAACTCAGGGTCAGAGTAAAAAAACACAACTCACTAGATAAAAATACCCCGGGGAGGAGTTCAGAAGATAAGTTATCATAAAAATGCCTCATTAAGAATGATTCGATATCTTTCAACAGTGATTCAGCATCTTTCAACAGACCGTGAAAGGGGCAGCCATTCAGGGTAAAGTGACAAGCTTTTAGGTTTAAAAACCTTCCTCACTGTCATGTGTGAATCTTTGGACACATTGTCATGTAAGAGTAATCCATTATCAAAAGCAAATTATTTGTGACAAACAGCTGATCAATTTAGAAAACCAATTATTTCCCTTTCCTATAGGTATTCTGCAACGCTAACAGTGAAATGTCTAACATTCTCATTGAACTCTTAAATAAGGGTATAACATGATAAAACTTGAGCGGAGAATAAGGTCAGTCAATATACTTTATGACCTCTGCCAAGATACCACAGTTATGTTGGGGGGAGGGGAATAAGAGAGGCTTATAGTTATGGCCATGTTTTCCCTTGCTTGAGAGATTCATAAAGTAAGTGGTATTTAGGAAATTTTAGAAAACTAACTCAAGTCAAAACCCTCTTCTCTTTTACTGATTTTTTGGAGTTCCCAAAATTAGAGGGGTTTTGGCTAGCAAACAAGTCAGTCTATTCTTTGTTTCTCCTTCTTTTCTTCCCTTCTTCTCAATTCCCAAACCCTTTCATTCTCTTTTCCATCCAACTCACAAACAAACCCTAAAAACACACACAAAACACAGGCCAAAATAGTTATCATAATCGAATCAACAAACTGGCTACACGACATGCCTACACCTATTAGTTCAAAATCAAACCACGTTAATCCGCAACAAAAACATTACAGTTCAAAAGATTCAAAAATCAAGCGGAACACATAACACATGCAACTAATAATAAAACAGAACAACTAAAAAAAGAAACCTCCAAAACATCTTGTTGCGGTGAAGACGATAACACAGTCGAAAGAAGTTCAACGCTATTCCTCGCAACATCAAACGCTTCCTTTGTCTGTTCCGGCGTAAAACCCTGCACAGTAACATCACGTTGAAACTCGTGTGGAAGATCATCCACATGAGGCAGCTCCGGTACAGAAGTCGACCGTGGAGGAGTGAAAATCGGAGCCAAGCTTTCATTATCACGACCAGGAAACCTAATACCCCTCGATCTCAAACTCTACAATAACAAAATAAATAAATAAAATAAATCATCCTCATAAACAATTACCATCAATAACAGAAATTCAACAAATCAACAGCACATAACACTATTCGCATCTTCTAAATTCGAAATGCAAAAACGAACCTTATAGGTTTCTTCATAAACAGGCAAATACCGAAGTTCACCAGTGGACTCACCCCAAGCTTCAATCATCATCAAAGCCTTATTCCGATTATTAACAACAGTTTGAGGATCATCAATAAGCTTCACCATCTCATCAAGCACTCTCTCAGCAGCAAGTTCAGAAAACGCTTTTTCACAATTCTTAACAAGAGTTTCAATCAAAACCAAAGCCAAATACTGAACCCTAGGGCTTTTAATCACGATCCGTTTCTTAATTCCACGGATCAATTCAACACTACTAACTTTCTCAGTGTTAACTAGGTCACATAGATCAAGATTCATGGCCCAATCAGGCTCTTCGTGTGCCTCCGATGTTGCGTCTTCAACGAGCTTGTCGACTTGGTTTGGACCTTGGAAGAATTCCTTCACCTTGAAACTCATCGACGTCATTCCTTCCGTCATCTTCCGGCCAACTTCGACGCCGCCGATTTTTAGCTTTTCGCCGAACGCGTTCACTTTTTCCATCAAATTGTCACTCATTTTTTTTTCTGTTTAGTTTCGAAGGAGTTTCGAATTCCGATTGAAACTAAAATAAGAATCGAAAAAAGGAAGTTGGATTGGAATTGAAGAATTGAAGGTTGAAGAAAGTAGAAAGAGAAGGGTTTGGTGTAAAGTAGAAAAAACGCGTAACGGCGTATGAACTCAGTTAAGTCTTGGAGAAGAGTCTCTCTTCTCTTTCCTTAACTATGCTTTTTCTCTTTCTTTTTTTTTTTAATATTTATATTTATTATTAATATTATTTTTAATTCTTTCCTAAACATATGAACTTTTTTAAGGTTGTTGAATATGTAAATGACTTGAATTATTTAAGTTTAACTTATAATTTAAAATAAAGAAAGTGAAGGGACATCAAGTATCATTATATTTTTTAAGTTTAACTTTTTATTTTTTATTCATAAACAAAATTCAATATCATTGATAAGCATGACAAATAAATTTGAACTCGATAGAACATAAATTTAATTTAATTATGATAAATATTTTATAAAATTATATTTATTCTAATAGTATTGATAAGTATGACAAACAAATTTGAATTCGATAGAACCAAATTTAATCTAATAATTTTTTTTTAATTATGACACATATTTTATAAAATTATATTTATTCATAATTCAATTATGATAAATTTAAATTAGTCTGTCTTGTACACTATAGAAAACATTCTTATTCATATTGCTTAAAGATAAAATAAAAAAATATTAGTAATACTTTAATAAATTATTTTTATAACATATTTATAGTCAAGGGATACTATGCTATTGAGCCAACTTATTTTAGAGGTTCTTATTTGTCTTATATAGTTGGTTTGTGGAATCAATCGTGGCGTGTATCTCAAGTAAGGATGCCAAGCCAGATTATGAATTTTCCAGGGAACTTCAAAGTTCGTTTTCATCTGTTAAAATGTCGTCTAGAAAACTTCAATGAATAGATTCTTAAAATAATAAAATCAATAAAAATGACTTTGGGGCTATTGTATTGGATTCGGTAAACAACGGCGTGTGCAGGCCATGCCTAAAAAGACAAGGTGGAATACCAATACCTGCTCCATTTTCATTTCTGTCGTCCAGAGGTTTTGTCTATTAAATTGATTCATTATTGGAAAATAAATGTGGCTTCATCATCTAATTAATCACATATAAAATTGAATTGAATTGATGGTTAGTTCATTTTCCATTTAGAGTGATTTTTTTTGTGTATTGGAAATTTTAGTAAATAAAATTAATTTTTGATAACTTTTAAAAAATTTAAAACTCAAAATGAGTTTCAATTTTAGTGTAAAATTTTTAATTTTTTTAAAATATAAATATAAATAAAATATTCATCATAGACATTGTATTTGTTGAAAGTGTATTTGTTAAAAGTACAATAATTGAGAGAGGCTCTGTTTGGTAAAAATAGCGGTTGACTGATAAGCTAGCTGATAGCTGATAGCTTATGGCTGATGGCTGATGACTGATAGCTTATAGCTTATAGCTGATGACTGATGACTTATAGCTGATAAGCTGATTGAAGTGTTTGGTAAAATTAGCGGTTCATTTAGTTGATTAATTAAAATGACATAAAGGACATTTAATATATAATTATTTTATTTTAAATTAAAATAAATTATAGAGGGTAAAAGTGGATTTTAATTAAAATAATAAGGGTAAAATTGGAAGAAAAAATGATAAGCTATAAGCTATAAGCTAAAACGCTATTTGAAATAGCGTCTGAAAAATAAGCTATAAGCTAGTAAAATAAGCTATAAGCTCGTAATGAAAAGACTGTTACCAAACAGGTCTTTTATTGTTATATGAGCTTATAAGCTATAAGCTATAAGACATAAGCTCAAAAAGTGGCATGCCAAACAGAGCCAGAATCAACTCGTAGGAATTACTAGAGACTCTTTGTATTTTTATGGAATTAGTGAATGGTGGAATTTTTTTCTAAATAACCAAGTTTTTCAAAACAATTTCGCATATAACCAAAATTTCAAAGTAATTACATAAATGGCCATTTTTAAGTACCGCTAGGTACAAATTGCTTATTAAAAAAAATGACCATTTTTTCACTATTTTAATACATTGTCGCCACTTGCATTGGCAAATTGCAAATTGAGACGGTTTAAAACTCCCGCAAATCTTTTTCTTAAGGCAAATTGCCACTTGCATTGGCGACTACATTTCAATTTTAAGTTTTATTCTAGACTGTGGGGGTTCAAAACCGCCGCATATTTTAAAAAAATTAAAATTTTAAGTGTAGTCGCTAATGCAAGTGGCGACTTGCTTTAAGAAAAAGATTTGCGAGGGTTTAAACCGCCCCAATTTGTAATTCGCCAATGCCAGTGGCGACAATGTGTTAAAATAGTGAAAAAATGGTCATTTATGTAATTACTTTGAAAGTTTGGTTATATGCGAATTTTTTAAAAAAAACTTGATTATTTGAAAAAAAAATCGAAATGTGTGGTAGTTGTGAAAAAAACTCTAAAATCTTATTAAAAGAAAAAATTGGATAAGTGATAAAATAAAATATAATAGATATCACTTCATTTCATTTTTTTCTCCATATGATTTTAACTAATCCAAATAATTTTATTTTATTTTATTTCATCTCATATAACTTTATTCCACTAATCTAAACAAATTATATGTCCTAATATGCGCTACTTAAGTTTTCTCAATAACATTTTCACAATTAAACATAAAGAAAATATTTTCATATACCAAAACAAAGAATATGATCATATACATAATTATTGGGAAATTAATCAACAAATCAGAGTGGCGCAGCAGAAGCGTGGTGGGCCCATAACCCACAGGTCCCTGGATCGAAACCAGGCTCTGATACTTCCTTGTTATTTTCTTAATTCCACCGCCTTTTTTATTGTCAAATTAAAATGAATTATATATATTTTTACTTAATCCCCAATCGAACATTTAAAATAAGAAAGACAATAGATCATGTCATGTTCTATATAAGATTATAAGGACAAATTTCCACAAAGAATGGGAAAGACACTTTAACCCTAATTTTTGTGACTTAATTAATCTTAGATGTTATCCTTAGTCTTTCATCATCACCAATATCAGATTTCGGTTGAGAAGCTTTAGTTCCAAAAAAGCAACATAGAGGACCAAGTTCATCGTAACAAAGTTTTGAAATAAATATTTTTTTAATGCCTTGAGACCTTAATGGTTGTCGCCTATAATTATAATGTCATCAACATAAGCTACAACATAAGGACAAATTTCTACAACGAGGGGAAAAGAACTTTAACCTTAATTTTTGTGACTTAATCAATCATAAATGTCATCCTTAGTCTTTCATCATCACCATTTCGATTGAGAAGCTTCAATTCCAAAAAAAAAACGTGGAGAACCCAAGTTCATCTTAACAAACTTTTAAAATAAATATTGTTTAATGCCTTGAGACCTTAATGGTCATCGGCTATAATTATAATATCATCAACATAAGCTACAAGATAGATATATAAATTTTAGGACGTGTACTTAAAAAATATTGAGTGATCTTATTCACAATAGATCATCCCAAACTGATATAAAACTCTGCCAAATCGACGAAATCATGTCTAATGTGATTGTTCCAGGCCTTATAAGGTAAACAAATGCCAATTTCACAACTTGCGAAAAAGGACAAATGCCTATTTTCACAACATGCGAAAAGATACCATTGCAATCTTGACCTTTATTCGATAAACATTTTATTAGGTCCTACTTTTACATTACCAACAATACCAACAATAACTTTTCCAAAGAGATGGTGTAGTGATATAGATGCATCTCTGAATCATATTTTATTTAAAATGGAGTGGATAGTAACACATTCTGGTGTGATTTGAATGCATATCATATGCATCTCTGAACACATGAAGAACATTTTGATACATGGGATGCACACATATGGGTGAAAAACATAAGGGTGAAAAGAACATTTCCCCTAAAGAATTACCAAACCAAAACTTAAAATCAGGTTAAGCATTAACATAATGTGTCTCTTATAGTTGCTAACTCTATTACGTTGGTGTTGATTCTTATAAACAAAATATTCGATGTAAAATTTCTATGTTAGTTGACGTAGTAGTAAAATACTATTGTAACAGACCATTATGCAAACACAATAGAGACATTTGGTAAGTTCATCCCATTTGCTCCGATTTTCATCATCATAAATTCACATATCATTGCTCCTCTTTTTTTTTTAAACACCGTCTGAACAATTATTCAAAGGTGAGAGCAAGCTTCAAAACCTAGCTCCCTACCGAATACTAGCACCAAACTGGGCTACAACTACAAATCACATTGGAGAAACAGACCCTGCGTAAATGGAAGTTTTACAGTATTTGTTCTCCAGGGATCTCAGTGAAAGAAAGAAGTGGCAAGATAAAAAAAATTCCACCTGCACCCTGAAAATGAAATGATACATATGCACTTTTGGTTCTTGGTTGGTGCGACATACCCGTTGCGGTGACAAAACAAGCAATGAAGATCCTTAATTAGTTTCATACTGTCCCAGCAGGTTCATAAACTTAGCTGACTCTAGGAGTGAAAGATGCATCCGTTAGATTTGAAGGTCCAGATGCAAATCATAAAGAATACTCCTGATAAGGTCAAAAGACTATCTGAAGCACTCACTTGAGAAGGTTAACCCTCGGACAAACTCTCTGACATACCAAGAAACCTTGTATAATGAAATTCCAACTTCATAATGCCTCCTTGAGATGGAAGGTTCTGGCCATGTTCCTGGCATGGTCATATTCATCGAGGTCCACCAGTATTTTTTTCAATCGACGAGCTAGATCATTCTCTGGCATATTTCTTCTCTCCAGAATCCTTCCAAGTGACAGCACATAAGCCACCAGGGGCTGCAATTTGCGGCTGCAATTTAAGAATAGACAAGGACATGAAAAGTATTAGATTTGACCAAAATTATCTTAATACACACGTAGAGCTTTTTTTTACTCCACACATGAAGAGCTAGAACTATTATTGTACCATAGATAATAATGTCACATGTATTTGAGATCCTACTTGAGTTAAGCAACTTCATCACCATATAAACAAATTAATTAGGAAGAAGTTTAATTTAAACCTACGACCTCTACTCTAATCCCACTAACCCCAATGCAGCTGCCAGGTAGGCACTTAATGAATATTCAAGTTGCTTGTACAATATCCCCATTTTCCCCCAAGTTAACTCTATTATGCTAACTAACAGTCACGTGATTAAGAAGGGTATCAAGAAAAAGAATATGCAAATGTCTTTCCAAAAGAAATAAATGTAATCACCACCAATTTCACAACAACTTTGAAAAAATACTATCAACATACTTTCTGTCTGCAGTGACACTAGGGCCAGCCCAAACACCAGATAGGGAAGCAATAATCCGTTCTGTTCTTGTTATTGCATCTTGAACATTTTCTGATATGCTTCTACAATGAGGTAGAACTTTTGCGTACAAAAGTTCATCTAGAGCAAGCTTTTCTAACACTGGCATTGCAAATATGTCCTTCCACAAGCAAATATTTCTCAATAATCGAACAGACACACCAAATCGATATGCTGCAACTTGTGCAGCGTCTGGAACAGCAGCTAGCACTAGTGGACTCCATGTAGGGACCTACAAACAAGACAAGATGGAATTTTTTTATCATGAAATACTTCATTGTTTCTAGTTACTAGTTTCTACAAAACAGTATATCGTATACAAATCACAATGCAAACCAACAGGATATGAACAAAACAAAGACCATATACTGTCTAACTAGTAAATATAAAATGAGCTTACCGTAAGATTAGTAACAGCATCAGCTAGACGTGTACGGATCAAAACTAGAAGTTCTGCAAGAGCTTCACTTTCATGGGACACATGTTGCACAATCAATTTTGTAGCAGCAATAGCATTCATTGTTTCGTGTTGACTAAGCATGTCCCAGCAATGGGAAACTTCATAATGGAGAATAGGAAGTGCAACCTTTTCTACCAAATTTGGGACAAGCTCAAGGTCAGCATCTCCATCATCGTGAACAAAATCTTTTCCATCTTCAGGCAAACCGTAAGTGAATAACAATTTATACCTAAATATGAAGAGAGAGATAGAGTAAGAAAAAAAACTACTATAAATTGAAGGAAGGTAAAAGATAACCGCATGAAGTGTAATGAAAAGGTTAAAAAAAAGAAGCCCGTGAGCCAAAAAATCTCCTAAGAAGATTCAAGAAAGAATACTAAAAATGGAAAATATAGAATTGGTCAATACCATTTCATATCTTGAAAATCTAAACCCTTGTGAAGTGGGTCCCATCTCAGGAGTTCCAATCTCACATATGGAGAGAAGACCAGTGGAAGACTTAATGAAATATAAGCATCATTATAGCTTGACGAATACTCCCTTTTCCATTCTTCCATTCTCTTTTTGACCAGGGATAATTGACTATATTCCTCGGAAGCATCACTGAAAATCTCATCAGCAGCCTGCAGCACTAAATCACGCTGTGACTGATATGCTTGGCTCTCACTATCACTCTCATCTGTGCTTGATTCACCCTCTACTTTATGATCATCTATTTCCATGGATGCCAGCTTTTTAGAATCAAAAGCTTTAGACCTCCTGCTTTGACGAGCCTTGGCCATAACTATCATTTTCATCCGTTTCTCACGATTTAAATCTCTACCAAACTCATCTAACTTAACTGGTAAGTCTCTTTGTTTTCTCACTGCAGCAAATGCGTCCTGAGCTGCACTTCTGGCAGCCTCCACGTTGTCACCTTTCCGGCTTAAAACTGACATGGCAGCTTTCACAGCTGCTTCTACCTCAATCATTTCATCGTCATTGTTAGTGGCTCTTTTTTCAAAAATGGCTGATGCTCGATCTTCGTGAAGTTTCTTCATCTGATCTTCAAGTTCTTCAATGTAGAAAGCTTTATGCTGAAAGTTAAAGTCAGATATAAAACTTAGTATTAGCTTCAATAAATTATACCCCACAGCATTAACAAAAATGATAAGCATGCAAATGTGTTTCAAGTTTTAATTATATAGTGTGAAAATGCATACTTTCCAACTTTATTAGAAGCATATGTTGTTTCAAGTATTACCTTTGTTCCATTTTATGTGTCATTTACAGATTATTTATACATAAAAAAAAAAATCAATAAATTTGGTTGTTGATGAAATTATTGGTTTTTTCTATGATACCCTTGACTGTCATTACCTCGTCTCTCTCTAATAAATAGGTAAAGGCATTTTTTACAAAATAATGGTTAATGTCTTTTTGAACTTGGCAAATGGTGGATAAATAGTAACAAACAATTCAAAAAATATGACACAGAAAGAAATGAAGGGGCTTTTAACAGCTTGTTCATTTTAGCTTTTAAGTCTGTTTGGCAAGGCCTAGTTTTCAGCTTATAGCAGATAGCTTATAAGTTCATATGCTATTTGGTAACGGTCATTGTCTGACGAGCTTATAGTGTTTTGGAGATATTAGTTGAAGTGTTTGAGATTAAGCGCTTATCATTTTTATCCTCATTACCTTTATTGGAAAAAATTAGATATTAATTAAAAATATATTTTTGTCATTCTATATATTTCAGCTAGTTCAACTACTAATTTTACCAAAACACTTCAAATTAATTCAGCTAGCTTATCTGCTATCCACTAATTTTTACCAAATAGAGCCTAAATCTCTTAAACCATAGGTCCAGCTAGGGAATTAATTCACACTTGAAATCCCCATTTTACATTCTTCCATCAGTAAGCTAAAAAGGAAAACCCATAATACATTGAATAAAGAGTAGCAACTTATTAATATTAAAATGGCAAATACAGGGAAGGGTCGAGGGCGGCCAAAAAAAAGGCGCCACCGACCACGGCGAGCCCCTCTGTAGGTGGGGGTTCGAATCACCGCAATAAGGAAACTGGGATTGGGAAGGATGAACAGGTTGGAACACCGGGGAAAGGCGAAGGAAAAAAGGATGAAGAAAATGAAGGGAAGTAATGGGGGGGGGAACTCTGGGTTGATGTTTTGAGTGGAAACCGAAGCGCTAAGAATGGTATGTCTATTGAATTTGTCACCCCCAAAATTGTCAACGGAGAGATTGAAGTTGAAATTGAGGAATCTGACACTGAAGCGGAAGTGAAGTTCTGGGACACTGCGTTAATCATGTATGTCCTTGGCGGAGATTTAAGCATGAATGGAGTATTTCATCCTTCGTGAAACTACCTGATATATACTACAATGATGAAGGGTATTTCATCCTTCGATTTCACTCATATGCTGATAAGGATGCTGTACTTATGAAGGGGCCTTACACTATAAAGAGCATGCCTATGCTCTTACGGGAGTGTAAACCTGACTTCAATCTCAAGAACGATATGCTGCGAACCATCCGAATCTGGATCAAACTACCTCAGCTTCCTCTACACTTATGGAGACCGAAAAGTTTAAGCAAGATTGGAAGCGCATTAGGAAATCCGATAGTCACAGATGAATGTACTGCGAACAAATATCGCATATTCTATGCCCGAATTCTTGTGGATGTAGACATTACGCAGGAGCCTATTAAAGAGATCACGGTAAAAGACGCTGAAGGGAAACGAATGAAGCAGCCGGTGGAATACGAATGGAGGCCAAGCTACTGTGACAAATGCCAAAGATTTGGTTACAAATGTGGAGAGAAGAAACCTGTTAAGCAATGGCAGCCAAAGCAAGTGCAGGGGAAGGACCACACACAAGGCAGCAAACCAGGTAACACTTCTCCAACACAACCTTTAGTTGTTGGCTCAAGCACTACTGAAAAAAATGACCAAGAGGAATGGACAACAGTGACTAAAGGAAGCAGAGATAGAAGGAGAGCTCATGCACATCCGGATAGTATCACTTGTGGCAATGATTTTGAAACACTAGGGGTAGGTCAAGGCACAGTGTTTCAAGAGGATGTGCCATGATCGTCGCTTGGAACGTGAGAGGGCTAAACAAGAAGGGGAAGTTAAGAGAGATAAGCTCCCGTCTCTTAGAACTAAAACCCGACATTGCTATCCTAATTGAAACTAGGGTGAAGGCTGTGAAAGCTGAACAGATAAGGAACAAGTTGAGACTATGTGGAAACTACATAGACAATTATGAGAAACACACAAATGGACGAATTTGGACCTATTGGAATACTGATTCTGTTTCTGTGCAGATGGTAAAAAGCTCAGACCAAATGATCCATTGTCGTGTAAGTGACATACATGGTAATTGGCTCTATTGGCTGACTGCAATATACAGTCAGAATCAAATTGAAGCTAGGAAGAGATTGTGGAGTCAATTGGCAGATACTCACAGGCAGCAACAAGGACCCTGGGTTCTGATGGGTGATTTCAACAATGTGTTGAAATGCACTGACCGAATAGGTGGAAGGCAAATTAAGGAAACTGAGTACAGAGATTTACAGAACCTGATGGAGGAAGCTGGGTTATACGAAATGGACAGTAGGGGTGCAAACTTCACTTGGTCAAACAGCCAGAGTGATTGTGCAATCTACTTGAGGATTGACCATCCGATTGGGAACTTGGAATGGCTTCAAAACCACATGGACTTTACGCTTACAGTTCTGCAGCCAAATGTATCCGATCACGCGCTTCTTTGTCTGAAACGAACCACGGATGATAGGCGACGGAAGAAGACAAATTTTAAATTTATTAACAGCACAGCAGACATGGATGAATTCGCGTCTAAAGTGAATAACAGTTGGAGGGAACCCCTCGCTGGTAGACCGATGGCTGTGGTTTGGCAGAAACAAAAGAGATTGCAACCCATTCTTAAGGAAATGGCTAAGCCTCTTGCTGATGTTAATAAGAAAATAGTTCAGGCAAGGATGGAGCTACAACAGGCACAAGAGGACCTTGAACATGATAGGATGAACCCAGATGAAATTACCATCGCTAGAAGGTGCAGTGATGTCTTAGTGGAATGGCAAGAAATTGAAGAGAAAGTTTTGATGCAAAGATCCAAATTGAACTGGCTTCGAATTGGGGGATGGAAACAATAAGTATTTTTATGCCTCACTTAAAGCTAGAAGAAATTCCAACAGTATAGTTACTCTGCACAGAGAGGATGCAACAGCCACCAAAAATGCTGCAGAAATTGAGGAAGAGTTAATAAACTTCTACAAAAATCTGGTGGGCACTGCAGAGGAAGAAAGGAATGATATTGATGTTGCTGTGATGAGGGAAGGGCCTCAGCTGAACGTGAACAAAGAGAAATGCTCATTTGTCCCATTACTGAGAAAGAGGTTATGGAGGCGCTAGCATTGATAACACGAAGTCCCCCGGGGTCGATGGCTTTGGTGCATACTTTTACAAGAAAGCTTGGCCAATTGTGAAGCAAGACATTTTAAGAGTGGTGGATGATTTCTTCGTGAATGGCAGGCTGTATAAGGCCATAAATTGCACTTTTGTTACCTTGATTCCAAAGCATGCAGGAGCAAAAAAGATTAAAGAGTATCGGCCAATCTCGTGCTGCAACACCGTCTACAAGATTATTTCCAAGCCGCATTCGTGCCAGGACAGGTTATTCACAATCACATTCTCCTTACTTACGAACTGATACGAGGGTATAGCAGGAAGGGTGGAACTCCAAGGTGCATGGTACAAATGGACATTCAAAAGGCATACGATACCATTGATTGGAAGGCTATGGAGAAAATTCTATTTGAAGTTGGTTTCCCTCAGAAATTCGTAAAATGGATTATGACTGCAGTGACTTCTGTATCATTCCGATTCAACATTACATAAATGGGAATTACACCGATGTTATGGAGGCGAAACGTGGTCTACGCCAAGGAGACCCCATGTCCCCACTTTTGTTCGTCATAATGATGGAATACCAATAGATGCCTAAAAAGATTGAAGCAGAATCCTAACTTTAACTTCCATTCGAAGTGTGAAAGGTTGGGAATAACGAACTTATGTTTCGCTGACGATTTGTTATTGTTTTCTAGGGGTGATAAAGAATCTGTCAAACTTCTTATGGATGCATTTGCTATTTTCTCGAAATCCACAGGCCTTAAGGTTAACCCGGCAAAATGCTGCATTTACTATGGTGATATGGATAACCAACTGAAGATTGACATTAGGGAGATGACTGGTTTTGCAGAGGGTAATCTCCCTTTCCGTTACCTGGGCGTGCCAATGTCTAGCAAGAGGCTGAATGTACAACACTATAGTAGTCTTGTTGAGAAAATTGTTGGAAAAATAACACATTGGAGCTCTCGTCTGCTGTCTTATGCAGGAAGAGTTTTGCTCCTCAAAAGTGTTACTTTTGCGATTACGCACTACTGGATGCAATGCCTACCATTTCCTAAAAGTGTGATTCAGAAGATAAACTCTATATGCCGTGTTTTCTTGTGGACAGGTAAAGATGGAAATAGTTGTAAAGCGCCAGTAGCTTGGAAAAAGGTGTGCAAACCAAAACGATACGGTGGTCTGAACCTTATTGATCTTGAGTTGTGGGATAAAGCTACTTTGATTAAACTTTTATGGAATCTAAGTGGTAAGACGGATAGGTTGTGGGAACGATGGATTCATACGTATTATATCAAAAAACAAAGTGTTATGGAGTTCCAAGTAAGTAACATCACCTCTTGGATTGTTAAAGCTGTTATGCAACAACGGGACGATGTCAAGCATAGCCAGGTGTGGATAGAAATGATGAATGGTGGTAGATTCCATATAAACAAAATGTACAAAGCACTGACAGTGGAATCTCAGACAGTTACGTGGAAATCTTTGTTCTATGGCAACTTAGCACGTCCAAAAGCAAAGGTTAATTTATGGATGGCCTGCAACAAGAGACTCCCCATGAAATCCAGACTGTATCGGTTCGGTGTGGTTGACACTCCAAAATGTTACTTCTGTGAGGAAGATGAAACGCAACGACACCTAATGTTTGAATGTATGGCAACAAAAAATATCTGGGCAAACATTTTGAGGTGGCTGCAAATTCACCATGTGATTGGCGGATGGGAAAACGAGATTGAGAGGATTATAAAGTACACTAAAGGCAAAGGGTGGCGTGCAACCATCCTAAAACTTGCAGCAACGGAAAGCATTTACGAGATTTGGAGGTATAGGAATGCTAAGTGCTTTGGAAATGATGTACATACACAGAAAACCGAAGAAAAAAATTATAGATACCATAGTTTACAGGGGTTGGACAAAGGAAAAGCTTCGACAACACCTAGCTAGTCTAATAATTCCTTAGTTTTCGTTTTGCTTTGTCTTTATGGAATTTCTGAGCTGGATCATTTTGATCGCTATGTAATGACTGTTTTTGAATTAATTCAATTTTCCTTGATTCAAGAGTAGCAACTTAGGAAGGAATATAATTTGGGGCTTGCGCTAGGTTCTTAAGAGAGAGAAAAATAGCACATTCGCTGGATGAATTCAAATATCAACATAAACAATATTAAGATGATAAGAAACCTACTGACTTCCAGAAAAGTCATATAGAACATCCACACAAAGTTGTGTGTTTTTATTCTAGGAATTAAGATGGAATGGAGCAATGCTCCTTAGTCCTTACCAGTGTTGTCAATGGCGGATGGCGGTCCATGGCGAAGAGCCAAAATCCCGCCATACCAGCCCCTTTGCGGTGCCGCTATTGCAGATTATGGGGGAAAAACGTGCAATAGCGGCCGTTATTTACCATTGCGGCAAGCCCAAAAACTGCCATGTATATCCGCCATAGCGGTCATGGCAGGGCAATTTGATAACACTGGTCCTTATAAAATAAACGTAGCAATGAAGAGGAAAACATTAATGTGATAAGCCCTGCTCAGAAGGAACCCTGTTGTTTCATGATTCAGACATCTCTCTCAACCATCAGGCTCTAACAAAATACATGCATGACTCCATCCACTCTCCCTAATTGGACTAATCTAACTAACTGATGCGCTGGCAAGCAGCTATAACTCAGCAGCATCCTTGTTCTTACGCTCATACACTCTCCATACTTTGGGCCTATTCTAATAAAAACCCACTAAAACATTTCCATCAGACCCCACAGCAGGGTCTATGTCCAATACCCTATTAGTATCCTCTCTCACTTGGGCACAAAAGAAAATTTACTAGAGAAGAAATACACAAAGACAAGCAAGTGTTAAAAGAAAACAGATGAAAGGACTTATACCAAAGAAACGTTAAGATAGTATATCTCCACAAAGCATTTTTACCACCATACAAAATCAATATATCTACTTCATTAACTCATTAGTAAAACATAGAAGGATGAATAGAAGAACATAAAGAAACAAAACTAGTGATATTACGTGAGAGGAAAAATACTTGAATAAATAACATTGTACAGATCGAACCCACTTTTATTTGATTAAGAAGGAAGAAAAGAAACTTAGAAGATGCAAGAAAAATGGTTACCTGTAAGAAATCGCATATGTTTGAGACATAATTTCGGAGCTTTTGCATAAATTTGTACTTCTCGTCAGCTACCACTAATGAGTTTTCAAGATCAGTAATCTTCAAAAGGGAGGCAGACAAGTTTTCATCTGTTTGGTTCAATGATGACATTGTTCTTCCATGTGATTCCTGTCATTTGTGGGGGCACACAAAAATGAAATTAAGAAAATATATCAATCCCCAAGAAGAGAAAGCTATATAAATTTCATGTAAAAGCAAGTCCCATTTCCAAGGCGGTTATCATGGTTGTTTTGTGTGAAAATATGCAATTATCAATTTACCTATCCATATACAACATAAATGTTTGCAAAAAATCCGATTGATCCAGTTAAGTACAAAAATAGTTTTAAAGTGCAAGTTACGCCTATACTATTGACCCCTCCACAACTATGGCTATTCTCTTCTTTCAACTCTCATAATTTATAACTCTCTGGATCATGAATAGAGAGAATGTGGGCATTATTTTACCATATGTAATCAATGCATTAAATTGCAGACTACATCACATGTGATACAGTTTCAGCATCTAGGTTGCAATGCTCGCTACAATCACATCATCCCTTGAGTGCAAACCGCATTGACGGTCAACTAGCCTAACCAACTAACCTATAATAGCCACAATTCAAACATGACAGCAACTGTAACTGAAAACCCTGAACCTAATGATCAACAGGATTCATCTGATCAATTGCCAGAACCCCTCAACCTCAACTAGGCAAATTTGATTCTTCTGACCAAGAAAACCTCATTCTTTTGATGCCAAAACTACTCATATGATACACTTAATGATTCTCTAACTTTTAACTCCATTTATTTTAATCAATAACACTGAGATCATAATTCATAATCAAAAAAATAGAACATTAATAAATGTAGACGACACATAGTGCACAAGATAAGCACAGGTATTAATCTGACAAGTGACACCTCAGCCTAATACATAGTCACTGTAGTACTATAAAATAAGCAATTCATACCTTAAGCCTCCTAACATTGTCTAGCAAAGCCTTTTTTGCAATCTCGGCTTGTTGAGATATAGGGATGGCATCCAAAGCCGGTGCTGCTGGGATTGCTCCTCCAATGCTGGTATTCATGTATGCTGCTACATTTGGAACTGCACCATACACAGTTGCAGCAGAAGGACCAACAAAACTGGGCTGTTGAGCAACTTGCACAACAGGAACATCACCACCACCACCACCCACCCTAGAAGGCCCTTCATCCATTCTCTTCCCCAAACCTTTCCTAAACTGCTCTTCTTCCCACATCCTCTCCTCCTCATCTTCCTCCTCCACTTCCACCACCACATCTCCTACCCCTTTAAACCTCTCATCAACACCCCTCTCATCCACATCCTCAAAAACACCCTTCTTCCCTTCTTCTCCCTTCTCCCCAAACATGGCAATGCGACCTCTAAACTCCGGTTCCTCGTCACTCAATCCCTCTGCAGCGCCATGATTGCTTCCACCGTCCAATGAGATATAATCCGGCGCAGGCGGCCGCGCCTGCCGAAGCCGCTCCCGCTTTGCTCTAATAGCTTTAATGGTCTCTTCATCAGGAATAAGCGCGTCTTTCTTATTTTGAATACCAACCGAAGAAAATTTAGCCTCAAACTCTTCCCTATCTTCAGAATCCGATTCATCCGATTCGCGTTGCGAAGTCACTGGTTTAAGGAGACCTTTTAAAACAATGACAGGTTCAGAGGAGGGTTTAGCATCGGAATTGGAAGAAATAGGACGAGAGGCAGTACTGGGAGTAACTAGGGTTCGGGTATTCTTCTGAAGCTCCCGAAGTGCTTCTTTGGTGTAGGTTCCGGCTTGTGGTTGAACATTGGAAGGAGAAGGGGAGTGTGAAATTCGGTCTTTGTGAGTGGTGATTTTGTGAGAGGAGGAGGATTTGGAGACGCGGTGGTGGGGTTTGGAGGAGCGAGGGCGGAGGGTTTCGGTGTTGTCGGTTTCTTCGTCGTCGGCGAAGCTGAGAAGCTTGGGGACTTGGGGCTTCTTAGGCTTTGGGGCGGGGGGTTTAGAAGGGAAGGTGGTGGGAGCGGAAGAGGTGTCTTCGTCGTCGTTGGTGTCTGCACGGCGGCGGAAGTTGCGGGATTTGGCGGTGGACATGGTGGCGGAATAGCACGACGTGAGTTTGAAGGCAAAGAAAGAGCATTGTATAATAATATAGGGGTTACAAAAATTATATGAGTTCAAAAAAGGATATAATTATGAGAAAATAGGTCATGCAGGGTCAACCAATCACCACCATGCATCCAATTAAAACATTCTTTTATTTAAAAAAAATTTAATGACATGGCACATTCATGATTTCCTATTGGATGACAGTGTAAAACTATTTTACACTGTCAGTGCACTACCTTTTAACTCTATAATTATTTTGATAAATTAAAAGTAATAATTTATCTATATTTGGTTATTAATTTCTAGACCAAGCTAATAGATTTAGAAGATTAATACTCCCTCCGTCCCACAATGAGTGACCCAGTACATCATTTCACACAGATTAAGAAAAGTGTAAAAAAGTAAGAGAGATAATATTGTTTTTACTATAATACCCTTATTATGTATTGGAAATGGTGAACTTTTTAATAATTAGAGGGTAGAATTGGAAAAAGTGTATTGGAAATTGAAATGGGTCATTCATTTTGGGACACCATTTTATTCCAAATGGATCACTCATTATGGGAGGGAGGGAGTATTTGATTGTGTAAATATTTGTTGACGTGATGCAACTGATCAAATTATATAAAAAAAGATATAGTGAAATATTTTTGAAATTAATCTAAAAATAATATTTTAAAATGATTTGATTAGACTTATATGAAAAAAAAATTACACGGCTAATAAAAAGATATTAACCTCTAAATTTAATTACTTAAATCTCCTAATTAATTTTATTTATTAAATAAATAAAAAATGATGATTTTATATATTAACAATATCTCTTTTGTGATTTTTTAATTAATAAATATTTATTTGATATAATTTAATTAAATATACATGTATAAAAAAAAATTGACCAGACTCATAAATGTTAACCTATTATGTACTATATTCATTGAGAATAATCAAAAATAAAATTAATTTGGAGATATCATTTTTAATGTAGGGGTTGAAAATATGGATAGAAATACCGAAATAAGCCAAACCAACTAAGAAATATTACTGAAATCATATAAATATAAGAGATAGTGGTATGACGTTGTTATACCGCATCACATTTTAAACTCTTCAAGGTCGTCAAATCTTTTAGGGTCATTTTTTCACCTTCGTCGTTGATATCTAGGTGTTTTTCGGTTCAGCGTCGTCGACGTGTGATTGTTGTTTCGTGGTTCTTCTGGTAGATCGATGCTCACCTCGTCAGAATCTTCGTGATTTTTGGGTGGTTTTGTCATCGGTGCGACCGCCGTTTGGCTGTTTGATGGTTCTGTTTTGGCAAGTTCCTTCTCTCACAGTGTTGGATCTAGTTTTTTCTCTTTGAAATTTTTGGATCTGATCTATGTTTTTCGGATAGCCATTATTGAACTTTTTGTGCTTGAAACTGATTTTACAACTTTGTTGATTTGATGTTGTTTTGGCGATGAAGTTTCTTATGCATCATTTGATTCAGTGTTTCAATTTTGGAATTAAAATACAAAAGTAAAGCATAGTTATCTTAAAGTATATGTGAAAATAAATTGAAAAAATTGTATGAACAATGTCATAAGTTTTCACATGTTCTCTCGAACAAATAGTATCACAAAACTTATGTTAATATGTAAGCTTAAATAAGTCAATTTAAATCAGTATTTAGTCTTGTTGATTTTTTAATATGTTAGTATATTTAAGCATTAGTTGAATTCTTTATTTATAAATGTTTAAATAAAATGAGATTTTATGTAGGCTCATAGGTCAATCGAGCCTTCGAAAAGGTCAGACTGAAAATTAAAAATAAGTCTATGATAGACCACATATCAGGTTTAGATTGAGCAAAGCTTAGCTCCGTCTAGCATATTCTCACCCATACTTAAAGGTAAAAATTTCCTATGTCTTTGTTTTTTTTACTTTTATCCTTAGTTTGTTTTTTTTATTTTAATAAAAAATTGAAGGTGTTAACCTCCTATTATAGGTGTGTTTCTATAGTAATGAAATTACAAGCACCTCGGATGTAGTCTAGAATTCAAATAGGGGAATGATCGTATAATACTTGCAAATAAAGTAATTAAAATTGAATTGAAAATTAAATTGATATAGAAAAGGGTTTAAGATTTAAACGTTTAATTGGGATTGACATAGAGGTTTGACCGGAGTCGAACCTAATTGAAATGAAAAAAAATTATATTTTTCATTTTATAAATGATATATAAAATTCTTATAAAAATATAATATACAGAATAATTTTAGAAATTATGAGAATCATATTGTTTTATGACTTAATTTTCTTTTTAATATGATATTTTGTTGTGTTCTCAAATGCTTGTAAGGTTCAGTATGAAAGTTCAATATTGGAAAAACTCAGAATTAACAAAGCAGTGAATAGGGGTTTCATTCTTGAAATCACAGTGAAGTGAACTTACATTACACATGAAACTTATCCTCATCCAAACCCATTTGACGATTGACTGTATTTCACGTCCACACACACATTCCGTTGCTAATTAAGTAACTATCCTATTTAAGGGAATGATCATGTCATTTTTCAAGTATTGAATCTCTTCACCGTTTAAACTTCGTTCATTGCTCTCTTACTAACTTGAGCGTTCAAGTTTTTCAATTATAACTTCATTTTTTTTCTTAATAATTTGTGGTAAGTATGTTTTATAAATTGTATTATGAATGCATTGTTTTCTATTATAAATATTTATTGAAAAATATGTTTTAGATGCATTATTATTGTTTGATATTTTAAATAAAAAATAATGAAAACTGCCTATAGATTTTTTTTTAATAGTTTTATAGTATATCGTTTTAAAAAAATTGATCTAGTGTGTAAATCATAAATCTAAAAAACAATGAGAGTATTTTTGTTGAAAGATACTCTCATTGTACATCAATTTAAGAGCACTTTTTATTTTAGAAAATATTCCCTTTTTATATCTAGCCATAACTCCTTTTTACCTTTAATCCAATAACTTTATCAAAGCTTTGATCTTTATAACAAAGAAATAATTCCAAACATTTATGTTATTTGTTAAACTCTTTAATGTGTGACTCTTCTACGATTTGCTTGTAAATTGTCTACCTCAAAATAAAAGTTCATCTAAAATCAAAAACTTATAAATTTTGATATATCACTCCAACACTTAAAAAAGGTTATATATATATATATATATATATATATATAAATTGATTTACACTTCATAATTTACTTGTGAAACTCTAAGTTGTTCATAAACTTTTACATTTTCCAAACTAAATCTCCACAAAGCCTTAAAAATTGGAGTCAATCCCTCTTGAAAACAACTTGAAGCAACATCATTAACATATTTCACAATTTGTTGGTGTCTATTTTTTGCTTCAATCAATCGTAATCTTGAATTTGTTAAGTTGTTATCAGAAACCTTCAATAGTGGAATTTCGTTGTCTTCAAAATCTTTTGATGCCTTCATTTTCATAAAAGAGTAATAATGTGAAGAATCGATTTTATTCCTCCTGTAATATGATCTAAGACTTAGTTTATAATCCTTAAAAAGATATTTCACTTTAACTTTGAATGTCTTTTCCTCTTTAAGTTTCTCATATAAATGATGCAAGTTTACTGCAAAATTATTAATAGCTTTAAAGACTTCAATATCTGAAACCTTGTTAATGACATTGTACCAACTGTTGCAAACTCCAAAAGTTAGACTAATTTCATCTTCATATTCTTCTTTTTCTTCATGGGTGCACTTTTGTAGCCAATCATTCAAGTGTTTCAGTAAGCCTTTTTGTTTGTTGAAGAAGTTACAAAAACACTTACCCCACTTTAAAATCACTTTTTCAAGTCTCAAAGTAGCTTTTGAGCTTGACTTTTTTATTTTTTGATGGACCCAATATATGTACCTGACTTTTGGATTTATTGATGACTTGGAATTGTTTCTGGTGACATGTACTCATAATTTTCCACAATTTCATTAAGCTACAAAATTTATAAGCACTCGAGAGATAGTTAAAAAACATCAAAATTAAAAATAAATAAAATATTTTATAATAGTTGCAAAAGCATTCTTTGTCGTCATAAGCACAGCACTCGTGAGAATATTAAGGAGAACTTATAAAAATAACTTATGACATATATAAATTGTTTTAACTTATTTTCGTAAGTTCTTTAGAACGATTTATGAAAACAACTTTTTATTTATTTGAAATCAATTTGCCCTTATTTTTATCTTTTATCATAAAAATATCTTTTACATGAGTACTTATTTAATAAGAGCTTATATTATAAGCCCTTAATTAACATAAAAAAGGAAAATTAAGCAGCTTACCCATCAATCAACTTTTTGAGTTCAAGAAGCATCTTATCATTTGTTAACTCGTGAATCTCTCTTGATATCACAATGATAGAAGTAACAGCTACATTGATTTTTGATTGTAGGATTTTAATTGAATCACTAATATCATCAATCTCATTTGACTCAGAACCTTTCATATCCAATTTTTTTAGCCTCTTATTCTTCTTATCTTATGAAATTCTAAGTTTTTCTTCACCCTGTAAATGTTTAGAAAAAAAGAAGTTAAACTATAAAAAACAAATTATATATATATATATATATATATATATATATATATATATATATATATATATATATATATATATATATATATAAAAATTGTTTATCGAAACTCCTTCATAAAGTTTCTTTTCCCATACATAAAGCTTCTCCAAAGTTGAAGAAAGGTCGTCAAGTTTTGTTTGATCATGATTTCTCTGAAATTTAGCTTTGGAAAACATTTTTGTTTTGGGACTTGATTGGTATGACATGTATGAAGAGTGCGAACACGGCGGTATCAAAGAGAATATCCTCCCAAGAGCACAAGAGGCAAAGGCTGTTAGGAGTAATGTTAATATGTATAGTTAAACACCTAAAAATTATAGTTAATGACATTTAAAACTAGGGTTAATCATATTTTGTAGATGATTAATGAGTTGCAATATATTTTAGCCACTAACATATTGCAAAATCTAAATTGTTGTGAAATTCGTGTCAAAATATCATTTGTCTAAAAGAATAGTAAATTGATGCACATAACTTTAACCGATAAATGCTATAAAACTTGAGATTTTACCTTTTAATTTTGTGCTTGGAGAGTGATATTGTATCTTTTCTCCTTCGAAAACCGGTGACAATTCTCTTCCACAATCACATAGATTTTTGAACTCATTCTTTATATCAACCATTGCTTCCTTTAGACTTATTGTGCTACTAGAAGTTGGTATTGAAACACAGTTAATTACCAAAGACTCACACTCGTGTATTGTTAACTTAGGTTTCAAGTTACTAATGATTATTTCTTCAATAGATGAAAACGAATCTCTATTTGAAGTTTTATTACTTGACATGATTAAACTTAGTTCACTTTCATTTTCTAAATCAGGAATTCCTTCTCTTTCCCTTATTTTTGTCTCATCCTCATCATGATGATCATAATTAGGAGCTTCATAATTCATACTAAATGGATAAGTTTGGGGCGGCGTCCTAGGCAGAGGAGGCGATGAAACAATAGCAGCATATTTATTTTTGTGATTAACTTCATTATTATGTAACTCGTTATCATGTTTAGGAGATACAACCATTGAATAAGTCTTGGAACCATAATGCACATGAATATTCTCATCTGAGGTTGATTCTTTGATCGATACCAAACTAGAATGAAGACTACTTAGTTCATCGTCTTCGTCTTCATTGTCATTGTTGTTATTATCACTATGCAAGTAATCCAAATCATCAGAATCAGAGAATGGAAATTCTAAGTTAAGACAAGAATGATCAAAGATCACAAACTCTTACTCAACATATTGATCGAGGGAATTGGCTAGCTTCAAAAGAAAGTCCAAATATATATCAAATGTTGTAGCTAAATTATATCTACAATACTTAGCACTTTTGATCATTCTTCCTTTCTTTACATAGTTTTACTACTAGTGATTCATGCAACTTTGAGTACAATCTATCTATGAATAAAAACAAGTTTGAAATAAATTAAAAAGTTGAAGAAAAAAAGAAAGAATAACATAATCAGAATAAATATTAATAAAGATATATTAAAATAATTTTTTTAGAGCAATAAAAAATCTAAAATACTAAAAATATATTTTTTTTTAAACAGTAACAAGCTTATAATCTTATTTATTTGGTTTGCAAAAGTAGAAAAAAGAAAAGTAAAACCTAATAGACTCAAATAATGGAAGATAGAAAAAGAGATTGGAAAAAGGTAAAAAAAATAATAGAGATGAATTTAAAAAACAAACCTCTATTTGTTGAAATAGAATAGAGAGTTTTTCTTTTGATAGAGTTAAAATAGAGACTTAAAGTTATTCTCTTTGCCCTTCTCCTATTGCTCCACTTTATTCTTCTTCTCTTTTTCATTTCCATATCTGATTCTTGAGAATTTGAACTCCAATGAAAATTTGTTAATTCATTCAAAATCACCATAACTCTCACTAATTTTTCTTCTATTTTTTTTTTATGAATGTATGATATTTACGTGATTTTTAAAGTACAATGTGAAAAGATTTAGAAAAAACAGATTAAATTGATTCATAATCAATTGCATTAAATGTATTTGTATTACCATTATATTCATCACTTTTGATTTATTTTCTTTCCTTTTTCTTTGATTTATTTTCTATTAAAACTAGGTTTTTTATTGAATGAATTCTGGTATTTATAAGAGTTTTGAGGTGCAGTGTAGTGGATAAGGGGGGAAATAAAATCTATTAAATTTATTGTAGAATCAATCACCAATGTTATTTTATTTTCACCTTTTAATTTTTATTTTTTTTCTTGTGATGATTTTGAAAATATGTAAAAGGAAAATTATAAAAAGGATCGCAACATACCATTATTTAGCCACATTTATTTAAAAGATATATTAGATTAGAAAGTGTGTGGACAAAAATACAAATGATACATTAATTTATTGAATATAGCTTTATTGCAAAACTGCATGTGTCAAATTTTAATTGAAACTTACAATTTATTTTTGTGATTTGAATTTGATTTTATTTCATGATTATAAATCATTTTATTATTCAATTATATACAATTATCTAGCATCTAACTCAATATTGAGTTCTTGTTTAATATATACAAGAGTGTGAGTCTTTGGTAATTAACTGTGTTTCAATACCAACTTCAAGTAAGAGCATGGTTGGGTTCACGAGTCAATTCCTAAACTCAAACGAGTTTACAAGTCTAAGAGGACAAAACAATCCAACTCTTAAATACAAGTTTACGAATCTAGGGCGACAAAAGGAGTTAACTCGCTCTTAAACTCATTTTCATGATTGACTCCTCAAACTTGTTCGTACTATGATAGACTCATGCAAAATTGGATAGACTCGCAAGTATGAGGGGTTTACTAGTTCAATGTGACTTTGGAAAGAAAAAAACACAAAACATGATTGATTTCAATGTTTCACCGGAAGAAAAAAAAAACCTAAAAGCATGATTGGCTTCAATGATCTCATGCGGTAGGAAAAAGTGATTAATGACATGCCAGATATCATAGTTGTATTAAGTTTTTGGAGGTGTTGTGTAGATTAATCACAATTCAATCTTGACAAAATAATTATAGGTCACATTTAACCACGTTTTAACAATAACAAATTCTATGAGGCCTTATTTAGGCAGGGTTTCACCATGACAAATTTCGGGCTTTGTCTGGTAACTCGCCTTGCATGCCCTCAAAGATGGTCAAGCCAAATATATGAGGAAATATGACATTGAATAGGCTCGTCATGCCTAAAAAATCTCGCTCTAATTAAAATAGCACAACCATAAGATGAGAAATATCAAAGCCAACAAAGCTAGTAGTAACTAGAGATATGGAACCCTAGTGTTGGAGGAGTTAAATGAACAATTGGCATCACTATACCTATTTTATAGGCAGTCAAGAGCATATATCTATAACCATAAATCAACACAACACCAATAGAAAGGATCAACTGCTCAAAATTAACATCGGTTCCATAATGACACTTAAGTGCATTCAAGTGTTATAGCGGTGTCTCTCTTCCCTACAATAGAACCATATCACCATATGAATAATGCATACATTAAAATGTTTCAGTTACAAGACAAGCATTTAATCTGCCTGCTCCAATGGATACATACTTTCACTTATCACGACATTGGTTCCTTTCCCGACTCAAAGAAAAACCCAAATGCCAAAAAGCGATGAAGAATTTGATTCTAGAGTTTGGTTTCGACATTTTTGTTACAATCCTAACTTCCTAGCCGGTAGCAAGAATTTAGGGGCAAATATTTCAGATTGGCCAAAAGGTCCAATAAGACCACTCCAATCTAGAGATTCACATATACAAATATGACAAACATGTAAGCCCTCACCAAAATACCCCATATAGGAACCAAGCAACATGCTCATCAGAACCATTAGAATCAATGCGACATTCTCACATATTATATGTTGCGTTTTCCAAGAGCGGTTTCAAATGTCGTCCACATATAAACTTAGTTAAGCCCCCATAACTAGGTATAATTCATTCATTCTAGGAAGTTACACCTCTCTAACCACGCTGAGTTAGACATTAGAGTATTAACATTATATTCCTCATCTTCGTACACCATAAACTTTTGTTGTCATACCAAAAGCTTCTACAACAAAGTTGATCAACTTCTCACCAAATTTATGTTCCACATCATAAAAATGTTAAAATCTAGAACCTGCAAGTTTGTTATTTTCGTAAATGTATTTTTAAGACTATTATTAGTTGAACCTATAAGCTTTTAAATTTCGTTTAACAATTGAAATTTTAAGATTAGTTTATGCGTTTGTTTGGTTCTGCGGTGAAAAGAATTACTTTTCTATGAATTGATAATGTAAAATTGATTATGGTTAAAAGTGTGTTGAATGTAAAGTGATTTATATTTGGATAACTTTATACAAAATTGAGTTGAACAGTAAATTTCAATGTAAAAGTCACGTTTAAACTCAAAAGCTACAAATTCTAACTTTAAGTAGAATAACTTCTTACGGCATAATCAATTCTACTTTAGAAGAACCAAAAACCTCAAAATCATGGCAAAATAAATTCTACACTTCTAAAATTGTTTTTGGCTTTTCCAAAAGTCAAACCAAATATACATTAAACTTTCACATTTTAATGGAATTGAATTTATTTAATTAATTTTTCAAATAATTACAAACGACATTATGCATAATGCTACACTATTATTCCTAAGGCTTTTTTTTATATCTTTAAATTAACATGGTAGAAATAAACAAAACCGAACGGAATAAAGCAAAGTGGGATTTAGTAAAATAGAATCGAGCGGGATGGAGATTTCATTCTATTACTTAAATAGTTTGCGACGAACCAATGAAAATTTTTCATTTTTCCTTAATCAAATAAATCATTCCCTCCATACCATACATTTCCCTCCATATTCCCGAAATACACAATTTTCTCTTTTTATTTCCAATATACCACTTTTTCATTAAAAAGTTTTTTTTATGGGCCCGCAATAGCTATTAGCATATATACCAATTTTTCATACAAAACTTTTTTAGGAGGGCCCACAATAGCTACTGGCGCGTGCAATCCAAAAAGAAATATAGGTGTCATGCTCTTAAAAGCAACATAGGCGACGATTGCATTGACGCGTGTCTTACATTATTCATGTAGAACAATAATAACTCGCGGTCGTTAATAGGATTGATGGTTGTGTTAAAAAAGATAGACGAGGGACAATGGTTTAGGAGACCTCCAACATACAATAAAATTGTTTGAAATGGAGGTATATTGGAAATTAGAAGGGAAAGTGGTGTATATCTCGGATAATGGGGAAAATATGTGGTAGTTATGGGAAAAACTCTAAACCAGATGGTAAGAAAAATTGGATAAGTGATGAAATAAAATGGAATAGATATCACTCCATTTCGCTTTTTCTCCATATGATTTATGTAATCCAAACAATTAAATTTTATTTTATTTCATCTCATACCACTCTATTCCATCATTACTCAAATTTTCGCGATAACATTTCCATAGTTAAACCAAAAGAAAACCCTTTCATATACCAAAAAAAGAAGGTCGTATACATAATTATTAGAAAAATCATCATCAAATCAGAGTGGCGCAGCGGAAGCGTGGTGGGCCCATAACCCACAGGTCCCTGGATCAAAACCAGGCTCTGATAAAAATAAATTTTACCTTATATTTTTTATTTATTTTAGATTATAAACTTTTTTAAAAAAAATTGCTTCAATTTTTCTTCCTTGTTATATTCTTAATTTCATCGTCTTTTTATCGTCTAATTAAAATGAATTTTACACACACACACACACTAAATCACCCGTAGAACATTTATTGGAAAATGTGAGAAGCCTAAAAATAAGAAATAAAATATATTATGACATGTTCTATATAAGATTATAAATACACAATTTTGCACGACGAGAGGGAGAGACATTTTAGCTTTAATTTTTGTGGCTTAACCAATCCTAGATGTCTTCCTTAGTCTTTTATCATATTTCATCATCACCAATATCAGACTTTGATTGAGAAACTCCAATCCCAAGAAAGTAACATAGAGGACCTAAGCACATCGTCACAAAGTTTTGAAATAAATGTTGTTTCAATGCCTTAATACCTTAATGGTCATCGCCTATAACTATAATGTCATCAACATAAGTCAAAAGATACATATATATTTTCTAGGTTGGGCACTTAAGAAATATTGGGCAATCTTATTTATAATAGATCATCCCAAACTAATGTAGAACATTGCCAAATTGTTAAAACCATGCCTGATGTGATTGTTTCAAGTCATATAAGGATTTTTTTTTCAATTTGTATACCAACCTATGCCCCTTAAGAAACAAACTCATAAGATTTCTCCATATAAATCTCTTTGATATCCAACGAAATTAAGGATCGGTGTTTCATGGTAACTGTAGCTATAAAGACGTAAGCTAATGTCATTTACGCAACAGGTGAAAAGGTACCATTGTAATATTTACCATCGACCTGGGTTTAACCTTTTGCAAGTAATCAAGCCTTTATTTGATAAACTTGTTTACTAGTTCCTACTTTAAAATTAAACACTCACATAAAATCAACAATAAATTTTTCCAAGAGAATGTGTGTAATGCTATATTTGTGAAAGACCTACCGAGGGAGAGGAAACTATTGTCACTAGTAAAGGGCCACATCTTTCTACTGCCCATAATATGGGAAGCCTCGCCTAAAACATTACCCACTCGCTCGTTTAGGGAAACATGGGAAGTGACATGTTTTGTTCAGAGAGAACCCTGGTCAAAACACTAAATAATGTATTCCTAGGAAGTAGGGATTTAACGGTTCACAACTATGACTAGGTGGGCGGTTATCATTCTTGAGAAACCCTAGTTCCAAGATCATTAGCCTTTATAAATAACTCATCTCTAGAATGAGGAAGAACAATTAAAGACACATGAAATACTCCATAAATATAGAACTTTTCACCTCGAGTGAGCTTGCTTTCTCCTCACTTCTATCACTTGAAAACAAAGCTTCTCACCATTGCGGATGACTAACCCAAAACTAGGGGCAGATAGACTAGCTTCGTCCAAAGAAGATATGCCTGCCGAATATTAAATATATAATATCTACCCATAAATATGAATTAAGGATAGACACGAACAATAGAGGACAATATCGAATTTTTTTAAAAAGATGTTGTAGGTTTTCATCCCCACAAATTTATTGGATAGACTCACGAGTATGCGGGGGTTTAGAAGTTCGATGTGATTTTGGAAAGAAAAAACACAAAACATGCTTGACTTTAATATTCCAGTTACAATACAAGCATTTAATGTGCATGCTCCCAATGATATATGCTTTCACTTATCACGACATTGGTTCCTTTTCCGACTCAAAGAAAAGCCCAAAGGCCTAGAAGCAATGAAGAATATGATTATAGAGTTTGGTTTCAACACTTTTGTTATAATCCTAACTTCCTACTCTGTAGCAAGGATTTAGGGGAATCTATTTTGGATTGGCCAAAGGGTCCAATAAGACCGCTCTAAAGAGATTCACCTATCCAAAGATGACAGACATATAAACCCTCACCAAAATACCCCACATTGGAACCAAGTGTAACGTCCCGAATAATTCGATCAATTAGTTAATTAATTGTTTGGAAATGATGGACGAATTATGAAGAGAATGTGAAATATCGGACTTCGAATAATCATAATGTAATTGATTATTTAATTTCCGGTGGTGAGATGCCAATTTAGTTAATTGGGTCTGTTTTGGGGGTTGACATAAGAATTTGGGGGTGTAAAGCTTGAGCCCAATAATGAATACATAAAGTAGTATTATAATTAAATTAGTAATTATAATAAAAATATAAGGAAAAATATAATAATAGTATTATTATTTTATTAAGTGAATGAGGAAGTAGCCCTAGATGATCAGAAGAAAAGAATGAGGGCTTTGGGAGAAGTAGGAAGTGAGGCTGCCGATGAAGCGTGGGGTTCATTTTCTATAACCGGGATTATGATAAATCGTATGCGGGGTTTGGGTTGATAAAATTATTATTGTGATTGGTATTGTTATTATCTATGTGTTGTGACTGTTTTGACATTTTAAAGTATGATGAGAAAATTTGGCTGTAAAATTTATCTCGGTGCTGTGTATATTCATGGTGTTTTGGCTATTATGAAGTTTTCTAAAAATTTGGCACTGAATCGATTATGTTGATGAATGTCTGTGGATTCATATTTCTGGAGAATGTGTTGCTTGAGTTAATAGAATCAATAATATATGAAGAATGATTATGTATTAATGAATAAATTCTGGGCTCGAACCAGTAGAAGATGAGAGAATTTGAAGAAGGAAATAGGTGGCGGGGCCACAAGACTTGGGGCGGGTGCCCCTTATGCCTTATGGGAGTGTGGCAGGCGTCACAAGTGGGAAGGGATAATAGGGCGGGCGCCCCTTGTATCAAAGTGGGGGCCACTCCTTCCTTGCTTAATTAGGTGACGTGCAATATATGTTACACTATATTCTTTTTCTGGATTAAGGCATAGCATAATAATGTGATCAATGTGTCTAGAAATGAGTAATGATTTAATTATAAGGGATGAAATTAACTCATTAGAGATTGATTATAGTAGAGGGACATTAACAGAAGTAATGAAAATTGGAGCAATAGCGTAATTGCAGAGGTAGCACATAGATGTAGTTCTGGTGGTAGAATTATACTCTAATACTAGTAGCACATAGATGTAGTTCTGGTAGCAGAATTATATTCTGATAGTAGTATGTAGCAGAATTTAATTAGTAGGTTTTGGAAGATGAGTGTTAATAACAGAGCTTGGCGATTAATGGAGATGGTGCCAAATAGAAATATTAGTAATTTTAACCGATAAATTAATTAACCTATTTAGAACGAGAGTTATCCGGATCAATTACGGAATGCGTGTAGGATGTTTTGGGTTAAATGTGACATGTTGAATAATTATCGAAAACCCGTGAATTGTTGTAGAATTATTCGTATTAATTTGTTGTGATGTTTTGCTGATGTTGTTGATGTATATTGCGATGCGGTTGCCGTTGTTGTGAATTGTCGTGATGTTTTGATGTTGTTGTTGAATTGTTGTTGTTGTTAAGCTGTGAAGTTGCAGGTGATGAACTGTGTTGTTGAAATACTAAGTCACAGGCTTAAGCCAACATTGTGTTAATGGATGTTGTGATGTTGTTGTAAATTTTGTTAATAATGCGATGTCACAGGAAGTTTTAGTGACAGTGACTTACCTTTATTTATTGGTAACAACGGTGATATAGGCTTATGCCTATGCGATGAATGATTAATGTTGTTATGTGATGTTGCATGTGTCGAGTCACATGCATTGCATATTTTTGTGACGGCCTGGATTATAAAAAACACTGACGAAGGCTTATGCCTGTTTTGATGTGCCTCTAATAACTAGAAATTGGCGATGGGGGATGAAGCCATGGGTACCACATGCACGTGCATTGTTATTGTCACATTTTGTTTTGCATAAGTGTGATGTAATTGTGAAGTGTTGTGATCTGATTTTATGAATGTATGTGAGATATTGTGACTTGAATTATGATATGAACTACTTGTTGGATATTATGATGTGAATTGCAATGTTAATACTATGAAGTGGTGATTTTATGATACTCGAACTCTAATGCATATTGTTTGTCATACTCCTGTTTATATGGTTCGATATCTCATCCCTTTTGTTTGAATGTTACCCCTTTGTTGATAACGAGCAGGTTAAGAAGATTAGTGCGTCTGCGAGATAGCTTGGAAGATGTTAATCTTCTGTTGCTTTTGTTGAGTCAGTCTTACTCTGATATGTAACACTCGGGAAGGGATGAACGTTTAGTCGCTGTGTATTGATGTATACATTATTTTGATAACATGAACATGAATAATTTCCGCAGTGTATGAAAATGTGAAGTTTAATATTTATGAAGTATACTATGGCTCATCTGAATATTAGTGTTATATATCTGTTTTATTAAAATGAGAAGTTGTTTTGTGAGGTATGATTTAATGTTACGTGTGACATCCTAATTGCATGACTAAAATGTGTGAAAGAATTAATATGATTTTCTTATTAATATGCGGGGTAAATTGGGGTGTTACACCAAGCACGAGGCTCATCACAACCATTAGAATCAATGCAGCAGTCTCTAGAATTGAATATTACCCCCTTCAAGAGCGATTGCAAATGTCTTCCATATATAAAATTAGTTAAGCCCCTATAACTAAGTATAATCCATTCATTCTCGCAAGTTACACCTCTTTGACCACACTGACTTTGGCATTTGAGTACTAACATTGCACACCCAATCTCCGTCCACTAGATACTTTTGTTGTCATAGCGAAGAACTTCTACGACAAAGTTGACCAACTTCTCACCAAATTTTTGTTCCACATCATAAAAATGTTAAACTCGAGAACCTGCAAGTTTGTTATGTTTGTAAATGTATTTTTAAGATTAGTATGAGTTGAACCTATAAGCTTTTAAATTTCGTTGGACAATTGAAATTTTAAGATTAGTTTAAGCGTTTGTTTGGTTATGCGGTGAAAAGAAATGATTTTCTATTAATTGATAATGTAAAATATATAATGGTTAAAAGTGAGTTATATGTTAAGTGATTTATGTTTTGATAACTTTATACAAAATTGAGTTGAATAGTAAATTTCAATGTAAAAATCATGTTTAAACTCAAAAGCTACAAAGTATAAGTAGAATAACTTCTTAAGGCATAATCAATTCTACTTTAGAAGAACCAAAAACCTCAAAATCTTTGCAAAATCAATTCTACACGTCTAAAACTGCTTTTGGCTTTTTCAAAAGTTAACATTTTGAAAAGTGGAATTTAGTGAAATGAAACTGAGCGGGGTGGAGATTTCATTCTATTGCTTAAATATTTTACGAGAAACTAATGAAAATTTAACATTTTGCCTAAATCATAGAAATCATTTCCCTCTATACCACATATTTCCCTTCATATTCCCAAAATACATCATTTTCTCTTTTAATTTTGAATATACCACTTTTTCATACATAATTTTTTTGATGGGCGCAATAGCTATTAGCATATATACCACCTTACAAAAGTTGTTTTTAGGCGGGCCTGCAATAGCTATTGGTGCATGTAATCCAAAAAGAAACATAGGTATCATGCTCTTAAAAAGTAACGTATGCGACGATAACATTGACACATGTCTTACATTGTTCATTTAGAACAATAATAACTTGCGGTCGTTAATAGGATTGGTGTTTGTGTTAGAAAAGATAGGCGACCTCCAACATACGATAAAATTGTATAAAATGGAGGTAGATTGGAAATTAAAAGGGAAAGTGGTGTATATCGGCGATAATGACGAAAATATATGGTAGTTATGTAAAAAGCTCTAAATCATATGGAAAAAAACTAGATAAGTGATTAAGTGAAATGGAATAGATATCACTCCATTTCGCTTTTTCTCTATATAATTTATGTAATCCAAACAATTAAATTTTATTTTATTTAATCTCATACCACTTTGTTCCATCAATCTAACCAAAGTCTATGTCCTAATATATACTACTAAAATTTTCTCAATAACAATTTCACAACTAAACAAAATGATTTTTTTTTATATACATAAAACAAAGAAGGTCATATACATTATTATTGGAAAAATCATCATTAAAATTAGAGTGGCGCAGTGGAGCGTGGGAGGCCCATAACACACAGGTCCCTGGATTGAAAAATGAGAAAAGCCTAAAAATAAGAAAAAAAACATATTATGACATGTTCTATATAAGATTATTAGGACACAAATTTGCATAACGAGAGGGAGAGACATTTTAGCCTTAAATTTTGTCGCTTAACCAATCCTAGATGTCATCCTTAGGCTTTTATCATATTTCATCATCACCAATATCAGATTTCAATTAAGAAACTCCAATCCATAGAAAGCAACATAGAGGATCCAAGTCTATTGTCAAAAAGTTTTGAATTAAATGTTGTTTCAATGCCTTTAACTTTAATGGTCGTTGTCTATAACTATAATGTCATCAACATAAGCCACAAGATATATATATATATATATATATATATATATATATATATATATATATATATATATATATATATATATATATTAGGTTGAGCACTTCAGAAATATTGGGCGATCTTATTTATCATAGATCATCCCAAACTAATGTAGAACTTTGCCAAATTGTTAAAACCATGCCTGATGTGGTTGTTTCAATTCATATAAGGATTATTTTTCAATTTGTATACCAACCTATGCCCCCCGAGAAATAAACTTATAAGGTTTCTCCATATAAATCTCTTTGATGTCCAACGAAACTTAAGGTCGTTATTTCATGGTATCCATAGCTATAAAGAGGTAAACAAATGTCATTTACGCAACAGGTGAAATGTAACACCCCAAATCTACCCCTCAAATAATAAGAGAAATCAGAGTATAAAATATCGAAACAAGCAACAAATTTGAGGCATCACATATTCGACTTAAACAAAACTACAATTCATGCTCAAAGTACATGGATACATAACACTTATATCAGAGGAAACTCATAATTCATCGCATACATAAATCCAAATAACTTCATCATATTGCAGCGGAATTCAAATAACAACATAATATCTAGATCAACATATGTCTTTGCCAACATGGCACAATGTGTCCAAAACGTCTCTACGAGACACAACATCAAAGTTCAAGAAAAGATAATCAACATAAAACAAGACACAAGCAAGTATCGCAAACATTCCCCCCGAGTGCTACGTATCAGAGCATTGACACACCGACTCAAGCTATAAGGTACACGGCTACTCCACGTCGTTACCTGCACGTTACCAACGGAGGGTAACATTCAAACATAAGGGGTGAGATATCATTCATTATAAAGAAACGTATGATAATATTCTAAGCAAGAGAAAAGATCATACATTGGTCACCACTTCTCATCCCCATACTCAATTCAATGATTTCACAACACATAATCACCTTAAGGAATGATAACAATGTCATCAATTCAACTATGACAATATATACAATTCGCAAGTAAAATTCCATACAATCGCAATAAACCTCTCATCATCAAGTCACCACATCATAATCAAGTAAGACTCGAATGCAATTCACATGTGACTCGACTTATACAAATGCATGTGGTACCATTCGGAGTAAAACTCCCACGTCTCAAGATTTGCCATTGGGCACACCGTCGCTAATTGCCATTAAGGCCACCGTCACTTTTTACCATTAAGGCCACCGTCTCTTTATGCAATGGATGTGACTCACTAAATGCAACATCCATACAATCACGACAATCACAAATACATCACAAATACCGACTAAACATCATTACTTTTATAGTAATTCACCACTTCCCAATCACGTCGCTACGTTGCATCATCATACAACAACACACCACTTCACCACACAAATCATAACATCAAACAAATACATTTAAAGAAGGATTTAAAAAGGTTTATAAGCATTCCTAAATCATATTCATTAGAAAGGTCTCAATTGTAGCTTCGCATAGGTTCAAACGGCACTTAAAAAGGAGTTATGGTTCAAAAGTTACATCATTTCAAAGTTTAGGAAAATTCTGCAAAACAGGGTTCGCGGCGCCAACAGGGTTCGCGGCGCGAACAGAGCGAATCCAAAAATCCCCAACTTTCTGCCAAGCAGTTCGCGGCGTGCACAGGGGGTCGCGGCGCGAACTGAGTAGATCCAGTTTTCCCCAAGTTTCTGCAAGAGGTTCGCGGCGCGCACAGGGGTTTGCGGCGCGAACTGGCGATTTCAGAAACCCCCAAAACACAGAAAACAGCATACGAAACCCATCCAAAAACCCCTAAACTTAACCCAATCAAGTTGGAAAACATCAAACATCATGAACAATCACAGAATACGTGATATAAACACAAATACAACACATATTATGGGTCTTATAACATCATAACATCTTCAATCATGCTTAGATTCACAATTTCATGGAAGTTACTCATAAACTCTAACAATCTCTATTCAATTTCTACACAATCATGGATAACAACATATAATTAAAACCCCACCCAAAACATCATCATACATCCCTTTAGCATGAAAGAATCCCACCATTACCTTAGGTTTTGGATTGAAGTCAACTCTATCTTCAACCTTGAGTTTCTCCTCCTTCTCTTCACTCTACTCTTCTTTCACCAAAAACCCCAAAATGAACTTCTAATTTCTATTTCCTCTAAAACCCTTGTTTTAGTTAAACCCTTACTATCTTAAATTACTAATGGGCTCTAACTAACACCCCTCACTTACTAATACCGACTTAGGCCCAATTATCAACCACACTTACTATCTTATTTTATATACTAATAATTCCCAAATAAAACATGATCGCGACTTTACGTGTCTATTAATCTAATGACTGCAAGTGCACAGTCGTGTCGTGTAGTTTTAAAAGATATCGAATCCACAGGGACTATGAATCGATCTACCGTTATCTAAGGTTACTATGTAAAGCTAGGGCTACTAAAATTTCGATTGTTCCTAAGGGAAAGTGAGTGAAAAATTAAGAATATAATAAAAGACAAATATCAGTATGTATTTCGTTTAACTTTAGGTGATCCGAAGGTCCATTGGCTTTTGCATAATTTAATTAAAAATCTTTACTAATTCAATTGATTAAAAATCCTCGTCTCAAACTTTCGCTCTGTTGATTTAGATTACTATCCTAATCCTAATGTACGCTTTCGCCATCCCATTAGATTTTAGAAAATCTTTTTGGAAACAACGTAATTAATAAAATGCCCGTTTTATGAAGTTGTTATCTATTTAAATCTCCTAATCTCAAACTTTCGCTCTGTTGACTCGGAACATGCTAATATCCCTAACGTACGCTTTCGCCATCCCGCTCGGGTGTAAAAACAATTTTTGAAAATAAATAAGTCCCAATTAGTTTTAATACGCTTTCGCCATCCTTAAAACTAATGTCCTATGTCTACTATCCAGTTAAAGATCTCAAACTTTCGCTCTATTGATTTTAACCTTTGACTGTCTTAACCCCTCAAACTTTCGCTCTATTGGTTTTAAGACTTACTAATTAAATTAGACATACAGACCAAAAACAAGTGATAGTTAATAAAACATAATCAAGCCAATTTATTTCGGATCCCTACGGTTAACTTACTTTACATACCGATATCTTTATAAATTAACCAGACATATTAATATGGTTAAACATGCATAAATCGGTTCGGTTCATAATAATAAGCATAGTAAATGGCATACAATATATCATGCAAATAAATATAAATAAAGGCGGTAAATAAAAACCTGAATTAAATAAATGGTAATTGGATCTTCAAGTACTGAACTTCCACCACAGATTGGCTGGATCGTTCTTCGAATGGCAGTAAATAAAACAAGGAAATAAAAGCGATAAATCTAACGTAAGGCTAGATCTATAAAAAGTTCACAACAATTTCCAGTGTAGAAATCGTTGTGAGAAAATAAGTGTTTGAATGAAAGCAGAATAAAGAAATACGGTTCGCGGTACAATTTCGGCAGCACTTCGTTGGCAGGAAATCGGACTCTTTGGACTAAAGTGACTGCTTCTATTTATAGGGGAAGCTTTGCAGTTGCTTTGCATGAAAAGAGGAGATTCTGCAGACTGGCTTGGAGACGTGCGTCTCCGATTCTTCAGGGAGACTGGGTGCGTGACTTGAGACGTGCGTCTCAAGTGGAGAATCTTCAGGGAAATGGAGACGTGCGTCTCCCTTTTGCTGATGTGGCATAGGGACGTTGGAGACGTGCGTCTCCTCTTACTTGTGTGCATTGGGCTGCTTTCCTTCATGGGCTGGATTGCTTCATTGGGTCTTTGGGTCTCTTTCAGCACACTTGGGCCTTATTTGCACTCCCTTTTTACTTCAGCATCTATTCTCCGTCTTTTAGGCATAGATATGGGTCGTTTTAGCTCCATTTCTTCTCTTTTTCGCAAATAGTCGTAATTAGAGTGTAAAACCTGAAACAAAGCAAATACTCGCGTAATATCATAATAAATTAACATAATAAACGGAAAATGCTATAAATATCTATGGATTTTAAGCTAAATATACGATATAAAATCGTGTTATCAAATTCCCCCAGACTTGAACCTTTGCTTGTCCTCAAGCAAAATAATAAGATAAAGATAAATGAAACACACTTCCACCACGTCGTTCGGTTATACTCAGCTACATAGTGTTCTTAAAAAAAATGATAATGATCCTAGCAATAAACTTATAGTAGCAACACTAAACAACTCCTAGTATGCATACCAATCCGAATCATGCCATTATAGCTTATCTTTGACTCGTCATCATGTTTTACCCTTTTCATTCGCGCGCAATCACATTAAGCCCATTATCTTGACACGCACATAGCAGAGTAGTCGGTTAGTGACTATGATCCTTCTCATGGAGTTCTGGCACATTATGTGGTATACTCCTTAGCACTCACTTGTAGATTGTGGGGAATCGGACAATAGTCTTTCCTACCAAGTTCAGTACCAGATGACTTCTGAACCAATCAACAATGAGTTTTTAAATTCTTTGTATTTGAGATTTGCGACCGTTAGGTTAAATGATCTTGTGAGGACCACCTTACTTAGTAGGCACATTTCTTACTATGGTTAAGCACATAATTGTTATTATGAGGATCATACACTTATATTCATCGACTCTCTGCGTAGTTTGTATCTAAGACGGTGCCGACTGCTAGAATAAACTACTAAGGGTTACTTCAAAACTTAAAGTCGATAGTTTCGGTATAAAGGTTATTCAAATCGGTTACGCATACTCGGGGGTTTTAGAGTGTTGGGACAATAAGGAGATTGACTATATTCAGTTTCAATGCGTTGAGTGTTTGAGTAGCTTCGTATTTCTCGAACGTGTGGGGTTTGCATTTATCGTTTAGGAGCAAAATTTTTTGTTATGGCTCAAGAAAATGGAAGAAAGTGTAATAACTATGGAATTATACATATAAGACTTAAATTCCATAAATACTCTTTTATTGAATTAGAAAAACATTACAAGGAAGGGAAATAAACTGAAGGAAAAAATAAAACTAAAGGAAATAGAAATAATACGACTCCCCCAGACTTAGATGATGCAGTGTCCTCAATGCATGAGAACTACTCCTCATTGTTGCGGTTGCGAGAACTGCTTGCGCCTCTTGTACGAACACGGCGACGTCTATCAGGAGGAGAGTCATTCACACGAATGTCAAGATCATGCAAATATGTAGCAATTTCAGTGTATTGACTTTCGTTCCTAATAGCATAGTCACGGTGCTCCTGTTGCATCTCTCGGATGAGCCTAATTGTTTCAGTTTGGTTTGTCTGCATAGCTTGAACGAGTTGATCTTGGCGTAGAATAGCAGCATACATGGCCTCAAGAGTGATAGGCGGAGGGTTGTTTGGAGGAGGTTGGTTGACATCACCTTGCCCTTGGTTGAGTTCTTCTTCATTTGCATCCATAGGTTCATTAGGATGTTCTTGTTGGTTATCTTGAGGGTTGTCTTCAATAAGCCTCCAACGCTGAACATAACGGATGTTGATTCTTTCAGGGCATGGAAGGATGACATAAGGAATAAGAACTTTGTTGACGACCAAAGTGTATCGGCCATCATGGCGGGGTGAAACCAAGTGGGAGTCACGGCAGTAGGTGAGGTCGAGTGACTGAGCAGGCTTCATGAGATGTGAGAGTGAGAGGAGCTCGTCACCAAGACCTAAAGCACAGGCCAAGGAAGTAATAATTCCGCCAAGCAAGAATGGGTTTGTAGCGGGGGCGTTGACTAAGCCTTGGATGTGTTGGAACATGAACGGTGCGGCGTTGAAACGGATATTGTTGAGCGCACAGTAAAGGAAAAATAGTTCATTTTGGTTTACCTTGTGATTGTTAGATCTCGCAAAGATAGTATGCCCCAAAACACGTTGAAAATAACGTATAGCGGGGTTTTGAATGTGAGAAGCATGGAGAGCTCTCCAACCGGTAGGATTTTCGCCAGTGAGATTGAACCAAAATTCAAAAGCGAGTTCCTCCCAAGATCGACCATTGAGTTCTTGAAAGATTGAGCAGTGAGAATTTGGTGCATGATTGAAATGCAAATATGAAGCTACGACATCTTGATCTAGAGTATATTCACGGTTGAACATCCGAAATTGGATGCTACCGGTTGAGAGTGGTTGATTAGAGGGAGTGTCGTAGTTGAAAGAACTCAAAAATTCTAAGACGAGCGACTCATAAGTAGGGACGGGTTCGGTACAAAGATGGTGGAGGCTAGATTTAGTGAGCAAACGGGTAACACCATCAATGAGACCCAAAGTTTCTAGACACTCGGTGTTCACAAATTTTGTGGGAACGACCGAACGTTCGTAGAAGGCGACATATTTTGTTCGTTGAGCATCATTGTCGTCATCTCGGAAGATAATATTTGAAAGGTCGGGAGGTGGTCTCTCGGGACGCTCACTACGGATGAATGAACGTGGAGGCATGGTGAGTATGAAAATGGAAAACAGAAATGTAGTGTAGAAGAATAGAGAATGTATGAAGGTTGTGAGGAAGAAGAGTGGTAGTGGTGTGGTTTTATAGTGAGGTTTGATAATGGTGTGGTTAATGGAGAATTAAAATGGATTAATGGTGGTGTTTGAAGTTTGAATGAGTAGAGAAGTGGGAAATGAATAGAGTTTAAGAGGTGAATGATGGAGGATGAATGAGGTTTATGGAGTTTAAATGGAATAAATAAGGGGAAGAATGAGGAAGATGAATTTTGAAATTCAAATTCAAAATTCAAAATGGGAGTTATTGGGGTGCTGCAGCGTGGTCAACAATGCAGACTGCTGCCCTTGGGAGACGCGCGTGCGTGGTCAACAATGCAGACTGCTGCCCTTGGGAGACGCGCGTCTCAGGCAGTCAGTCTGCTAGGGGACAGAGCATGGACACGGGCGTCTCCTGTCCTCTGAATGATTCCTGCTGGTCCCACACAGATGGAGACGTGCGTCTCCTGTTGTAGGCAAGTGGTTCACGCATGCAAAGGACCAGACAGTGCTGACAGATACCATTAAGTGTCCATCAGTTCAGAGCAGTGTCGAATTTTAATACTATTAACAGCAAAAAGTGAGAAACAGGCAAATATATAGCAGTCAATAGCAGTGTAATATAACACAGTAGCAGTAATCAAAAGAATATTGCATTTAAAATTAAACCAGTACTGAGTGTTAACATAAGCAGAATGTAATATGCAGAAAAAATAAAAATCTAACTTATGAATAAAAATTGCTAAAACTAGAAATAAAATCTAATAATCTAATACGGTAACATCTAGCCACGTCTATTGTTATGCTCATTAGACTGAATGTGTTTGAAAACTTCGTCGAACTGAGCATTTACGGTGTCGATAAAATCGAAGAACTGCATTTGCAAAGTGTGTAGCTCGTTGCGCACATGTTGGACATCTTGTTGTAGTGCAGTGATGGCTTGCTCGTGCGTGTTCAGATTAGGCATTCTTTGATTTACCGATGCGGTGGATGTAGCAGGTTGTTGTTGCTCGAGCTCGACATCAGTCATATCAACAGTGTAATCATCAACAGAATCTTCAGAACGAGTCTCAGGCTCATACTCAGATATAGGGTCATCTACAGAAAGAGGTTCGTAATCAGGAATGGGTTCATCTTCAGGATTAGGTTCATAGTAACCAGGAGGAGTGTCAGGCTCAGATTCTGATACATGCATTTCCTCATCAAAATGTTCATAGGCTTGAGGGGTTTCAGGTGAGGGTTCTCTTTCAGGAATCTGATCATAGAAAAGCCAGTTTGCAGGGTTGTGCACACTCGTCCTAGGACTCGGTAAGGTGAACTGATCCAATACTTTGTTATCAATGAGTAAATCAAACTGATCAGGTCCAAGGTTACCGATGATACCTCGGTTAAAGCAGAAGTGAATGTCCATAGAATTGTGGGAGCCAAGAGGTGTCAATCTAAGCAAAGGTACTCTCATTCCTATAGCATTAGCAATCATAGTGACGAATCCGCCGATCCTAATAGGTGAAACTTCGTCTTGCGTGATGCGCTCGAAGTTTGTTAGCATGAATGCGATGGCATTGACCGGGAGATTCTGAGAGGTACAAAACATGATGAACAACTCTTCTCTAGAGACTTCAGTGACATTATCGGGTTTACCAAAAATGTAGTGAGCAAGGATCTTATGGAAATATCTGAAGGCTGGGTTATGGATGTTCTCAGATTGAAATTCATTCTCTTCAGGGTTATCGTTTCCAGTGATCTTGCCCCAATACCGTTCCAACTCCCAGTAAGCAAGATTGTCTTCAGCTACTTTGGTGTATGCATCTGATCCATGAGGTAGTTCTAGCATTTCAGCAAAATCTCGGATGCAGAAATTAAACTCCATACCAAAGAGTCTAAAGAGAATGACTCCTTTTCTCAGTCCTTGTCCACAGTTTGGAAGATAGGTCAGTGAGCTCAAGAATTCCAGAGTGAGCTTCCGGTAAGTACTAAATTTGCGGAACAGGTGAGAACCAGTCCAACCAATTTGGTTTAGCAGGTGTAGGATGCTCTCTTCGATACCAAGTTTCACCATAGTAGGTTGGTGAGGATAGCAAGTCAAATCCATGTGTCTTTCAGCCAGCTTATTAAATCTTGCTTCTTGTCCTCTACCACGGAACACAACTTCCATATTATCAACTCCTTGCA
Source organism: Vicia villosa (assembly GCF_029867415.1). Taxonomy (NCBI): domain Eukaryota; kingdom Viridiplantae; phylum Streptophyta; class Magnoliopsida; order Fabales; family Fabaceae; genus Vicia; species Vicia villosa. The sequence continues at coordinate 153,745,251 of NC_081181.1, forward strand.
TCGTAGTTAGTAGTTAAATGAAAAACCTAGAAGTTGAAAATATTAAGATTAAGTTAGAACTAGGCTAGCGTTTATTTTAAAAATAAAATTAAATAAAATAAAGTAAATGAAATAAAATTAAGGAACAAGTTATAATAATAATTATAATTATAAAAAGGAAATATTTTCTTGAATTAAGATAGCAGTTATAATTATAATAATTATTATAAGATGTATGAAAAAAAGGTAAAAAATGATTAAAATGAAAATAATTAAAAACGGAATATCTAAATGAAAATAAAAAGTTAAAAATAAAAATAAAAATAAAAGATAAAATAAAAGAATAAAATAAAAGAGTAAATAAATGTGGGTTGTCTCCCACCAAGCGCTTTGTTTTATGTCGTAAGCTCGACGATTTTAAAATAGAAAACTATTTTTTCGAAAGATCGGGCAGTTCGTCAAGTTTAAAAACTTCGATGTTTTCATCGTGTTCGAGATGATGGTAATACTTAAGACGTTGCCCATTTACGACAAAAGGCTTGACGGTTTCTCCTTTGATTTCTATCGCTCCACTCGGGAATATGTTAGTTATTTCGAAAGGGCCAGACCATCTAGATCGTAACTTACCAGGAAATAATTTTAGTCTAGAATTAAATAAAAGTACTTTATCGCCTATGCTAAAATTTTTCCTAGATATACGCTTGTCGTGCCATTTTTTCGTTCTCTCTTTATAGATATTGGCGTTTTCGTAAGCGTCTTGTCTAAGTTCTTCTAATTCGTTTATGTCTAGAAGTCGTTTCTCACCAGCGGCAGTGTAGTTTAGGTTTAAGTTCTTAATGGCCCAATAGGCTTTATGTTCTAACTCTACCGGGAGGTGGCATGATTTTCCATAAACGAGTTTGAATGGGGTAGTTCCTATTGGAGTTTTGAAAGCTGTTCTATAAGCCCATAAAGCTTCATTCAGCTTGGTTGACCAATCTTTTCTAGATATAGCGACAGTTTTCTCCAATATTTGTTTTATCTCGCGGTTAGATACTTCTACTTGTCCGCTTGTTTGTGGATGGTATGGTGTGGCTATTCGATGATTCACTCCATATTTTCGAAGGAGTTTCTCAAGTATTCTTGAAATGAAATGGGAACCACCATCGCTAATTACCAATCTTGGCACACCGAACCTAGGAAAGATGACGTTTTTGAAGAGTTTGATAACTACTCGTGTATCGTTTGTGGGAGAAGCGATAGCCTCTATCCATTTTGAAACGTAATCGACGGCTACGAGTATATATTGATTTCCAAATGATGACGGAAACGGTCTCATAAAGTCTATTCCCCAGGCGTCAAATATTTCTACTTCTAGAATGCCTTTTTGAGGCATTTCATCGCGTCTTGAAATGTTTCCGGTTCGTTGGCATCTATCACAGCTTAGTACAGCAAAATAAACGTCTTTCCACAGGTTGGGCCAGAAGAGCCCAGATTGAAGGATTTTGGCGCAGGTTCTAGATGTGCTATGGTGTCCTCCACACGGTGGAGAATGGCAGTGTGTTATTATGCTTCCTATTTCTTCCTCAGGTACACAACGTCTAAAGATTCCATCGGGGCCTCTTTTGAACAGGAGTGGGTCGTCCCAATAGTAATGTTTTAGGTCATGGAAGAATTTCTTCTTCTGTTGGTAATTTAGATCAGGAGGAAGCACACCAGCAGCCAGGTAGTTTACGAAATCTGCATACCAAGGTGTGTCAGAGCGGGCTAGAGCTATTTCAGCTAAGTTGTTGGTTTCAGCGTTTGGATGGTATGGTTCGAATTCATTTGCTTCTAATTGAGCGATGAGTCTTTCATAAGGGAAATCATCGTCAATTGGTACTTGTTCGGGTTTTAGATTTTCCAATCGAGAGAGGTGATCTGCTACGACATTTTCAGTGCCCTTTTTATCTTTAATTTCCAGGTCGAACTCTTGTAGTAACAAGATCCATCTCAAAAGTCTTGGTTTGGCGTCCTTTTTGGTTAGGAGGTACCTAATGGCGGCGTGGTCAGTGTATATGATTATTTTGGCTCCTACCAGGTAAGAACGGAACTTGTCTAATGCAAATACGACAGCTAATAATTCTTTTTCTGTCGTGGCATAATTCATCTGAGCTTCGTCTAGGGTTCTACTCGCATAGTATATGACATGTAGTTTCTTATCTTTTCTTTGCCCTAGAACGGCTCCTACAACATAATCACTTGCGTCACACATTATTTCGAAAGGTTCATTCCAGTCGGGAGGTTGCATAATTGGCGCAGAGATTAATGCTCGTTTAAGCGTTTGAAATGCTTCAGTGCATTTATCAGTGAAAATAAATTCGGCATCTTTCATTAGTAATTCGGTTAACGGTTTTGTGATTTTAGAGAAATCCTTAATGAAGCGTCGGTAGAAACCAGCGTGTCCTAGAAAACTTCTTATTTCTCTAACGGTTTTGGGAGGTTGAAGGTTTTCGATAATTTCAATTTTTGCTTTATCAACTTCGATTCCTCTATCAGATACGATGTGTCCCAGTACAATTCCTTGTCGAACCATGAAATGGCATTTTTCCCAATTAAGGACTAGGTTTACGCTTACGCATCGTTTAAGTACCATTTCAAGGTTTTCTAAACATGTTTCAAAACTTCCTCCACAGACAGAGAAGTCGTCCATAAAGACCTCCATTATTCCATCTAGGAAGTCGGCAAATATTGCCATCATACATCTTTGGAAGGTCGCGGGTGCATTGCAGAGTCCAAAAGGCATTCGTCTATAGGCGAATGTACCATAAGGACAGGTAAATGTGGTCTTCTCTTGGTCGTCAGGGTGAATAGGAATTTGGAAAAATCCGGAGTATCCATCCAGATAACAGAAATGCGAGTGTTTAGCTAGGCGTTCGAGCATTTGATCTATGAAAGGTAAAGGAAAATGGTCTTTTCGGGTAGCTTTGTTTAGCTTCCTATAGTCAATGCACATTCTCCATCCAGTTTGGGTACGTTGTGCTACAGATTCTCCTTTTGCATTAGTGATTACAGTAACTCCTCCTTTCTTTGGTACGACGTGAACAGGGCTAACCCATTTACTATAGGATATATTATTCCGGCTTCTAGCAGTTTTTGGATTTCCTTTTTAACCACATCGCTCATAATAGGCTTTATTCGCCTTTGATGTTCTCTAGAGGTTTTACAGTCGTTTTCGAGCATAATGCGGTGCATACACAGAGAAGGGCTTATACCTTTCAGATCTGATATGTTATATCCTAAAGCGGTTGGGTATTTTCTTAGGACATTAAGTAATTTTTCAGTCTCGGTTCGTCCTAAGTTGGCGTTCACTATAACTGGTCGGTTTAGTTCTTCGTCTAGAAATTCGTATCTAAGATCGGTAGGAAGTGTTTTCAGCTCTATAGCAGGTTTCTTAGGTCCAGGTATAGGATCGGGAGTTAAAGCTAAGCATTCACTCAGGTGGTCATCTTGATATTCCTCACGCCAGTTGTCATCTTCAAGAATTGGCGGCATAGGAATTCTTAGGATCTCAGTTTCCTTATTTGGTTCGGATTTTATTTCTTTGACACACTCGTCGATTATGTCAGCAGAACAGCATGTGTCAATTATAGAAGGTGCTTTTAGGAATTGGGAAAGGATAAATTCTATTTTCTCTTCTCCTACTTCGAAAGTAAGCTTTCCTCGCTTTACGTCTATAATTGCACCAGCGGTTGCTAAAAATGGTCTTCCTAATATGATCGGGATGTTAGAATCTTCTTGGATATCCATAATGATGAAGTCAGTTGGGATGTAGAATTGACCTACACGAACAGGGATATTTTCTAACATTCCTACAGGGTATTTAACTGAACGGTCAGCTAGTTGAAGAGACATTCTCGTTGCTTTAAGCTCACCTAGATTTAGTTTCTTACAGGTCGAAAGAGGCATCAAACTAACACTAGCTCCTAAATCGCACAAGGCCTTCTCTATAATGGTTTTACCTATTACGCAGGGAATAGAGAAATTACCTGGGTCTTTCAGTTTTGGAGGCATGTTATTTTGGATGATAGCGCTACATTCAGCGGTAAGCGTTATGGTTTCGTTATCCTCGAGTTTCTTTTTGTTTGATAAGATTTCTTTTAGGAATTTAGCGTACGAAGGCATTTCAGTTATGGCTTCTGTGAATGGTATGGTTATGTTTAATTGCTTCAGAAGTTCTACAAATCTTTTAAATTGCGCTTCGGTTTTTGATTTAGCTAATCTCTGAGGGTAAGGAATTGGTGGCTTATAAGGCGGTGGTGGAACGTAAGGTTTTTCTTTTTCAGATTCCACTTCGTTATTGTTCTCATCAGTCTTAGCAGTTTGTTCGTCAGTAGTTTTCTTTTGGGTTTCCTTTGGCTCTCGTTGTGACATGGGCGCGTTTTGAGTTCTAGGATCTATGGGTCCATCGTAATTCGTTCCACTTCGTAATGTTATTGCGTTCGCATGTCCTTTAGGATTAGGTTGAGGTTGAGCAGGAAACGTGCCAGCAGGGGCAGCAGTAGGTGCTTGTTGTTGAGCTACTTGTGAGATTTGAGTTTCTAACATTTTGTTATGAGTAGCTAAAGCATCTACTTTGTTCGATAGTTGTTTTAATTGCTCGCTATTGTCGATGTTTTGATTTAGGAAGTCCTTATTGGTTTGTTGTTGGGAAGCTATAAAGTTCTCCATCATGATTTCTAGATTTGACTTCCTAGGGGTGTTTTGAGCAGCTACAGGCGCTTTTTGGTAGCCAGGTGGTACAGCAGGTGCTTGTCCAGGCACGTACAACGCATTGTTGTTCTTATAAGAGAAGTTCAGATGGTTTTTCCATCCAGGGTTGTACGTGTTAGAATAAGGGTTTCCTTGAGCATAGTTTACTTGATCAGATGGGACTCCAGTCAAGAGTTGGCATTCGGCGACTACATGTCCAGTCAATCCACAGATCTCGCAGTTAGGTGTTACAGCAGCAGCGGTGGCTGAAGGAGTGATGGTTAAGTTCTCGATCTTTTGAGTTAAAGCGTCTACTTTTGCGTTAACGCGGTCTATACCACTTACTTCGTACATTCCTCCTTTGGTTTGGGCTTTCTCTAGAGCGGCTCATTCTCCTCCCCATTGGTAATGGTTTTGTGCCATGTTCTCTATGAGTTTGTATGCTTCATCGTGGGGTTTGTCCATTAATGCTCCGCCAGCAGCGGCATCTATAGTCATTTTAGTGTTATATAAGAGACCACCATAGAAAGTATGGATGATCAGCCATGGTTCGAGTCCATGATGAGGGTATATTCTAAGCATGTCCTTGTAACGTTCCCAAGCTTCGAAGAGTGATTCGTTATCTTTCTGGGTAAATCCGTTGATTTGACCTCTGAGCATAGCAGTTTTGCTAGGCGGAAAGTATCTCGCTAAGAATACTCTCTTCAATTCGTCCCACGTAGTTATGGAATTGGAAGGCAGGGATTGAAGCCACGCTCTCGCTCTATCTCTCAAGGAGAAAGGAAAAAGGCGTAATCGAATAGCTTCGGAACTAACGTTGTTGGCTTTGATAGTGTCGGCGTATTGCACGAGCACAGATAAATGGAGATTGGGGTCGTCTACAGGGCTTCCAGAGAATTGATTCTGTTGAACAACTTGGACCAGCGAAGGTTTGAGTTCTAAATTGTTTGCCTCAATCGCAGGTGGTGCGATACTTGAATGCGGTTCAGCGCGCGAAGGAGCGGCATAGTCTCTAAGAGGACGAATAGCAGCCATCTCTAACTTCGAGATAATTTGATTGATTTGATCAGTAAAAGTCAATTCCTGATTAATAGGAATTGGTGCTACTTCGGGAAGATTGCCAGCTCGACGTTTGACGTTAAGGAAACGTTCGATCTCGTTAATTCGTTGTATTAAATCTCCTCCTTGTGAACGAGTATTTGGCATACAATCGTTCAGAAAGAAAGGGAAGAATTGTCCTAGTCTCTACGGTGTAACAGTGAGTTACGATATCGACTTAAATAGTCCCCGGCAACGGCGCCAAAAACTTGATCGCGACTTTACGTGTCTATTAATCTAATGACTGCAAGTGCACAGTCGTGTCGTGTAGTTTTAAAAGATATCGAATCCACAGGGACTATGAATCGATCTACCGTTATCTAAGGTTACTATGTAAAGCTAGGGCTACTAAAATTTCGATTGTTCCTGAGGGAAAGTGAGTGAAAAATTAAGAATATAATAAAAGACAGATATCAGTATGTATTTCGTTTAACTTAAGGTGATCCGAAGGTCCATTGGCTTTTGCATAATTTAATTAAAAATCTTTACTAATTCAATTGATTAAAAATCCTCGTCTCAAACTTTCGCTCTGTTGATTTAGATTACTATCCTAATCCTAATGTACGCTTTCGCCATCCCATTAGATTTTAGAAAAGCTTTTTGGAAACAACGTAATTAATAAAATGCCCGTTTTATGAAGTTGTTATCTATTTAAATCTCCTAATCTCAAACTTTCGCTCTGTTGACTCGGAACATGCTAATATCCCTAACGTACGCTTTCGCCATCCCGCTCGGGTGTAAAAACAATTTTTGAAAATAAATAAGTCCCAATTAGTTTTAATACGCTTTCGCCATCCTTAAAACTAATGTCCTATGTCTACTATCCAGTTAAAGATCTCAAACTTTCGCTCTATTGATTTTAACCTTTGACCGTCTTAACCCCTCAAACTTCCGCTCTATTGGTTTTAAGACTTACTAATTAAATTAGACATACAGACCAAAAACAAGTGATAGTTAATAAAACATAATCAAGCCAATTTATTTCGGATCCCTACGGTTAACTTACTTTACATACCGATATCTTTATAAATTAGCCAGACATATTAATATGGTTAAACATGCATAAATCGGTTCGGTTCATAATAATAGGCATAGTAAATGGCATACAACATATCATGCAAATAAATATAAATAAAGGCGGTAAATAAAAACCTGAATTAAATAAATGGTAATTGGATCTTCAAGTACTGAACTTCCACCACAGATTGGCTGGATCGTTCTTCGAATGGCAGTAAATAAAACAAGGAAATAAAAGCGATAAATCTAACGTAAGGCTAGATCTATAAAAAGTTCACAACAATTTCCAGTGTAGAAATCGTTGTGAGAAAATAAGTGTTTGAATGAAAGCATAATAAAGAAATACGGTTCGCGGTACAATTTCGGCAGCACTTCGTTGGCAGGAAATCGGACTCTTTGGACTGAAGTGACTGCTTCTATTTATAGGGGAAGCTTTGCAGTTGCTTTGCGTGAAAAGAGGAGATTCTGCAGACTGGCTTGGAGACGTGCGTCTCCGATTCTTCAGGGAGACTGGGTGCGTGACTTGAGACGTGCGTCTCAAGTGGAGAATCTTCAGGGAAATGGAGACGCGCGTCTCCCTTTTGCTGATGTGGCATAGGGACGTTGGAGACGTGCGTCTCCTCTTACTTGTGTGCATTGGGCTGCTTTCCTTCGTGGGCTGGATTGCTTCATTGGGTCTTTGGGTCTCTTTCAGCACACTTGGGCCTTATTTGCACTCCCTTTTTACTTCAGCATCTATTCTTCGTCTTTTAGGCATAGATATGGGTCGTTTTAGCTCCATTTCTTCTCTTTTTCGCAAATAGTCGTAATTAGAGTGTAAAACCTGAAACAAAGCAAATACTCGCGTAATATCATAATAAATTAACATAATAAACGGAAAATGATATAAATATCTATGGATTTTAAGCTAAATATACGATATAAAATCGTGTTATCAAAACAACATAAAATCAACCAAGCATATAATTAACACATAGATCACAATTAATTCACATAAATAAGGAATTAAAGAAAAACGGTCGTTACAACTCTCCCCCACTTAGAATATTTTCGTCCTCGAAAATTACCTCAATCGAATAACTCAGGATATGACTCGCGCATTTTGCTCTCCAATTCCCATGTCATACTTTCACCGGTAGTTCCCGACCAAACCACCTTCACCAAAGCAATCTCTTTTCCTCTAAGCGCCTTCGTTTCTCGATCCTCAATTCTTATAGGCATAGTCTCCACCGTGAGATTATCCCGCACTTGTACATCATCCATATGAATTACATGCGAAGGATCAGGAACGTACTTCCGAAGTTGCGACACGTGAAACACGTCATGCAAATTCGAAAGATTAGGCGGTAAAGCCACCCTATACGCCACATTACCAACCTTCTCTGAAATCTGATACGGTCCAATAAAACGAGGAGTGAGCTTCTTCGATTTCAAGGCTCTCCCTACTCTGGTAACCGGTGTAACTCTCAAGAATACGTGATCACCAGCTTGGAATTCTAAATCTTTCCTCCTCTTGTCATGGTAACTCTTCTGCCTACTTTGCGAAGTCTTCATCTTCTCACGGATCAACTTAACCTTCTCGGTAGTTTCTCGAACAATCTCAGGTCCAAGTACTACACTCTCACCCGTTTCATGCCAACACAACGGAGTCCTACACCTTCGACCATACAACGCTTCAAACGGTGTCATACCGATACTCGAATGGTAACTATTGTTGTATGTGAACTCTATCAATGGAAGATAAGTATCCCACGTACCTCCCTGCTCAAGAACACAAGATCTCAACAAATCCTCCAAAGATTGAATCGTTCTCTCCGTTTGACCATCGGTCTGAGGATGATACGCCGAACTCAACCTCAACTTAGAACCCAACGCCTCTTGCAAACTCTTCCAAAAATCTGAAGTGAACCTCAGATCTCTATCCGAAACAATTCACAAAGGAACACCATGCAACTTCACAATCACACGGACATAAATTTCCGCCAACTTCGAAACCGGATAAGTGATGTTAATAGGTATGAAATGAGCCGACTTCGTAAGCCTATCAACGATCACCCAAATCGAATCATGTCCTCTCATGGTATTCGGCAAACTTGTCAGCAAATCCATGGAAATACTATCCCATTTCCATTCAGGGACTTCTAACGGTTGCATTAATCCAGCAGGCTTCTGATGTTCAACCTTCGACTTCTGATAAGTCAAACATGCGTACACAAATTGAGCTATGTCACGCTTCATTCCAGGCCACCAAAACAAATTCTTCAAATCTTGGTACATCTTCGTAGCTCCCGGATGAATACTCAGATTACTCCTATGACCTTCCTCAAGAATAGATCTTTTCAAATCCACATCATCAGGTATACAAATCCGATCACGAAACCTCATCACACCGTGCGCATCTAACTTGAAATCACCATTCTCAGCTTGATCGACTCCAATCATCGAATCAACCAATTTCACATCCAACTTCTGGGCTTCTCTGACACTATCCAAAAAATCATTGTTAATCTTCAACATACCCAATCGTACACTCGTAGGAGTCACTTCACATACCAAACTCATATCTCGAAATTGCTCAATTAATTCCAACTCCTTAACCATCATTGCCGATATATGCAAAGTCTTGCGACTTAAGGCATCAGCAACAACATTAGCTTTTCCTGGATGATAATTCTGACTGAAATCATAATCCTTCAACAGTTCTAACCACCTTCGTTGTCTCATATTCAATTCCTTCTGATCAAACAGATACTTCAAACTCTTATGGTCACTAAAGACTTCAAATCTAGAACCATAGAGATAATGTCTCCAAATCTTCAACACGAACACTACAGCAGCAAGTTCTAAATCATGCGTAGGATAGTTCTGAAGGATAGAAAAACACTTAGAAAGGGGGGGGTTTGAATGAGTGTAGCTTTAAAAACTTGACCGATAAAAATAAATTGCACAGTTATTTTTATCCTGGTTCGTTGTTAACTAAACTACTCCAGTCCACCCCCGCAGAGATGATTTACCTCAACTGAGGATTTAATCCACTAATCGCACGGATTACAATGGTTCTCCACTTAGTCAGCAACTAAGTCTTCCAGAGTCTTCTGATCACACACTGATCACTCCAGGAACAACTGCTTAGATACCCTCTAAGACTTTCTAGAGTATTCTGATCCACACGATCACTCTAGTTACAACCTGCTTAAAAAACCTCTAAGACTTCCTAGAGTATTCTGATCCACACGATCACTCTAGTTCTTTACAACTTAATGTAATCAATTCTAAGAGTATTACAATTGCTTCTTAAAAGCTATAATCACAAACTGTGATATTTCTCTTATCGTTTAAGCTTAATCTCACTAATATATTACAACATCAATGTAGTGAGCTTTGATGAAGATGAAGATTCTGAGCTTTGAATAGAACAGAGTTTCAGCAAGTTAATATAAGTTGTTTTGTTCAGAATTGTTAACCTTGCTTCTCATCAGAACTTCATATATATAGGCGTTGGAGAAGATGACCGTTGAGTGCATTTAATGCTTTGCGTGTTCCGTACAGCATCGCATTTAATGTTATACGCTTTTGTCAACTACCTCGAGCCTTGTTCACGCTGTGTCTACTGACGTTGCCTTTAATAGCTTCTAACGTTCCTTTTGTCAGTCAGCGTAGCCTGCCACTTGTACTTCCTTCTGATCTGATGTTTTGTGAATACAACGTTTGAATATCATCAGAGTCAAACAGCTTGGTGCAAAGCATCTTCTGATCTTCTGACCTTGAAGTGCTTCTGAGCGTGATACCATCAGAACTTCAGTGCTTCTGATCTCATGTTCTTCTGATGCTTCCATAGACCCATGTTCTGATTCTGCTTCGACCATCTTCTGATGTCTTGCCAGACCATGTTCTGATGTTGCATGCTGAACCCTTTGAGACAAAGCTTCTGAGCGCTGAATTATGCATACTCTTTATATATTTCCTGAAAAGGAAATTGCATTGGATTAGAGTACCATATTATCTTAAGCAAAATTCATATTATTGTTATCATCAAAACTAAGATAATTGATCAGAACAAATCTTGTTCTAACAATCTCCCCCTTTTTGATGATGACAAAAACATATATAAATGATATGAATTTGCGATCAGAAAGAGCAGACGACAAAAGACAAATTACACAGCTATAGCATAAGCATGTGAATATGTCTCCCCCTGAGATTAACAATCTCCCCCTGAGATAAATAATCTCCCCCTGAAATAAATACTCGAAGAACTTTAATAAAAGACTTCCCTGATTATTTCGGTAGAGACGATCACATAAGCTTCTGTCTTCAGAGAATTCATAGCTTCTGACTTCTGCTTCCATTGGACAGCTTCAGAACTTGAATTTCTTTAGATCCCTAGAACACTCATAGCTTCTGATTCCTGCTTCCATTTAGGACAGCTTCAGAACTTGAATTTCTTTGATCTTCAGAACATTCACAACTTCTGATTCCTGCTTCCATCTAGGACAACTTCAGAACTTGAATTTCTTTGATCTTCAGAACATTCACAGCTTCTGATTTCTGCTTCCATTTAGGACAGCTTCAGAACTTGAGTTTTCTGGATCTTTAGAACATTCACAGCTTCTGATTTCTGCTTCCCTCGGATTGCTTCAGAGCTTTGATGTTCTACCAACATCACTTCATGCTAGATTTGTATCAGAACATTGTTGAATGTACCAGAGCATCATCAGAGCATCTCTACATCCTGAAATGTTACAGAACAAAAACTAAACGACAAAAGTCAGCATGAACGAGTCAGAACATAAAATGTATATTAGAACACATGATATGTATCAGAGCCATATAGGCTAAAATAATGTATCAGAGCAAATAGAATTTTGTCAGAGCAAATAGACAAATTTTGGATCAAATTCTATTATCAGAAATTCTGATCATTCTTCTTTCTTGCTTCTGATTTCTGAAGCTTGACAGCACTCAGCTTGCTTCAGTTTCCATAAGCTTATTCTTTTTACAGAATAACGCTTCTTATGGTTTTGCTTCTTGTGTTCTTTGAAGATTCTCTTCACTTCTTTATACCTGCAAAACACTTAAACCATATAGAACTTGCAGTTCTTGTTAGTGAATGTGTGGGAGCTTTACCCAGCAACTGATAGATTAATCAAATCATTTATCATTTATCTTCTCCCCCTTTTTGTCATAACATCAAAAAGAATATTCCAAAAGATTCAGATGTATAAAACGACAAATAAAATCACTGGAATGTAAAAACAAAGAAACTTTTCATTGATAATCAAAAGATATTACATGAGAAGATGTTTAACAAGCAGATGCAACAAGGAAAGAAAACTACTAAGACCAAAGACTAAGACCCTAGCTAAGACAAAATCTGCGCCAGCATGTCTTGAACCCTGTCATAATTTGCAGTTTTCCTTGCCATGAAGGAGTGAAACGCATCATTGACTGCTTCTTGGGCTTCCAGGCGAGGGGTCAGGGAGACTTGATTCTGATGCAGATCTTCCACAATCTCTATCAGAAACAACATTCTCAGCAGGTGAAGATGAAGAGATTTCTTTGGAATGGGTTGAGGGAGAGGAAAGGTTAGATGAAGAGGAAGTTGAGTCTTGAAGGTAAAAAGATGAGGAAGAAGATGGAGATGATGGAGGGCTTTCACCAGGGGGTTGAAACACACGTCTAGAATAGTTTCCAGACAACTTTGCTTCGAATGGATTCACCTTGAGAGGGTCATAGGTGATCTTTATCTTTTTGGGTTTGGAAGAAGATGTTTCAACAACTTTTCTCTTTTTGTTTTGATCATTTTCATGGTTTCCTGGGCTTGATGAAGAGTTCATGATGGATTTGCAGATAATGAACAGCTAGGGTTTGATATGAATGCAGAGAGATAGAGAAAGAAAACAAAGACAGAGTGTAATAGAGAAAATATAAGAGGGAAGGAGAAGCGTTTGAAGAGTATTTAAAAGAAAATAGAATGAAACAAATGATGGATAGCATTTAATGTTACGTGACATGAGGAGAGATAATAAAGACAAATGAGGTGACTAGCACAGTTACCTATGGTCGGCGTCCCTTCAACTGCACGCGCGCTTATCCATGAACAGTAAAGACAGGTTTACCATCCCGAGATAAAACGTTACAGCTGTTTTGCTTTAAAAGAGGTTCTGAATCAACTTAGACAATGAAACATTAGTAATAATCGAATCATAATTTCTAAAAGATTTTAATCAGAACTTCTGATTAAAAAATAATCCACTTTCATTTCAGAAGATACTTATACATAAGAACTTCTCATCTTCTCATTCTGGGCATAAATCCATACTGATGTTCTTCAGAATGAACTTAAACCTATCTTCAGCCAGGGGTTTTGTAAAGATATCAGCCCATTGATGGTCTGTATCCACAAAGTTTAAAGATAGAACACCCTTCTGAACATAGTCCCTTATGAAATGATGTTTAATCTCAATATGTTTAGCTTTTGAATGAAGAATAGGATTCTTAGATAAACATATAGCAGAAGTATTATCACAGAATATAGGAATGTTACTCTCATATATCTGATAATCTTCTAGCTGACTCTTCATCCAGAGCATCTGTGTACTGCAACCAGCAGCAGCGACATATTCTGCTTCTGTTGTTGATAGAGCAATAGTTGCTTGCTTCTTGCTATACCAGGAGATCAAATGACTTCCAAGAAATTGGCAACTTCCTGAAGTACTCTTTCTTTCAATTCTGTCTCCAGCATAGTCAGCATCGCAGAATCCTACTAAGTTGTATTCTTTAGATTTTCTGTAAACTAAGCCAACATTAGTAGTACCTTTCAGATACCTTAGAATTCTCTTAACAGCAGTTAAATGAGATTCTCTAGGGTCTGATTGGAATCTAGCACACAAACAAACACTGAACAAAATGTCAGGTCTAGAAGCAGTCAAATATAGAAGAGATCCAATCATACCTCTGTATAACTTCTGATCTACCTTCTTACTTACCTCATCCTTACCTAGGATGCATGTTGGATGCATAGGAGTTTTGGCTTCTTTGCAGTCTAGAAGATTAAACTTCTTCAGAAGTTCCTTCACATACTTGGTTTGGTGAACATACGTTCCTTCTGATGTTTGATTTATTTGTATTCCAAGGAAATACTTGAGTTCTCCCATCATGCTCATTTCAAACTCAGCCTGCATAGACTCAGCAAACTCCTTTCCAAGTGTAGCATTAGATGTTCCAAAAATAATATCATCTACATATATTTGACAAATTAAAATATCCCTTTTAAAGGTTTTACAAAAGAGAGTAGTGTCCACTTTTCCTCTAGTGAAACCATTATCCAGAAGGAAAGAACTTAAGCGTTCATACCAAGCTCTGGGGGCTTGTTTCAATCCATACAACGATTTCTTTAGTTTAAAAACATGATTAGGAGACATAGAGTCTTCAAAACCAGGAGGTTGATGGACATAAACTTCTTCATCTATATAACCATTTAAGAAGGCACTCTTAACATCCATCTGATAGAGAGTGATGTTATGTTGAGTGGCAAATGAAATTAATAGACGAATAGATTCTAACCTGGCCACTGGTGCAAAGGTTTCTGTATAGTCAATCCCTTCTTGCTGACTGTAACCCTGAGCCACCAGTCTGGCTTTGTTCCTTACCACTTCACCTTTCTCACTGAGCTTGTTTCTGAAGACCCATTTTGTACCGATTATATTGAATCCATCTGGTCTAGGAACAAGATCCCAAACATCATTCCTTGTAAACTGATTCAGTTCTTCTTGCATAGCAATTATCCAGTCTGGATCTTCTAGAGCATGATCAACAGAAGTTGGCTCGATCAAAGATACAAGACCTAATTGACAGTCTGCATTGTTCTTAAGGAATGCTCTTGTTCTGATTGGATCATCCTTCTTTCCAAGAATGACATCTTCTGAATGACCAGAGATGAGTCTGGATGATCTTCTGACAGATGGTTCTTCAGAAATGCTTAGATTTTCCAGAGAAGCTGATACTTGATCTTCAGATTCTTTGCTTCTGAGAAGCTCTGCTTCTGATGCGTTGCTTCTTGGCTCAACAACTTCTGATACATCAATATCACAATCTGCAAAATTATCAAACTGCTTTGGTTTTTCAGAACCAAGCTTATCATCAAACCTGATATTGATTGATTCTTCTACAATCAATGTTTCAGTATTGTATACTCTGTAGCCTTTTGAGCGTTCAGAATATCCAAGAAGAAAACATTTTTGTGCTTTGGAATCAAACTTACCAAGATGATATTTAGTGTTCAGAATAAAGCATACACATCCAAAAGGATGGAAATATGAAATGTTGGGCTTTATATTCTTCCACAATTCATAAGGAGTCTTATTTAGAATAGGTCTGATAGAGATTCTATTCTGAATATAGCATGCAGTGTTTATTGCTTCTGCCCAGAAATGCTTAGCCATATTGGTTTCATTGATCATGGTTCTGGCCATTTCTTGCAGAGTCCTATTCTTTCGTTCTACAACTCCATTTTGCTGTGGAGTTATAGGACAAGAGAAGTCATGGGCAATACCATTTTCTTTGAAGAATTCTTCAAAGAATCTGTTCTCAAATTCACCACCATGATCACTTCTAACCTTTATGATTTTACACTCTTTTTCAGATTGAATCTGAATGCAGAAATCAAAGAACACTGAATGAGACTCATCCTTGTGTTTCAAGAATTTTACCCATGTCCAGCGGCTATAATCATCTACGATGACTAATCCATATTTCTTCCCTCTGACAGATGCTGTTTTGACTGGGCCCAACAGATCAATGTGAAAGAGTTCTAATGGCCTTGAGGTAGAAACAACATTCTTGGACTTGAATGCAGGTTTGGAGAACTTGCCCTTCTGACATGCTTCACAAAGAGCATCTGATTTGAATTTCAGATTAGGGAGTCCTCTGACAAGATTCAGTTTGTTAATCTGAGAAATCTTTCTCAAACTAGCATGACCTAATCTTCTGTGCCAGACCCACTGCTCTTCAGAAACAGACATAAGACAAGTCACCTTCTGACTCATAAGATCTTGCAGATCTGTCTTATAAATGTTGTTCTTCCTCTTGCCGGTGAATAGGATTGAGCCATCCTTCTGATTTACAGCCTTGCAAGACTTTTGATTAAAGATTATATCATAACCATTGTCACTCAATTGACTGATAGATAAGAGGTTATGTGTTAATCCTTCTACAAGAAGTACATTTGAAATGGAAGGAGAGTTACCAGACTTTATAGTTCCGGAGCCAATTATCTTGCCCTTCTGATCTCCTCCAAACTTGACTTCTCCTCCAGACTTAAGCACCAGGTCTTGGAACATAGACCTTCTTCCTGTCATGTGTCGTGAGCATCCAGAGTCCAGGTACCACGACATGTTGTGCTTTGTCCTTTTTGCAGCCAAGGATATCTGCAATAGGAATAATCTTATCCTTAGGTACCCACATTTTCTTGGGTCCTTTCTTGTTAGATTTTCTCAAGTTCTGATTGAACTTGGGTTTAACATTGTAAGCAATAGGAGGAACAACATGATAATTCTTAATGTGAGTTTCATGATATTTCCTAGGTTGTGTCACATGCTTATTAGTGTGTGAAATGTGAAAACTTTGAGCATGTGAAGTGTGCCTAATATCATGTGAGTGGCCATACTTGAACTGATCATACAATGGCTTGTATGTGATTTTCATTTTATCAACAGGTTCAAGTTTGTATGGGGTTTCACCCTCAAAACCAATGCCGACTCTTTTGTTTCCAGACACAGCATATATCATAGAAGCTAGCTGACTTCTGCCAATACTTCTAGATAAGAACTTCCTGAAACTTAAATCATATTCTTTCAGAATATGGTTTAGACTAGGAGTGGATTTTTCTGAATCAGAAGGAGATCCAACATTATTGGATAATTTTAAAAGTTTTTCTTTTAATTCAGAATTCTCCAACTCAAGCTTCTTTGTTTCAAATTCAAATAGCTTTTTCAGCTTTTTGTATTTAAGACTAATCTGAGACTTGAATTCCAGAAGTTCTGTTAGACTGGAAACTAACTCATCTCTAGTAAGTTCAGAAAATACCTCTTCAGAATCTGATTCTGATGTAGATTCTGATCCGTCATCTTTTGTCGCCATCAGCGCACAGTTGGCCTGCTCATCTTCAGAGTCTGAATCATCTTCTGACTCATCCCAGGTTGCCATAAGACCTTTCTTCTTATGAAACTTCTTCTTGGGATTTTCTTTCAGAAGTTTTGGACATTCATTCTTGAAGTGTCCAGGCTCATTGCATTCATAGCACATGACCTTCTTCTTGTCAAATCTTCTGTCATCAGAAGATTCTCCACGTTCAAATTTCTTTGAACTTCTGACGCCTCTGAACTTCCTTTGCTTGTTCTTCCAGAGTTGATTTAGCCTTCTGGAGATCAAGGACAGTTCATCTTCTTCTTCGGATTCTGATTCTTCAGGATCTTCTTCTCTAGCCTGAAAAGCGTTAGTGCATTTCTTGATATTGGATTTTAATGCAATAGACTTACCTTTCTTTTGAGGCTCGTTTGCATCCAGTTCAATTTCATGACTCCTCAGGGCACTTATCAGCTCTTCCAAAGAGACTTCATTTAGATTCTTCGCAATCTTAAATGCAGTCACCATAGGACCCCATCTTCTGGGTAAGCTTCTGATGATCTTCTTTACGTGATCAGCCTTGGTGTATCCCTTGTCAAGAACTCTCAATCCAGCAGTAAGAGTTTGAAATCTTGAAAACATCTTTTCAATGTCTTCATCATCCTCCATCTTGAAGGCTTCATATTTCTGGATTAGAGCAAAAGCTTTAGTCTCCTTGACTTGAGCATTTCCTTCATGAGTCATTTTCAAGGACTCATATATGTCATAGGCCGTTTCCCTGTTAGATATCTTCTCATACTCAGCATGAGAGATAGCATTCAGCAAAACAGTTCTGCATTTATGATGATTCCTGAAAAGCTTCTTCTGATCATCACTCATTTCTTGCCTTGTCAGCTTTACGCCACTGGCATTTACCGGATGTTTGTAACCATCCATCAGAAGATCCCATAGATCACCATCTAGACCAAGAAAGTAACTTTCCAGTATTCAAAGTTTTCACCATCAAATACCGGCGGTCTAGTATAACCATTGTTACCGTTGTGTTGCTCAGCAGAGCCAGATGTAGATGTAGACTTTGCAATTTCATCAGCCATCTTTTACTGAAGCGTTTTTCTCTTCCTGAATCTTTTCTAAACACGGTTAAGTGCTTGCACCTTAGAACCGGCGCTCTGATGCCAATTGAAGGATAGAAAAACACTTAGAAAGGGGGGGGGGTTTGAATAAGTGTAGCTTTAAAAACTTGACCGATAAAAATAAATTGCACAGTTATTTTTATTCTGGTTCGTTGTTAACTAAACTACTCCAGTCCACCCCCGCAGAGATGATTTACCTCAACTGAGGATTTAATCCACTAATCGCACGGATTACAATGGTTCTCCACTTAGTCAGCAACTAAGTCTTCCAGAGTCTTCTGATCACACACTGATCACTCCAGGAACAACTGCTTAGATACCCTCTAAGACTTTCTAGAGTATTCTGATCCACACGATCACTCTAGTTACAACCTGCTTAGATAACCTCTAAGACTTCCTAGAGTATTCTGATCCACACGATCACTCTAGTTCCTTACAACTTAATGTAATCAATTCTAAGAGTATTACAATTGCTTCTTAAAAGCTATAATCACAAACTGTGATATTTCTCTTATCGTTTAAGCTTAATCTCACTAATATATTACAACAGCAATGTAGTGAGCTTTGATGAAGATGAAGATTCTGAGCTTTGAATAGAACAGAGTTTCAGCAAGTTAATATAAGTTGTTTTGTTCAGAATTGTTAACCTTGCTTCTCATCAGAACTTCATATATATAGGCGTGGGAGAAGATGACCGTTGAGTGCATTTAATGCTTTGCGTGTTCCGTACAGCATCGCATTTAATGTTATACGCTTTTGTCAACTACCTCGAGCCTTGTTCACGCTGTGTCTACTGACGTTGCCTTTAATAGCTTCTAACGTTCCTTTTGTCAGTCAGCGTAGCCTGCCACTTGTACTTCCTTCTGATCTGATGTTTTGTGAATACAACGTTTGAATATCATCAGAGTCAAACAGCTTGGTGCAAAGCATCTTCTGATCTTCTGACCTTGAAGTGCTTCTGAGCGTGATACCATCAGAACTTCAGTGCTTCTGATCTCATGTTCTTCTGATGATTCCATAGACCCATGTTCTGATTCTGCTTCGACCATCTTCTGATGTCTTGCCAGACCATGTTTTGATGTTGCATGCTGAACCCTTTGAGACAAAGCTTCTGAGCGCTGAATTATGCATACTCTTTATATATTTCCTGAAAAGGAAATTGCATTGGATTAGAGTACCATATTATCTTAAGCAAAATTCATATTATTGTTATCATCAAAACTAAGATAATTGAACAGAACAAATCTTGTTCTAACAAGTTCTTCTCATGAACTCTCAACTGTCTCTATGCATAAGCAACAACTTTACCATTTTGCATGAGCACACCTCCTAAACCCTTCTTAGAAGCATCACAATAAACCACAAACGATTCTTCCAGATTAGGCAATATCAAAATCGGTGCCGACGTCAACCTTTTCTTCAACTCGGTAAAACTATCTTCACAAGAAACATCCCACACGAAAGCCTTACCCTTACAAGTCAACTTAGTCAACGGAAGGGCTAACCTAGAGAAACCTTCAATGAACCTTCTATAATAGCCAGCTAGTCCCAAAAAGCTTCGAATCTCGGTAGCCGACTTAGGAGTATCCCATCTCAACACGGCATCAACTTTAGACGAATCGACGGCAATGCCATCACCAGAAATGACATGCCCCAGAAAACTAACTTCCTTCAGCCAGAACTCACACTTGGATAACTTAGCATACAACTTCTTCTCTTTCAAGACTTGCAATGCCAACTTCAAATGCTCAGCATGATCTGATTCTGATTTAGAGTAAATCAAAATGTCATCAATGAACACCACCACAAAGCGATCCAGATATTCATGAAAAATACGATTCATGTACTCCATAAATACTCCAGGTGCATTCGTAACGCCGAAGGGCATCACGGAATACTCATAATGTCCATAACATGTTCTGAAAGCCGTCTTCTGCATATCCTCATCTTTCACTTTAATCTGATGGTAACCCGACCTCAAATCGATCTTGCTAAACACACGAGCACCAACCAATTGATCCATCAAGTCATCAATTCTTGGAAGTGGATACTTGTTCTTGATTGTCACTTTATTCAACTGACGATAATCAATACAAAGTCTCATACTTCCATCTTTCTTCTTAACCAACAACACTGGAGCTCCCCACGGCGACACACTAGGTCTCACAAACCTCTTCTCAAGCAATTCTTCCAACTGCTTCTTCAATTCAGACAATTCAGATGCAGACATCCTATACGGTGCCATAGACACGGGTCTAGTACCAGGTACAAGATCAATAGAGAACTCAACTTCTCTCTCAGGCGGTACATCAGGAATTTCATCAGGGAAAACTTCAGGAAAATTGCACACTACCTTCAATTCTTCTATGATCGCTTCGTTCTCAATAGGCATTGATGCAACCAAGGCAAACACTTGAACATCCTCTCTTACTAACAAACGAAACTGTCTAGCGGACAACAACTCAACACCTTCCTCTTCAGGAGAAGAAAACCTCACAGACTTATCATAGCAGTTGATGTGAACACGGTTATGCTCTAACCAGTTCATCCCTAAGATCACATCCAAACCTCTCAACGGCAAGCACACAAAATCAACAAGGAAGTCTCTGTCAAAAATCGACACTAGACACTTCAAACACACAAGAGAAGTGGTCACCGAACCCTTAGCCGGAGTATCGACAACCATCTCTCCGTTCATAGCAGACAACACAAGACCCAATCGATTAACACAATCAGCAGATATAAAGCAATGAGAAGCACCGATATCAATAATAGTAATTAAAGGAATGATATTAATGAAACAAGTACCTCTGATGAGCGAATCCTCACTAGTGGTCTGAGTTCCCGACAAGGCAAACACCTTTCCACTAGACTGCTCCTTCTTGGGCTTCTGACACTTGCTTCCAATATGTCCTTCTTCACCACAGTTGAAACACACCATCTGCTTATGCTTGCAAGCAGGTGACGTATGTCCAACCTCTCCACAACGGTAACACCTCATGGCACCAGCAGTACACACAGTGCTCTTATGGCCAACCTTGCCACACTTGAAGCACGTAACACTAGCAGGTGCATCTCCCCCACTAGTTCTCTTGCCATTAGTAGCTTTCTGCTTACCCTTTCCACTCGAAGCTTCATAAGGCTTACCACGACCTTGATAACCCTTTCCTCTCTTCTCACTTATCACACGATAATAAGCATTATTGTCCTCTTCATAGATCCGACAACAATCGACCAAATCAGCAAAGATGCAAATCTTCTGGTAACTAATCGCCTTCTTAATCTCTGGACGCAACCCATTCTCAAACTTAATGCACTTGGAAAACTCGCCATTCGGCCCATCATAGTATTGGTAAAACTTTGCCAACTCACCAAACTTAGCAGCATACTCCACAACAGATTTGTTCCCTTAACTCAGCTCAAGGAATTCAATTTCCTTCTTGCCACGGACATCTTCAGGAAAGTACTTCCTTAAGAACTCCATGCGAAACACAATCCAAGAGATCTCTTCACCACTCGCTTCCAATCTCCTACGGGTCTCTAGCCACCAATCATCCGCCTCAACTGCTAGCATATGAGTCCCATACCGAACCTTCTGTTCAGGAGTGCAATCCATGACACGGAAAATCCTTTCAATCTCCTTAAGCCATGTCAAAGCGCCATCAGGATCATAAGTTCCCTTAAACATATGAGGGTTCTCTCTTTGGAAGGTAGCCAAACTCCGAGAAGCATCACTCTCCCCACCATTCGGTTGGTTCTCCAAAGCTTGAGCCATTGCTTCCAAAGCAGCAGCTATTGCAGCATCATTCCTTCCCGCCATCTCAACTCTTCACTACAACACAAAAGCAATCAGCACAAAACAACAATACAACGTTGTTAGACCACATTACAACACGACACATGGCCGGACAAGACCGACCAGGCTCTGATACCACTATTGTAACACCCCAAATCTACCCCTCAAATAATAAGAGAAATCAGAGTATAAAATATCGAAACAAGCAACAAATTTGAGGCATCACATATTCGACTTAAACAAAACTACAATTCATGCTCAAAGTACATGGATACATAACACTTATATCAGAGGAAACTCATAATTCATCGCATACATAAATCCAAACAACTTCGTCATATTGCAGCGGAATTCAAATAACAACATAATATCTAGATCAACATATGTCTTTGCCAACATGGCACAATGTGTCCAAAACGTCTCTACGAGACACAACATCAAAGTTCAAGAAAAGATAATCAACATAAAACAAGACACAAGCAAGTATCGCAAACATTCCCCCCGAGTGCTACGTATCAGAGCATTGACACACCGACTCGAGCTATAAGGTACACGGCTACTCCACGTCGTTACCTGCACGTTACCAACGGAGGGTAACATTCAAACATAAGGGGTGAGATATCATTCATTACAAAGAAACGTATGATAATATTCTAAGCAAGAGAAAAGATCATACATTGGTCACCACTTCTCATCCCCATACTCAATACAATGATTTCACAACACATAATCACCTTAAGGAACGGTAACAATGTCATCAATTCAACTATGACAATATATACAATTCGCAAGTAAAATTCCATACAATCGCAATAAACCTCTCATCATCAAGTCACCACATCATAATCAAGTAAGACTCGAATGCAATTCACATGTGACTCGACTTATGCAAATGCATGTGGTACCATTCGGAGTAAAACTCCCACGTCTCAAGATTTGCCATTGGGCACACCGTCGCTAATTGCCATTAAGGCCACCGTCACTTTTTACCATTAAGGCCACCGTCTCTTTATGCAATGGATGTGACTCACTAAATGCAACATCCATACAATCACGACATTCACAAATACATCACAAATACCGACTAAACATCATTACTTTTATAGTAATTCACCACTTCCCAATCACGTCGCTACGTTGCATCATCATACAACAACACACCACTTCACCACACAAATCATAACATCAAACAAATACATTTAAAGAAGGATTTAAAAAGGTTTATAAGCATTCCTAAATCATATTCATTAGAAAGGTCTCAATTGTAGCTTCGCATAGGTTCAAACGGCACTTAAAAAGGAGTTACGGTTCAAAAGTTACATCATTTCAAAGTTTAGGAAAATTCTGCAAAACAGGGTTCGCGGCGCCAACAGGGTTCGCGGCGCGAACTGAGCGAATCCAAAAATCCCCAACTTTCTGCCAAGCAGTTCGCGGCGCGCACAGGGGGTCGCGGCGCGAACTGAGCAGATCCAGTTTTCCCCAAGTTTCTGCAAGAGGTTCGCGGCGCGCACAGGGGTTCGCGGCGCGAACTGGCGATTTCAGAAACCCCCAAAACACAGAAAACAGCATACGAAACCCATCCAAAAACCCCTAAACTTAACCCAATCAAGTTGGAAAACATCAAACATCACGAACAACCACAGAATACATGATATAAACACAAATACAACACATATTATGGGTCTTATAACATCATAACATCTTCAATCATGCTTAGATTCACAATTTCATGGAAGTTACTCATAAACTCTAACAATCTCTATTCAATTTCTACACAATCATGGATAACAACATATAATCAAAACCCCACCCAAAACATCATCATACATCCCTTTAGCATGAAAGAATCCCACCCTTACCTTAGGTTTTAGATTGAAGCCAACTCTATCTTCAACCTTGAGTTTCTCCTCTTTCTCTTCACTCTACTCTTCTTTCACCAAAAACCCCAAAATGAACTTCTAATTTCTATTTCCTCTAAAACCCTTGTTTTAGTTAAACCCTTACTATCTTAAATTACTAATGGGCTCTAACTAACATCCCTCACTTACTAATACCGACTTAGGCCCAATTATCAACCACACTTACTATCTTATATTATATACTAATAATTCCCAAATAAAACAACATAAAATCAACCAAGCATATAATTAACACATAGATCACAATTAATTCACATAAATAAGGAATTAAAGAAAAACGGTCGTTACATGAAAAGGCACCACTGTAATATTGACCATCGACCTAGGTTTAACCTTTTGCACGTAATCAAGCCTTTATTCGATAAACATGTTTATTAGATTCTACTTTGATATTAAACACTCACCTAAACCAACAATAAATTTTCCAAGAGAATGAGTGTAATGCTATATTTGTGAAAGACATACTGAGGGCGAGGAGATTTTTGTCGCTAATAAAAGGCAATATCTTTTTACCGCCCATATAATAAGGGAAACCCCTCCTTAAACACTATCGTTTCACCCGTTTAGGGAAACATGGGAAATGACATGTCTTGGTTAGAGAGAACCCATAGTCAATAGACTAAACAATATCTTCCATGGGAGTAGGGATTCAACGGTCCACTTCTATGACTAGGTGGGCGGTTATCATTCCTGAGAAACCTTAGTTGCAAGCTCATTGGCCTTTATAAATAACTTATCCTTGGAACAGGGAAGAACAATATGAGACACACGAAAATATCCCATAAATATAGATATTTTCAACTCGAGTGGGCTTGCTCTCTCCTTACCGCTATCGCCTGCAAACTCTTCTCGCCACTGCGAATGAGTAAACCTTAAACTAGGGCTTTAATTATATTTACTTCAAGAGGAAGTGTTCAACACTTACTCCGAATCATAACCATTAATTATCATTAATCCAACGACTTTAATTAAAGTTTTACATAAAAAAATATTTTCAAAAATAATTAGATTAAATGATCAATTAAAACCATTAGATTAATGAAAATCAATGGTTATATTTACTCCAAGAGTAAGTGGAGAAGACTTACTCCAAATCTTAACCATTGATTATCATTAATCTAACGGTTAATTAATTTTTTATATAAAAAATATTTCCAAAAATAATTAGATTAAAGATCAATTTAAACCGTTAGATTAATGATAATCAATGGTTAAGATTTGGAGTAAGTCTTGTACACTTATTCTTGGGGTAAATATATCCCTCCTCTCTCCCCCTCTCTCTCTCTCTATCTCTCTCTCTCTCTCTCTCTATATATATATATATATATATATATATATATATATATATATATATATATATATATATATATAATGGATCATAAATCTGGAGCAAAATTAGTATAATCAAATTATTAATGATAAATGCAAATAAAAAATGTAAGATCAAAATTATGAAAAAAAACTGATTATTTGAAGCATTGATGGATAGTGGAAGATTCTTTAAGATTTTAAAAGTTTTATATTTTTAATTGAGACGCATTTGAAAAAAAAATTATTGCCTCAATTTCATGTTTTCTTTTTTACTCCCATAAAATGTGTTGTAAAAAAGGGATAATATGCTAGTTCAAACAAATCCACTTGTTCAGTTGACTGTTATATTTATCCGATCATACCAATTTTTACTGAATTAATTGAATTTTTTATTTTATGAGATATTTTCAATCCATTTTATCTACGGTTTTCAATAAAATTAGTTTGACCAGCAGAGTAAGATTGAGTTATCTTTCTTAAGTTTGTGCAGACTCCCTTGCTAACTTTAATCTTAATATTTCTGATTCTATCTGATTTTACTATTTGTCCCT
The DNA here is from genome assembly GCF_029867415.1 of Vicia villosa. Lineage (NCBI taxonomy): Eukaryota > Viridiplantae > Streptophyta > Magnoliopsida > Fabales > Fabaceae > Vicia > Vicia villosa. The sequence goes on from NC_081181.1 coordinate 153,770,890, forward strand.
TTTTTTTAGTGCATATTTTGTAAAGAATAGTTTAGACTTACATTTCTAGAGGTTTACTTCCTGCAGAGAGGGTTTTGGTTTATGCCCCCTCTCTTTTTCGTATCTCTCTTTTTCTTTTTGATTATATTTCGCCTGATTCAAAAATAATAGTTATCATCCCTACATCCACCTTAAGATATCTAGTTATTTAAGAAAGTATACTATTTTTTTATACTAACTATTCTCATGATCGCTTAAAAATAGATGTGTTTATAGATTAAAAAAATTAGTTTTATTTTATATTTCAAATTTATTGTTATAAATATAAAACAATAAATTAGATATTCATTGTTAGAGTTTTGATTAGATAAACAATAAATTAGATAAACTTTTTTTGAAAAGAATATCATCACCACTAGTAACTTCAAATTTATCTAACTCATCCGCACAAAAGTTCGTTTCTCTAAAGCAATGAGACACTTTCACATATTCAATACTCTTCGTAAGGATTTTGATTTGCTTCACAATGGATAAATTGTCCATATCAGTAGCTATGCATGTGCTGATCATGCCAACAACTGTAATGAAATACATATTCATTTCTTCTTTCCAAAGACCTAGCTCCTTAACAAGTTTAAGGCCTTCATATACACCTCATAGCTCAATTTTAATAACACTGCAGTGCCATAGGAACTTGGAGAAACCTCTTATACAGGCACCAACTGTAACACCCCATACATAACCGACTAGTATATTATGCATGAAACGTTAAAATTGATGTTGATTACATACAAAAGCCAAAGATACAAGAAGATCCATCTTAAAATACAACATGAGATTCTACTAAGAATTATAAAACATGTGTCTTCAATGGATTTGCACAGCAGAAGTTAAGATCTGACAAGGTCTTTGAGCCGTCGCCACTTCTAAATCTTCAATCCAGTCCTGCTACTAATCAGACACTTCTAAACTGCACCTGAAAAAGATAAGATGATTGGGGTGAGATTACTAAATCTCAGTGAGTTCTCTTATCTTACGGGTTCACTCGGTTCTACAGGGAACATGCAATCAAACGGATTCACCGAGAATCCGGATTTACCTCACGGTTAGGTACAAGTACATAACAAGGGCAATATCACCATTGGTAGTCCCATTACTAGCCAATGAGATAGCAACAAATACACAAACAACACACAAGTATGCAGACCCGTACCCGTGTACGAGGAATCCAGATAAATGCTAATTCTCGTTCAACTAAATTTAGCATGAATCATCCAACTTCAAACTCACTTTTCTTCTTCAATACATAAGCTATTAGGAAGAAATCATATATCAAATCGAAGGGAATTTTGTAAGCTTTCCAAAACTTTGAGAGTTACCTGAAACAGAGCTACGAGTAGAAAGTTATGACCTGATTTGTGAGAGTTGTACCATGATGTAACACCCGAGGCCAAAGAAGGCGAGGATGGTTGCACCACATGTAACACTCGAGGCCGAACATGGCAAGGAGTAGTCGCCACATCAGAATGAGAGAGATCCCAAGGCCGTGGAGGCATGTGACTGCATGGTTAAAGGAATGCATATAAGGATTGATAGGTACTACATATACCAATAAGATGTATATTCTTTTCGGTAGCCCGTTCCATAAGAACTTCATAGTTAAACGTGCTTGACTTGGAGCAATTCTGGGATGGGTGACCTTCTGGGAAGTTTCTCGAAAAGCGTGTGAGTGAGGACAAACCATGCTGAAAAGACACGTGGTATATCCCGAGACCGTGCAGGTATGAGACTGCATGGTTAGAATGCATATAAGGATTGATACATATTGCCTATACCAATAAGATGCATCTTCTTTTCGGTAGCCCGTTCCATAAGAACTTCATAGTTAAACGTGCTTGACTTAGAGCAATTATGGGATGGTTTATCCACCCCATTTCGGTGGCTTCCAGCCTACCAAGGTCACAATCTTCTCACGACTTTCCATCAACCTATAATATTGTTCTTCATGGCTACAACACAATCATTTACTCTATTCTGGACATGAACATTCGTAGCGCGGGGGAGGGGGGGTCTGGTGTAATTTGCATCACGACACTTCTTGTTTCTCCTTGTTTTAGCAAATATTTTTTTGTTTATAAGCAATTTGCATCTACCATGATTTTGAATATGAAATCTTAAGATTTTGTTTGGGAGTTGCAGGAGAGGGAAATATATGATTTTTAAAAAAATATAGAAATTTTTTAATATTAATTTTCTTGATTTATAATGATAAAATAATATTTAACATTAATATATTTTTAATTTTTAATATACTATAACAACAAAAAATCATATTTAAATAATTTGTTTAAGTCTTTCAAAATCTCAAAAAACTCTCATTCAATACAAATTTTGAATCTTCCAAATTAGAGAATTTTTGTTGTTACAAAGAAAAACAAATTCTCCTAAACTCTCTCAAGTCTCAACCAAAATCTTTCTATTCTTTTTGCTCAATCCTTATTATTTTTCAAAGTATTTCCCTTCTTTCTCCTCCAAACTCCAAATCTTAAGAGTAGCACACTTTCAAATCTCAAATTTTAACCACTATCTTAACCACTAATAATAATTTTATTGATAAAATGTTTATTTAAAATATTTTAAAAAAATTAATAATAAAAGTTATAATTTTACTTTTAACAATAAAATAGTTGAAAATAGTAATTCTTAGAAAAACTTTAACAAACTAACTTGGTGACACACACTTGGTAATGAAGATCATACGATTCTTATCTCAAATTTAACAAACCGCCATGGTTGCCGCTGCAGCTGCTTTTGCTCTTCCCGCGACCACCAAATCCACATTCTTGTTCTCATCATCACACACTTCCAATTTTCGAATACTCAAAGTTAAAGCTAATGCAACACTTATAACAAACTCCGATTGGTTTCAAGTGGGTAGACCCATCGGAAACTATGGTTTCATGAACGTTACTACTGCTAATACTGATCAATATTCATTTGGAGAAGGAGGAGGATTCAAAACTCAAGATGTTCAAGAAGGTAGCGTCAAAATCAGGTACTTTACTTTTAGGGATTCGTTTTTGGATTAATTAGTTAATACTCATCGTGGCTGCTCCATTGCAGGCTTTATGAAGGAAGGGTTTCTCAAGGTCCGCTTAGACAAACACCTGTTCTCTTTAAGGTATACTAGCCTGACATTGACACTGCGACACCGATAATAATTTGAAAAAAAAGTAAATAAATTAAACTTAATCACAAGTGTCGGTACAGATGTCCGATTTTTCTACAAGTGTCGGTGTTACATAAATTACAATCAATGTCTTTAGCTAGCACTTCATGTTTGAATTCACTTCACTCAAAATGTTCCATTGAGCATTGAAATTTGAAATATTATTATTACTTTTAACAATGAAGGTTTATCCTGGAACACGAGCGGGTGGAGTTGTGGCAGATATGATGGCTGCAAACGAGTTGAATTCCCACATGTTCCTTCAAGTGAGATAGTTTAACCGTTCCATATCAGTTCATAGTGTTACCAGTTGCTCATTCATTTGTAATTCTTACAGAGCAGCTCTAAAGGTATGAGTCGGCATCTTATGTTACTTTTAGGTGGCTTTGAAACGACTACCGGAGAGCAGGTTTACTTTGTACTCTCAATTTGAAATTAAGATTTTTAGCATAATAACGTACCTTTTGTCCTCCAATTCTGTTAATGATGTTGGATACATTTATTCGATCAGTGGCTTGCTTTTCGTGATTACGGGAAATCTAGTGCAGCAGACTATGCAAAAGTTGCAAGTGAGAAGATGTCAAAAATGTCTTCATGGAATAGCTTTGAACTAGGACAGACAATGAAAAGAAGACGACGTTTCATTATAATACTTCTTCAGGGTGCTTTGAGAGGTTTGGCTTACATGCATGATCATGATAGATTGCACCAGAGTCTTGGACCGTTTTCTGTATCTCTCAAGTATGTAACTAGCAGGCATTTAGCTCTGTTCTATGTTTTCCATTTGGATTATATTTCCTTCTCACTCTACCATTAACATGCTTAATTTTAATATGATGGCAGCACAATTTCTGAAAGAGAATCTCCCTATTTGATTCCAAGGCTTAAGGATTTAGCTTTTTCTGTTAGTGTTAGGTAAGGTAATGACTTGCCGAGCTATTTTGTCTTGAGTTAACCAAACTTCAATGAATTGATCACACATACAAATTTCATATGCATATGGCATAGAAATATTTGAAATTTGAATTTCTTTAAACGTAGTCTATTGCACTGCTTATTGGCAGCCACCGGTAGATTTCATATGACACTTTTTTAGTTTTACTTTTTCTTATTGTGTATTTTGTATATTTAGACTTCATAGATATTGTATTTTGCAATATATGTATTTGTTTTGAGGCCTATGCATGGGATTTATGATTTATTTGCAATATGTTAAAATTTTGCAAACTGGAGTAGTTTATAACTTAAATAGTTTTACAATTTTTAAAGGCAGATGATTCATAGTATAAAGAGAACTCGCACGGAAGTTGCACGGATACTGCGTGGATAGATAGATATCCATGTTTTCACCATATAGCGGTGCTCTTATTTAAATTATTCCAGGTATTCAGAACTAGAGGATTCAGGACCACTTACGGAAGGTCTTTGGGCACGAGCTTCAGCAGCTAGTGCATTCACTTATTTAGAGAAAAGAGCTTTTGGAATAGCCGATGACATGTGAGTCATCTGAATTTGGGTTAATGCAGCAGTTTGTTTCAGAGTCTTTTTGGGTCATGTCTGACTTTTATCAATTACAATACAGATATGAGGCAGGCCTTCTTTTTGCATACTTGGCTTTTGTTCCGTTTTGTGAAGCTGGTGTAATGGATGGCCTTTCTTTGCAAGTAAGCCATGCTGCCAATTAGACTTTGTCTTTAGTACTTGATAATTTTTCTGTTACTTTTCCTTATCATAAGATAATATCCTCATTGAATTATTTATTCTCCATGAAATTCAGAGGCTTTTAGAGAACACTTTTCGGCTTGATCTTGAAGCAATGCGAGAGTAAGATATCTTTTATTCTATATTTTTGGTTTAACTATTACAGGGAGTAGACATCTGTTATTTTTATTAATAGATTAAATTTAGTCATTGCTTTTGTCTCACTTTATTCTATTCTTCGTTACATAGGTATTGTGTAGCAGATGACAGGTTAGTTAATGCCATCGATTTCCTGGATCTTGGCAATGGTGCTGGTTGGGAGCTGCTTCAGGTATATAAAACATGTCTGCTAGAACGGGAAACTATCAGTTTATGATTTTGAGTGAGTGTCTGCTAAACAAAAGTGTCTAACAAATTGCTGATTTTCACAAAAGCTCTAAAATACCAATAGTTTATAGAAACAACATATGCGGAGTTTACCCTTGTTCTGTCTGCGATTGTAGATGTGATTTATTTATAAACACTTGTATGTGATGCATTTTCTGCTGGCACGTTTTGGTTCATCGAAAATACATGTATTGCTACATCAATTTCAAGTGTGAATTTCCAATTCAGTAGCTAATAGCTATATCAAAATGTTCATGGCGCTGTTCTCATGATTTCCAGGCAATGCTTAATGCTGACTTCCGAAAGAGACCAACTGCGGAGACTGTTCTCAATCACAGGTTTATGACTGGGGAAGTTCTTTGAATTTCAAGATCAAAAGAATGTGGTTGTCATTGTGAAATATATCTACCACATGGCACCCCAAGCTCCATGTTTTTGGAATATGAATGTCGTGAATTTGCATTGTTTTATCACAAGCAGCTATGCTACTGTAAATATGTATTATATTCTCACAAACATGCATTTAGGAGAGATTCAAAGAATAAATATGGTTAATTTATACAATTGATAACTGATAAAGATGAAGTGTCCAAATAATTAATGGTTAAGGAAGAAAGGATATGAGTAACATTGAAGGAAGAGATGAAAAATATAATGTAGAATGGATGAGGTTGTCTTACAACAAGTTGGTGAAAAAAATAAAGATTTTTTTTGTTATAACTTAAGGGGGTTAGAGGGTGCAACAAAGAAACAGAAATTAAATTATTGATATGAAAAGAATTTTGGTTGATTAAATATATTCAATAAACTAAAATGAGTTAGTAGATCAAATTGTTTGTGAGAGGTTGTAGGGTTCAAATGAGTGATTTTCTCTTTCAAAGCCTATCATGTGAGGGGGGAATCTTACAACGTGGGATAATAATAAATTTTTTGTAGAGTAAATCTATTATAGTTCATCATGTACTAATGCTTTTTGATATATTTTTTAAAAAAATAAAATGGAATTTAGCTTTGATCATGTACTAATGATTTTTGAGCCTAATTGATTAAGAGGTTTTTTAATCTATTAGGCGCAAGCTTCATAATAGATTAGATACAATTTCTAATTGACTAGAGGACGATATTTTGCTTTTTTTTTAATTGGTTAGGAAGCTTCTTAATCAATTAGTTAGTGGACACAATTGATTTTAAGAAATCCTTTGAAATAAATAGTTTTAAAATCATTTTGAGTGTGTGTGAGCGCGCATTGTCTTGATACTTTGAAAGGCACTCACACTTATTTATACACTATTGAGCATAAGCAGGTAAAATTATAATCTGACACATGATCGAGGGAACTTTCAAAGATTTCAGTTTCTTTTCATGTTGAACTTTGTATTTGACTATCTTTGCTCTCAAGACTAGAGCCTTCTTAGCTTCTCTTTTTCGATAACTTCAATATTTTACTACTTTGACGATGCTCGTGATTATTTTAGCTTTGTTCTTTTGTCAACATCAAACCAGAAACAATGTTATCATAACCTACACAACAAGTGTATTTTCTATATGCTCAAAGATGAAGTATACTTTGGTAGATATCCGATGAAGCATTATATTGTTATCTTGAGTGATTGCAAGGATGATTTTGAGAAGAGCTTATGTTAAAGAAGTTGGAGACATTTAATAGCTAAAGTCTTCTAGATTTATGGGCTTTGGCTGTTGGGGAGTCTGAGGTGTGTCCTCAACAAGTGTATTTTACGCCCAGACCTAGTCCCTTATGGTGATCTTCATCGACTTTAGAGAAGTATTTCTAATCCTTAAAGATCTTGGATCAAACTCTTCCTCCTCTAGACGAACTTTAACATGAATCATAATTTTTATGATCAAGTCCCCATATGAAAATAAAGTAGCTCATATACTAATACAATACAACATATGCAAAATTACTCTAGTAGCCCAGTTGGTGTCGATCTTTTTGGTCAGAAGCCAAGCGGCCACAACACCGGTCTTCAATAATTTTTCGTGGTTGAAGTTCCTTAAAATGAGCACATGAAGGATCACATAGAAAATGAGACGACATGTCACAGTCATATATCCCACTATGATAAAGACCCTATGTCACATTGATGGATTAGAAAGAAGGGATCAATTAGATTATAGAAGGTTCAAATTGTCCATGTAATTTGGAGAATCAGAGGAGTAGAGGAGCCATCATAGGGTATATCAACAATTTCTCCAAACTCTTTGATAGATAGAGATTGGGATTTTACATACCTCGAAAGTGATTACCCCCTCTTTGTAGTTGAGATTTGCATAATTTTTTTCCAACCTTGGGTACACCTCTTCTGGTTTATTGCAGACGAAATCCTTGAGGTTGGCTTTGTTAAAAGCATCAAAGAATTTAAAATTTCCAAAAAAAAAATCTCATCAATAAAATGTGGTTTGAGAATGTAGCGGTCGAAGAACTTCTTGTTAAAATGGTTCTCTTTAATTTATGAAAAAAAAACACCAAAATCATAGTTTGTTGAAGATGTTCTTGGAGAAATTCAAATTCTTTTTAGAGCCGTCTAATGATGATCTGATAGAAAAACTAGTAACAAGAATAACAAACAACAAGCACACAAGAAAATAGTGGAGGATTTAAGTGATAAAGGAAAAAAGAAAGAGAGTTACCTTTTATAGGTTGTTTCTAATCCGTTAGATCATGCCCTAATTAATTAGAGCTTCAATGCAATTAGTTTATTGAGTGGTAAACCAATTACAAAAATTTGAATATCTAATTGATTAGATCTATGTCTAATTGATTAACAGGCTTTGATTTTGAATTTTGAAAAAGTTTTTAATCAGTTTGCCCTTGTGGTCTAATCATTTAAAACGTGAGAATTACAGCTCCCTACTTGGTTTGGTTTTGGGTCGTGATTTCCATTTGCACGGGCCTTTATTTTTTTATATTAAACTTTTTTTATAGAAAACAATTTCATTTATTAGATGAAAAAGAGAGAGTACAAACATAGAGAAAGAAAAAGTGTTCGGGCATTTCTCATCCACACATTAACAACAACACTAATAATTAAGACTAACAAATTATGGACATCAAAAAGCTTTGAGAGGTTAGAAACCAAAAGGAGGGTACCAATCTAAAACTTTAATCCAATCATCCAAACAAAGTTCTTTCGCAAGAGACGAGTAGGTTTTAGAACCCCAATCTTTAAATCTATCCAATTACGGATCATATCTTTAGCTTTGACACTAGCTTTATCATGCTCAACTCAATTATTGAGGTTCACAATATTGATTAATCTCATAACTTGTGGATGAAACAATTGTTGACTGAAAAAGAGAAGTTTGGTTTTCCGCATCCCTAATAAGATTCTTACTCAAAAACACATTTCTTTCATCCAAGCTTCTTTGAGGCATTTCATCAAATACCTTGAGCACAAACTTAAAACAACTTAAGCCTAATAACAACACACCCAACAAAACAAACCAAGCAAGAAAAAATAGAACCCACGACAAAACAAGCACAATAAAATAAACTATTACATGAACACATATACCACTCTGGGCCATTAGTTGGTAGAGGTGATTTTGGGGTTGCAAGCGATTAATGGTTGATGGCGGAAAGGAGGAGGAGCTTAATAGAGGTTGGAGGAAGAAACATGTATGGACCTAACATGGATGAAGGTTTCAAAGGAATGAAAAGAGAGGAGGGGAAACTTACAGTGGGGAAGGAACCTCCATTGAAGAGGAGATGACCACGATAATGGTGGTGAATAGCTCCGATGAGAAAGGAGGAGCCCCTACAAAAGGGGAGGTGACACCCAACAAAAGAGGAGAACCCTAAGTTTAGAGAGACGGGAGAGTTTCTCTCTTAACATTTTCTAGTTTTTAGTGATTTTTTACATTAACTTAAGCACAAAAATTAGTGGAAAATTTCAAAATATTAATTCGTTACTTATCACTCGTTAAACAAGTGTGCAAATTTTTGAGAATTTTCCAATCCACCCCTTAAATCTCTTAGCCACCTGGTAAAATTTCATTTATATCCTCTGCTTCCATAATGTACCTCCAGAAGTATTTTTTTTTTTTAAAAAATTGGATTTTTTCCGTAGGTGCATCTACGAAAGCGTTAAAACATAGTGAAATTTGGGAAGATCTCAAATTAATTGGGAAAATCCCAAATTAAATGAAATATTCCGTAACTACATCTACGAAAGGTTTAAATGAAATCGAGTTTTTCGTAGATATACTTACAAAATATTATATTATATTTTAAATCAATTACATTTCACTCCAAAAGTCAATTTTTATAACAAAAATAGAATATCAAATTATAGTAAATCAAAGTAGTGCATTTGAGGTTTTTCAATTACTTTGATTTACTATAATTTGATGTTTCATTTTTGTTTAAAAAAATTGGAATTTATGAGTGAAATGTAGTTGATTTGAAAATATAGCATAATGTTCCGACACTCTATTTTCAAAACCTACCGTAGGAAGATTTCATGAACTTAATTAATTTGGAATTTTCCCAATTAATACATCAGGAAAGGAAATAAGGCTCAGTCCACACTTTGGAAAAAGGACTTAAAAGGGAAGCCCTTGAAAAACCCACCCCCTTTCCGCAACAGTCTCAAAGTAAGCCAAATCCAATCAGATCTTGGGAAATAATATTCCATATTCCCTCCGAGCACGTTACTGACTAAATTGCGGAGGAGTTAGGAGAATAAAATTTAAATCAAAATAAAGGAATAAAAATGAAGTACTATTTAGTTGATTGTTCATAAGATGCGGCCATGAGAAGACGCTCAGAGGTGGTCGAGTCTCTTATATCGTGAACAAATAACAACCATGAAAATGCATGCCTCTCTGTATCGCCCGTCAGTTAAAGGTACACGGGAAAAACATGTGGTGGAAGAATGCATCCACCGAAAGTAAGAAAAGAGGACCACATCCACCGATTGCACAGTCAGACGAGGAATAAGTGAAGAAAAAAGAGAGCATACTACCATTATGACTTTCTCGACGAGCTAATATCCCGTAATATTTTTGCACTATTTCAATGATTAATATTTTTGCACTATTTCAATGATTATCCTTGCAAGATGGTATAAGCCGCTCTTTTGAGGTAGATTCCAGACTTGGCAAACATGTTTCAAAGCGTAGCTGACGCACCCTCCTTAGGATGTAGGAACTAGCCACCCTAAGAGCATATGTGGTGGAGCCCAAAGACGTCTATCCAAAACCAAGTCAATCCTGGTGGCAAATTCTTTGCTGACCCCTTTTATATCAAGTTTGGATACCAACACCTCCAAATAGAACCCATAATAATTGGTTGTATCCACCATCAGGTTGTAATAACGACGTCAAGGATAAAGAGTGATTGCATATAAAAGATCTTTTGTCATATCAAAACCTTCTCCATACAATGCGTCTAATATATGTAGAGCTGACAAATCATCTTTACCACATGACGTCCCTTTGGAAAATGATTTAATGCACATGTAAAGTACAACGAGGATGAAGTAATAACCAAGGTCAATCACATACTGATCCCGTCTCAACAACCACCTTATAAAGAGCATATTTCAATGTCTGAGAGAAAGCAATGCGACAAATGTATATTTTTCATGGTGAAGATATGTGTTGTTGTTTCAAGGTGCTTGCATACAAAACAAGCTCCTCGTTTGTTTCGAGGTTCCAAGTCTGTTGTAGATGGTTTTACAATATCCATAATGTGACTTCTGACTTCCCATGTCTCATGAATAACACAAATTATACCATCAGGATGATGACATGCCTTACTCATGACATGATGCTCATACAACTTCCACATAACCGTTGCTCATCCACCCTCGAAGACTCCTCAAATGCCGTAAATAAATTCCAATCATTTTCAATTACATTATGTACTATATTTTTTCATTTGTCACTACATATGTGTAGCGTCTTAAGATGACACGCCATATCAAAAATACTTGCTCCCATCCTTACCATAAAGACAACAATGAAACCTTGAAAATAGACAATTAAAACCTCCAATTTGAATATAAACCATATATAATGCACAATTATATTTCTCCTATACTCAATACAAAAGATGTTTCTCCCCTCTTTCATATTAATGTGATTTTGCAGAATTTTTTAAAGTAATTTTTAAAAAATAAATTTCGATAATTTATTGTTAACTATTTTAAATAAATTACAGTGATTCTTCATAAATTCTATCGATTTTAAAGCTAATAGTTATAATTAATATTTCAATTTTATAATATAAAAACGGATAGAAAAAAATCCTGCAATAAAGAATTTAATAATTTACAATTTTACACCATAATCAAATCATTTTTTATTATTATATAAATATTTAAAATATTAATAAATATAATATAATTAACTTGTTTTAGTTACTCTCTTAAACGAGGCTTATTTTAGTTTACCAAGAAATGAATACTTGGAAAGAAAGTATGGGATAATTAACATCAAATAAAAATATTAAAAGATACTAGTAGAGCTGTCAAATGGGCCGGCCCAGCCCGCTTCGGCCCGGTGGGCCAACGTGTTTTAATGGGCTGGCCCGGCCCAGCCCAATTGCTAAATGGGTCACATAAAATGAGCCCGACCCATTTTACAAAGGTCCGTGCGGCCCAATGGGCCAGCCCGGCCCGTATTTCAATATTATAATTTTAATTTTATAAAAAGGATGTAATGGATAAATGCAATACAACATAAGTAGAGAGTCATCATAAACTTATATAAGTGATGTTTAAAATATTTATCCATAAACATATATGAATACCACAAAATCATCCATGTAAAAGTATAAAGTAACTTAATATTATCACCAATACTTATCAAATTTTCTCTACATCTCACAACCATTTCCTTGATCACATCATTTTGAAAATATATCTTGATCCTCTTTAACTTTTCTTTATGACTTGAGAACACATTTATGAAATCATATCTTATCTCAATCTTTTTTCTCCAAAATTTACCAAAATCTTTTTTTAATGGGCCAGCCCGAAGCCCGCTTGGCCCGGTCCGGCCCAGCCCATAAAAAACATAGGCCTGATGGGCTGGCCCAAAAAGACAGGGTCGTGTTTTTTTAAGATATTTTGCGGCCCGGCCCGCGCTAAATTGTAGGGCTTATGGGCCGGCCCAATGGGCCGAGCCCATTTTGACAGCTCTAGATACTAGTATAAGAAGAAGCAAGATAATTAATTTTTTAAGAAAAAGCTGGAAAAAAAAACAAATAATAATAATAATCTATCAAAGAATCAAAAAGATTAAGTTGAATTTGATAGATAAATTGATTTCGTTATTAGTTGGCGTGAATCTGTGATCCAAGCGAGCATCGTCGAATCGTAATTGTGGTACTCCCATTACGTGTTTGTTAAAATTACTCAATTACCGTAATCACAATCAATTCGATTATCTGTGTAGGTTTTGTAGCTTTAATCCCTAGTTCCCATTCATAATTCTTAGGTTTAATGCTTGTTTTTTCAGAAATTCATCTTCTTTTTTTTCCAAGATTTGCAAATACTTTGTTTGTTTTCTTATTCATTTCCGTGTTCATTCTGAAGTTGTTGCAGTTATAGCAATTATCAAGTGTTAAATGTTAGTGGTTGCTGCTGCTTGGTTTCTCCAAGTATATCATCATATATTTGCTGGGAATTAAGTGGGGGGAGTAATCCATGGTAAACCAGAAAGGGTCTAATCAGTCAAAGATATGCTATAGGCCTATTCGACCTTCTGATCTTGATGTTTTAGAGCGAATTCATGGTAGATTATTTCCCATCAGGTGAGATCATGTTCTTGTTTTTCCATTGGCTTCAATTATGAGTTTCGAACTTGTGTTTGGTTAAAGGTTTTTTGTGAATCTCAGGTATGAATCTACTTTTTTTCAAGATGTGGTCAATGGACGGGATATTGTATCGTGGGGAGCAGTTGATCTTAGTCGACCAAATGGCCAAAGCGACGAACTCATTGGATTTGTAACAGCGCGGATTGTTCTTGCAAAAGAAAGTGAGGTTGACCCCCTTTATATATAATAACTGTATGCATTTTGGATTGTGTTTGGTTTATGATCTTTATGAATCTCAGGCATTTTTTCATGTGGGAAGTGTGGCTATTTAATGTTTTTATGATTTACTAGATTGCCATAAAGGGATTTGTTATATAGCTGATTCTTGTAGGAATTTTTTTTTTTAATTTTTGAAAACGTGTTCAATCAATCTTCTTAATGCAAACAAAGTAGGTCTATGTTCAAGCCCTGACAAACTTGACGGAGTCTATATTTCTAAATACCAAAGTTTGAGTCAATCAATCATTTTCCACAGTCTGTTTAGGTGGCTTGATCATTTTATTATGATGTTAACCTATTAGAAATATATGTTGCAGTGGTCTATAAAAAATTGCTTGTTTTTATATTGTAAGTTTGGACAGAGAATACAGAGTACTCCCTGTAGGAGCCAATACATTTAGTATTAAACCGTGACTTAGGTGTCTAAAAGAGTGGATATATTGGGGGAATGTATGGATGGTAGGGAGACTTAATTGAATATTTATGGAGGTTCTAATTAAAAGTGGAGGAAGTCACAATTCCATTAACTCGCGCTACTTTTTTCTTGAATCTTAAGATTGATAAAACAGAGGGTTTGGGGTGGGAATAGTATTAGTAGATAGACGTCAAGTGGGTGACTAGAGAAAAATGTGTTGATTGATAATGCAATTAGGGGATACTAAATTACAGTGGATGCTTATTTGTTGGATTTTGGGACTGAGGTACAGATTTGATGCTTGAAATTGCATCAGTAGTAGCATCAGAAAGATATGTGTGAATAGTAAAGAGATGTCTATGGATTTCCCTCATGCCCTCATGCCGGACAGAAGGTGAAATTACAGAGGAAAACAACAGTGGGGAAGTTGAGTGTGGGGGAAATCCAGACTTGAAATAACTGCTTTCAATTGTATTTTGGAGGACTCAACTATTCTTAGGGTAATAGACAGAAAAGGGAACAAAACAGTCAACTTAGTCTTTGTCTACAAAAAAAGTTGAATATGTTATTAGAGGATTATGCAGTGGTTTTCATGGTGTTGGAATCTGGAAGGGCTTCCTTCTCGTGGGGATGTGGTTCGTTTAATCACATTGCTGCATGGGGCTGGTCTAGTGAATGTATGATCTTATAGGCATCCTCAACATCACAAAAATGAAATAGGAAAACAGTTGAGTCAATTCTCCTACAAGATATATTTCTGTCCAATTTTAGTGCATTCTCCTCTATGTATTATTAGTTGAGAAAAAAGATTCTTCATGGAGAATTTGTATTTATTGTAAAGCTATAAATAAGGGTCTATAATGTGATAACTGGATAAGTGCCCCTTAGTTCAGTGGCAATTGATGAGCTACGTGCTGCTGTATATTATTCTAAATTGGATCACAGGTCAGATTATCATCAGATTTGGCATAGTGTAATCTATCTTGATGAGTCTATTTCCTACATTTGGAAAGGAAGACAAGGTGGCAACTAGAGTTAAACGAACCACAAAATGATCCATCAACCTATAACCCATCCACCCTTCTGAAATGTGTATTCTAAAAGGAGAAAGTGACTGAAATATCTGTGATAATAGCAGTTATGAGTAGTTATGCATTAGGAATACATGTTATAATGGTGCCTGAAAGTAGTTGTATGTGTTGATAATTACTTCTATTATGGTAGTTACAGGCAGTTACATACTAGCCTATTAGTAATATACGTTGTAGTAGTGTGTAAAATATAAGCTCTGCTAGTATTTTGTTGAATATGGAATGCTCTATGTTGGAGTCGCGACTTTGAGACAATTTTTCTTTGTTGTCCTGTGTGTGAATTGTGCGGATCCAATAACATTAGTCACTAACTTATCTGTTGGTGTTCTATCCTAGTCTTTAGGTGCTAAACTTTAGTTATTGTCTTAATTTTTTTCCATGAATATTGTTCTTGTAGATAGTTGATTTGCTTGGATATGACTCGGCCAAATCCGATCAAACTTTAGTGTACGTTCTAACACTGGGAGTAGTGGAAGCATATAGGAGCCTTGGAATAGGTATTATTAGTCGCTTGTTTTGTACTTCAATTTTGTTGAAATCCTCCAGTAATATAATTGACAGTCTAATCTGTGCCTCATCACCAGCTTCTTCTCTGATTCGGGAGGTTGTAAAATATGCTTCAAGCATTCCCACATGCCGAGCGGTTTACTTGCACGTAATTTCTTTCAATATCTCAGCAATCAATTTATACAAGAAAATGTCTTTCAAGTGTGTTAGAAGGCTGCAGGGATTTTATTTCATCAATGGCCAACACTATGATTCATTCTTATTCGTGCACTACGTAAATGGGGGACGGTCTCCTTGCTCACCATTGTAAGTCCAATATTTTCTAACTTATATGCCCTGATATATTAAGACTGATCTTATATGTTTTGTTTAAAATGAATAGATTGTGATAGAATTTTAATTTCCATTTCATATTTCAGAGAGCTTCTGTCTGCAATAATAAGCTACATGAAGAGTGGCTTTAAGGCAGTGGCCGCGAAGCTCTGCAAGAACGAAATTAGGAAGATCTCAAGGTGGGAAAAGTGTAAAGAAAGCCATTCTCTTGTCTCACTCTCAACAATACCCAACAAAAGAAACATGGCTGTCGAGTGTAATGGTTGTGAGTTTGTGTGATGTATTCTTGTTAGTTTCATGTTTCATGTATAATTCAACATCACTTATAATTCTCTCTAGAAAGGTGCCAAAGTTATAGTACTTACTATATGTAACTGTTCTGTCAGAATAAATGCAATCCAAGAGATGAAACCAAAAATGTAGGCCATACATATATATACCATGTAAAAAGTGTTTCAACAAAATTGTTTTAGACCATGGATTGGCTCCTTGTATTCTTTTAGAAGATACACCGATGATTAAGCGTGTGTAATAAGAACTTGTGATTCTGTTGACTGTTATTGTAATTGGCAATTGACAGATAGTGTTGGATTAACAAAAGTTGATCTATTTAGAGTGTTTGAATTGATTTTGATCAGAATTGATTTTCATTAAATAAAACATATCAAGCACTATGCAACTCAGTGAGTTAGTCACGACTCGACTTAAAGAGTGAAATGAAAAAACTTCAAAAGAAACCATTTCCATTTCTTCTCTACATATCAGTGAGATCCATTTCTTCTCTGCATATAACCGATTTCTCACTGGCAAAGCATAACAGTTGTAAGAGGCTTTGTATCTTTCTTAGAAATCATTTCATCTCTAAGAAGATTAAAAATACAATACATTGCCTCCCTCTTTTCTACAGGAGCTGAATATCCTTCTATGACAACTAAAATTATTGAAATGGTTTGCCTGCATTAGTTACTTTGTAATATGACTTTCCTTATTTCAACCAATCCTATGTATTGTGATAACAATAATTTCATTCAAAAATTTATAATTTGATCTTTTATGAATCTATTAAGCACATTTAGATTGATTGTTGTTTTACATTGTAGATTTACTATATATTATAAGGGATTCTTGTATTCAAAACTTTTGAATTTATATTGTCAACAAAAATGACATAAAATATATGCATTATTGGTAATTAATCTTATTCCAAAAATGCGTCTGAATTTCAAATGTTGGTAATTTATTTTAACCCATTTTCTCTCCTAAACCATTTCTAAAAATTTTGCTTTTGAAGTAACAATATGTGATGGATTTTCTGAATAAAAAATGTTGGTCCTCTCAAAAATAATATTATGGTTATCCATGTACTAAGAGGTTGTAGAAGCGTGCTTCAAAATTTTAAGTTAAAGAAAATAAAATGAAATAAATTTTAAGGATAGAAAGAAATCAACGACTGTGGTTGATGGCAGCACAGTCGTTAGAGTTGGTCGAAAGTTCAATTAGAGATGAGAATAGGCTAGGTCAGCCTACAGGGACTTATGACATAATCTATTTAAGATCAGATTAGGTCAGGCCTATTTAATAAAAATGTCAAAAAGCCTATTTAATTAAATAGGTCAGACTTAAGCTATTAAAAAAGCCTATGAATCTTATAAACCGGTCTATATTTTAATATATATTAAAAATAGTCTAAATAGGGTGATATATATATTTAAAAAAAATGTTAAATAGGTCGGCCTAACATATATAAGCAGACCTATAAGGCTTCTTGAGTAATATGGATTAATTGAAAACATTAATGAGAATCAAGCTTTTAATTAGGTTTTCAGACTAGACTAGACTTTTGAAAAGACCAAGCCAGAGAAAAAAAAGAGAGCCTATAGTAGACCATAGGCCTGACTCAGGCCTTGTAAGTTTGTCGTAGGCCAGACTCAGGCCTTCTAAAGCCTAGCCTATTTCCACCCCTAAGTTCAAATAGGAGGTCTGCGGTGACGAAGACGCGGGGCAGTGGTCTTGCGAGTTAGTTTGAAGTTCGACAACGGAAGTCAATGACATTGGAGTCGCATGGCGGTGAGTGAGACATAAGTTCGACAATGGAGGACTCATCAACAATTTGACAAACCTCCGTCGAGTGGTGGCAGGTTGTTGGACGGCAATAGAGGTCCAAGCGAGTCTCGAGTCTCCGTCCAAGTCGATTTGTTTTGTGGTTTAGTTCAGTAATGAGTTGTGTTTTTTGCACCCACTAGGGTTTGAACATATAAATCTAGTTCTCTATCACTTTTGTTAGTAAGAGAACAAGATGAATGAAAAATATGGTAATCCTAGTTAGAGAGACAAAGGTAGAAATTTCTTTGAGTTTTGGAATTTGGAAGAGCATTGGAGATATCTAAGGGGATTGGAAAAACACTTCAAACATCTTGGATTTTTGTGATTCATATTTAAAGAGTTTGAGAGATTGAGAAAAACACTTCTAATCATCAAAGAGTTGCCTCAAAAGTCATTTAGTAAATGTGTCAACAATATGATAATGTGAGAGAACATGTAAAACTCGTACTTGGGCGCGAGCAACATTTTCACACACAAAATGTCTATTCATCTCAAATTGTTTGGTGCGTTTATGTTGAACTGAATTACCTGATAGATAAATTGTACTCGCGTTATCATCATAGTCTATAATAGTTATTGTAATTGGGAATGTAGTTTAGAGAGTAAGTTTCTGATCTAATAAGATTCAAATACTACATTAGTTATTCTGCGGTACTTGGTTGCATTGGACCGAGATATAATGTGTTTTTCTTTGGCAGACCACAAAATTAAATTGTTATCAAGATATACATAGTAGCCAAAGGTGGATCATTTGGTGTTTGGCTAGCCAGCCGAATTAACATTAGTGTAAGGTACTAATTTGTTGATGAATAAGGGATATAAGCAAAGGCCAAAATCAATAGTGCAGTGAATATAATGAATCATACACTTTAGAGCTAACATATGTTATGTTTTAGGGTCATGCATAAATAAACCTACTTGTTCAACTACATAAGAGATATCGAGTCTTGTGAATGTTAAATATTGTAATGCACTAGCAAGTATTCGATATTATGTTGGGTCATAATGATAAGGATTCCCATAATAGCCCCTGAGTTTCGCTTTGATGTTTAGTGATGCAGGTAATGACTTACAAGAGGACATATATATTCGTTCTGCAATTTCCTTTACATATTTCTTTTGATACAAAAAAAGACCACCATCATGTTTCACAACAAGGCTGGTTTGACAACAGGGTTGAATGTTTCACCACATTCAACACTGGATTATTTATTTGCACCATTACGTACATGTGAGCTTTGTATTAGTCAAATGAACCATCAAATTTATTCGTGTGCCTAAAAACCCATTATTTTTTATTAACATTAAATGGATGAGGAACTAAGTTCCACGTCTTGTTTTCAATAAGAACATCATATTCATCTTTCATGGTCATTTTCTAATTATGATCATGTAAAGGATATATAGAAATGTGGGTTGATGTGTTTGAGTTAAAGTGTTTGCAAGGTTTGAAAATACCATGTTATACTCAAGTAGTAATTTAAAAGGAATGAGGTGCACAGTCTTGAAAATTCACCGAGAAACAAACAAATGTGCTGATAAGCTGGCAAAACATGGTTTGAGACTGCGAGGAGGAGGGGCGATGGAGTACAACGAATGTCCAGAGTTCCTCTCGAGTGCGATAGCCAAAGATGCAAGCGGAATTGGTTGATTAGTTTCTTTGCTTGTGTTTATTTTGTTTACTTGTTTTCCTCTGGGCTAAGCCCTCATTAAGCACGAAAAAAAAGGAATGAGGTGCGGGAGGGGAGATGTGAGTGTTAATGGATTTATTTGAGACATAGCTGATGGTTTGTATGGGTGAGGGCATTGTTTGAGACTGAGAGGTGTGTTGAGTCATGGGTGAATGGTTTGTTTAAGAGGGTGGTGTTAGTTAGTCTATGTTTTGAGCATTTGGTGTTGCGTTATGATATGAGGTTGTTGGAGGTGTAGGTGTGGAGGTGTATGGACGATGTACATTTGTTAAGGAATGATAAGGATTATGTCGTCATCCAAGAAATTATAGTTAGTCGTTGTAGAAACATTCAAGTTAGAGAAGGGAAGCATATTTTCTTCAAAAAGGACATGCTGAAAAATAATTATTTTACGACTTGACAATTCATAACACATATAAACCCTATGACTGGACATATAACTTTGGAATACACATGGTGTAGAGTAAGGTTGCAGTTTTTCTAGTGGTGGATGGAATTAAAGGATAAGAAAGACACCCAAACACACAGAGGATGACATTCTTTTTGGTAGAGTATCTTGGTGGGTGATAGTAGGGAGGGTTTCTTATTGGGAAGGATGTTGTGTAGTTAAGTAGTCATTTTAAAAGTATGGTTCCAAAATATGGTATGATATAGGCATGAGCAAAGAGGGGTCAAATTATGTTATTATTTGTAAAGAAAATCTTTTTCTTTGCGAGCCCCCCATGGCATACTCACCTGTTAGGTCGATGATGAGTTGAAGAACAAGCCTTTTATTAAACACAGGAGCATCAACATTAGAAAGTTAATCTGACTGA
Organism: Vicia villosa; assembly: GCF_029867415.1. Lineage (NCBI taxonomy): Eukaryota > Viridiplantae > Streptophyta > Magnoliopsida > Fabales > Fabaceae > Vicia > Vicia villosa. The sequence goes on from NC_081181.1 coordinate 153,791,206, forward strand.
TATTTGAAATATTGACAGTAGGTGGAGACATCACGAAATTGCTCCATGTAAACATTGGAAATTTTTTACTATTTGTTGTCATAAAAGATATTGAAGAGTTTGTTCCATGTGAGTTTTGTGGTTGAATGGCGCTCGATAATGGTGTGAAGAAGGTCATCAAATATGGAGTCGTAAATCTATTGAAGGACAACAACATCAATACGTGTCAAAGGTGAAGATTAGTGACTTTGGGATCAGAAGATGATGCAGTTTCCGTTGCAATAAATAATATGTTCAATAACTTGGTAAACTCGAGTATGAATTTTAAAAACTTTTGGCCATGAGTTATATTGGCTCTTTTTAATGATTAAGGTGATTTTGATGAAATTGATGATGTTTGAGATATTGAATGCGAGGTGAACAAGAAAGGTAGTAACTGTCATGATGACATATTCAATAGAAGAGACAAGGTTTTAATAGGAGCAGAAAAAGAGGAGTTCTCATTAGGGGTGGCAAACAGGCATGTCCACCTCGTTTAGGTCCGCCCGCAAAAGCTCGCGAAAAAACGGGGCTGAGCGGGACAAGCATATTTGAGAGTGCGGGTCTAAAACATTACCCCATTCTGCCAAAAGTGAGGGCGGGGCGGAGAATACCCGCGAACAATAAACTTTTTAGGCCTAAAAATAGTAAAATTGTATGAGAAAGCTCATGTCCGCAAAAGCTCGCAAAAAAACGGGGCGGAGCGGGGTGGTCACATTATAGAGAGCGGGCCTAAAATCTTGCATCGTCTTGCGAAAAGTGCGGGTAAAACGAGTTTTCCATGCAGGCTGGATCCATTTTGCTACCCCTAATTCTCATCGTCAGCCATGATGAAGGAGGGAGAATGACAACATTGTTAGGGTTAGGGTTTGAATTGGTACTCAATACTTACTAATATCATATAAAAATAATACACCTTGCCCTTGACCTTTCTATTCATATTTGCTTTGTTCTATAAACAACAAAGAACTTCATGATAATTTTTTATACAATATAATTATATATATTATATATAATAATATAAGAGATTAATTGTTATACACAGTTAGTGTAAAATATTTTATATGATAGATGCATTACAATCATTCACAAGTAATATTATCAAATATTTAAAATTTTTTAACGATTATGATTCACTGACAGTGTAAAACTTTTTTATTCTGTCAATATATTTCAATTAAATCCATAATATAATAAAAAAAACTATTATTCAGAGATTTTTTTTCTACTTATCATTTTAAATTGTGTGGACAATTCATACTATTTCAAAGAAAACCCATATTTTTTTTTGTTGATATTTTCACTTATTTTCATTAGATTATATTTAACAATAATACATTAACAATGTATTGAGCAGTAACTTAATTCAATAAAAAACAATTTTTTACTTATCAATTTAATTTTAATATTGAAAGATCACTTTTTTTCTTCATATATTTTATTATTAATGAAATGCTATAAATATCATAAATAAAAAAATAAAAAGTCAAATTAATTAAAGCAGATATTTTAAACAATTTCTATTAAAAATCAAAATAAAAACATCAATTTATATTAAATGTGTATTTAATTTAATTTTCTTATTTTGCGTACATGTATATCGTCGAGAGCATTCCATTCCATACATACATTTCTGAGAAGTAGAAAGAAAAAAAAAATCTGAAAAATCTGAAAAATCAAGAGGTTGAGTGTGTTGGTGTGCTTGCGTTTCTGTTAAGGTCAAGAAGCTGCTACGCATACGGTGGTTATGCCAATGGCTGCTTCAACCTCAACCTCATCTCTCTCCGTCGTTGGAACCAACCTCTCTCTTCCTCCACATCGTCATCATCGCCACTTTCACTCTCCCGCTTCAATCTCCACTCGCTTCCGTACCAACCGTTTCTTCTTATCCTCTTCTCTCGCTTCCTCTTCTCCACGGTAACTCTCTCTATCTCTCTTCCTCTCTCAATTATTGCTGATAATTCCAATTCTAATGGAAATGAGTTCTCGATCCTAATTCATTCAACAACAGTAACTGTATTTCAATTCTACTTAACTCGATTAATTTAACGCTGTTTTTTGTTCAGTGATAGAAGAGTTGTTCACGGTGGATTAGGTTTACGGAGAAATACGCCGGATGTTTGGAAACAGTATTCCTCCGTCCTTTCTGAACCGACTGCACCGGTACGGCAAAGCTGTACTTCATGCTGTCTTGCTTCCGCAAAGAAACGCCGTTCAAATCTGTCGAGATTTGTTCCTGGAGCTTTTTTTGATAATTCTTCTTTTGGATTATCTAAGGATAAGCTTCGTCACGCTTCTGTAAGATTTTCGACTTGGATTTTGTATTATATTGATAATAATTGTTTTCTATATTGCTTAGTTTTTTTTTTTTTTGTTGAAATTTCTGGTAATTGTTTTGGTTAATTTTCTGTTTTTCAAATTATAGTTTGTTGTAACTAACTAGCTAACAAGGCTTCTGGATTTTTCTCATATTTTATTGTTTATTGACTGAAAGAATTTGTTGATGTTATATGTTGAAGCTTCTGGAACAAGTGGATGATTTTTTGGAGACATTATCATCGTTGACTAGTCTTTATATTTTTGAATTTTGTGAGATTTTAATTTGATTGCATTTAGGCATAATCAGTGTCTTTTTTATTTCAAATGTAATTGTGTTTGTATTTTTTTCAGATTAAGCGGGTTCAGCTTCTGCATGCAACTGTTGGTCCAGATGAGCCACATGCTGCTAGCACAACTTGGCAGGAGGGCGTTGCTGAAAAGCAAGACTTAAGTTTGTATGAGTCTGAATTGGAAAGGCTAGAGGGGTTTTTGGATTCTGAACTTCCATCTCACCCTAAGTTGCATCGTGGTCAGCTAAAGAATGGGCTGCGTTATTTGATTCTGCCAAATAAAGTTCCACCAACGAGGTGAGTTCAGTAAGTAATGATAGATTGACGATTTTGACATTTAATGACAATGTATGTACTGCCATGGAATGCTTTTTGATGTGATTAGAAAGGAAATGCATGAGATTTCAATCATTTTTTGAAATTTAATTGAAAACTAGGTTGTGCTTTAAGAGGAGGAATTGCGGATTTCACTGATTTATCATCCTTGAGTTTTTTTAATATGCCCTTTTAATGATCAATTTCAAGGGCGTGATTAAAGTTATTTTGGCATCATTGTGCAAACATAGGGCGTTTGCTTTCTTTGGAGGAAAATTGTCTGTATCATTCAATTCACCCTCCAGAGCACACCTCAGTGTTATACCCTCATGTTGTTCACTGGTTGTTGTTCTTGCAAGATTGTGAAGCTGCGACATGATAGCTTTAAATGGCGAAATGCATAAAACATATAATGTGATTTTGAAAATTGTTCTAGTTCTTATGTGAAATGTATATTTAACATGAACACTTTTAAAGTGAATAACTACACCATCAATCGGATGACTTAAATAAGATTTATTAATAAATTGATGTACTCGATGTTTATATAGTTTTATGATCTCTCTTTCAAACATTGTTTTGCTGTAATATGCCGATGACAAGAAATCCAAAATGGGGGATATACAAATGTATGTTACTTCTCTAGAATCTACTTATGGCTGACTTCTTAGTATCCACTTATGGCTGACTTCTTAGTATCCACTTGTTGCTATTTAAGGTTTGAAGCACACATGGAAGTTCATGCAGGATCAATAGATGAAGAGGATGATGAACAAGGAATTGCACATATGATTGAACATGTTGCTTTCTTAGGAAGTAAAAAACGTGAGAAACTTTTGGGAACAGGAGCCCGTTCAAATGCTTATACGGATTTCCACCATACAGTGTTTCACATCCATTCTCCTACCTCTTCCAAGGTTTGGACCATCTAGTGTGCAGTTCTTTGTTTTGTGTTCAAATGTTAGGTCATTGGTAGTTTTTCATTTGGAATTTTTGATGTTTATGAATTTTTTTTTGTCTTTTGTTCCAACTTATGAAACACTAATTCAAACCAAGCAGATGTGAAGAGGGAAAAATGAAGTTTATTTTGTTTCTCTGACCAAGAAGTTACATAGAAGTTATTGATGTTGCAGTGGATAGTATTATTTTACATTTTGAGCTGCACAGTACCTTACTAACTCTAGTTTTTTAAACCAAAGTTGGAAGAATAACTTGCATGAATATTCTCAAATGTTCAATTGGTACACTAAAGCAGATGTGAAGAGGGAAAAATGAAGTTTATTTTGTTTCTCTGACCAAGAAGTTACATAGAAGTTATTGATGTTGCAGTGGATAGGATTATTTTACATTTTGAGCTGCACAGTACTTACTAACTCTAGTTTTTTAAACCAAAGTTGGAAGAATAACTTGCATGAATATTCTCAAATGTTCAATTGGTACACTAAATGTGCAGCCCTTGATTTTTTTTTGGTGACATTAGAAGGTAAATACATGTCAAGGCCAATGGAATAATTATGCTTATCTTCACTGGGAAGTGTGAATAGCATTCTATAAAAGAGATTCAACATGATGTTCAGTGGTAAGTCATGAGGAGCAACATTAGGCTCAAGAGAAACTTCTCCTGAGAAAGAAGAGGAAATGGAAGAGGAAATATTTTAAAATTTGAAATCTAGTGCTCTTGTTTACTACACTTATTACATGTTAAAACTTCTTCATTGACATTTTTAAACCTCACATAGTATTTCCCAATGAGTATTCTGCATTTTTATTATATATAATTGTGATTAGGCACTGTGATTCTGTAGACATATTTATTCATTGGTGAATCTTGAATGTCAGGATTCTGATGATCTTCTTCCATCTGTTCTGGATGCCCTGAATGAGGTACACTTTATTTCTTATCGTATAAGCCACTTATAATTTTGTAGAAATGCATATATTAGATGTGACTTTGTGTTTCATCTGATCTAGATATTATACTTTTGATTTGACCCTACTTGAGCCATCTTTAGAGGCAGTCAAGGGGACACTATGGTAAAGATGGCTACAGTGCTTCTAGGTTGGCATTATCTCACACCTTTTTGTTTTTGTTGCATGCAGATAGCCTTCCACCCGAAGTTCCTTGCATCAAGAATTGAAAAAGAACGGCGTGCTATACTCTCAGAGCTTCAAATGATGAACACAATAGAGTATCGGGTTGATTGCCAGGTGCTGAAAAGAATACCTTCTGTAATCAACTTGATATTTCTGCAGAATATTACTTCAGTCTTTTTTCTCAACTTTGATTTGCTTTTTTTTTTTTTTTGTGATTGCAGTTGTTACAACATTTGCATTCTGAAAACAAGCTGAGCAAAAGGTTTCCAATTGGATTAGAAGAACAGATAAAGAAGTGGGATGCAGATAAAATAAGAAAATTTCACGAGCGTTGGTATTTCCCTGCAAATGCAACATTGTACATTGTAGGGGATATTGGTAACATCCAAAAGACTGTTCACCAGATTGAAGTATGTCAAATATAAATTTGCAAAGCATTAATTGATCATTGTTAAGTTCTTACTAGTCTTATACAATAAAAATAACTATGGTTATGCAGGCTGTTTTTGGACAAACTGATGTAGACATTGAGAAAGGTTCTGTAGCCACTTCAAATGCATTTGGTGCAATGGCTAGTTTTCTAGTTCCTAAGCTCTCTGTTGGCCTTGGTGGAAATTCTATTGAAAGATCAACCAATACAATGGATCAATCAAAAGTATTTAATAAGGAAAGACAAGCTGTTCGTCCTCCTGTGAAGCATAATTGGTCACTTCCTAGAAGCAGTGCAAATTTGAAGCCACCACAAATATTTCAACACGAGTTGCTTCAGAACTTTTCAATTAATATGTTCTGCAAGGTATAGGTTTAGTTTTTTGTCATCTTATTTCCTTCATCTTTTTTGGCAATTTAATTTTGGAGTCGACATCTTTGTTGTGAGTATAATTTTGTAGACCTTTATCATGAAGAAAAATGGTCAATGAGGACGCTGGGCTGGGCATAAGTAACATGAAAAGGAAATCTGTGATTTACTGGTTCACTATGATCTACTGGTCTAATACCATTAAAAATTATGATCTACTGGTCTAATGAACAATTCAGACAAACAAATATTGTTTGTATTCTTATAAGCTGTCTAATTGATGTTTTTCTTGATTTCCTTATGATAAATAGAAAAATATTAGATTGATAAAGTAGAAAACTGAACTAGTTCATATGCAAATTGTCCCCGTCATACTGCAACAAAAAATCTGCAGACACATATAAAGGCCACTTAACCACTGTACTTACTCTTTCTCTGCTTCAGAAAAAAATAGGTTCAGAATCCTGCCATCCATTATAAAAAAGATAGCCTTACCCTATGTTCACGCAAGTGTTCTTTTAACAGTTTTTCTGAATACCTCTCAGAAGCCCAAGCGGTCAAACCTGTCCCTTTTTCACCGGCACTAGCTCTATTCTCAGTTCCCAGATTCTTCCTCTTTCTCATAGCTCTGCATTGTTTTGATTAGTGATAATGGACACTGCCTGTTTAATGATGTGATAATGTCATTTGCATTGTTTTGATAAGTGATAATGTGCACCTGCTTCTTTCACGTAGCTCTGCATTGTTTCCGTAAGTGATTGAATTAACTAAATAGTTATTCCTTAGGTTGATGGTGATTCTGTGTTGGAATAAAGCTTGTTATTATTAGTAACGAGTGTGTTTTTAATTTTGGTTATCGTTTTTTTTTGTTGAGTTTTGACCATTTATATTCTTGAGGTATAAACTATGTGTTTTGCATCTCTAATCATTGGTAAAACACCCATCCTGTAATTGGCATTTTTAGAGTTTGCTGTACTATGCTGCTGTCTGGGATTGGCAAGAGATATCCTCCCTTCTGCTTCCTTTCAAACTTCTTTTTTAACATGTATTTTCTATTGTGTTAGTTAGTACTTGTAGATAGATAGTGTTATGTGCTGTCTCTTTCCATTAATTATCTTATTGAAATCGTATGCAGATTCCAGTGAATAAGGTTCAAACATACCGAGATTTGCGTATTGTCTTGATGAAAAGAATATTTTTGTCAGCTCTTCATTTTCGTATTAATACAAGATATAAGGTGAGATGAAAGTCCTTCTTTTCTGCTACTGTGCTATGCTCAATCACATGTTTCTACATGTCTACTGTAAGAACTCATCTGGCATCCATTATGCGATATCTCATATCTATGTACTTGGTGCATGTTTTTTGGTATTAGTAAAATACTAGTTTGGTTCAATTCCTCTATTCCTCTGGGGCAAGACTTCTGTTCCGCACCTTTGTTATTTACAAATATTCCCCTCTACCCAGTGGTGCTGCAAAGATTTAGTTTGTCAATACTTCTAAAGAATGATAAGTAGAAAAATGTGAAAAATTTGTTAGCTATATTTTTTTGTACTTAACGATACATACAAAGGTCACCAGTGTGCGAGCGTACAGTCAAAGCTCAGATCATAGTTCAATCACTAAGTCACTCTAAAAAAATTTGTGTTTGGTAGTTTGTATTTTGTAACAGTGTTGTCGTTGGCGGTTCATGGCGGAGAGCCGAAATCCCGCCTTACTGGCCGCTTTGCGGCGCTGTTATAGCGGATTACGGCGGGAAAACCCGTAATCTCGGCTGATATTTACCATTGCGGAGAGTCCAAAAACTGCCATGTATATCCGTCATAGCAGCCATGGCACCGCTATTTGATCACACTGGTTTGTAATTTACTGGATAGTTTATCTCTTAGCATCTAAATATGTTATCTTTGCATGAAATTACAGAGTTCAAATCCACCATTCACATCAGTTGAATTGGATCATAGTGACTCTGGAAGGGAAGGATGTACTGTGACTACTCTTACCATATCTGCAGAACCAAAGAATTGGCAAAATGCGATTAGAGTTGCTGTTCATGAGGTTTGTTTCCTCTGCTGTGCTTCACCTGTCTTTTCAATATTACAATTTATAATTTTGTTTCCATTGCTTGTTTCAGTTATTAGTTATTTTATGTTCCACTTAGTTAATAGTCACAGTATTCTTACAATTGTCCCCTGGATCATTTGGTTGCAAATGCATAGAGAAAACTAAATTGTTTAGGTTTAGAGTTGCTAGAATGACAGCCTACATTTACAACATTTGATCTATTATCATAGTCTAATGAAAACTTGTATGATGTAGGTTCGCAGACTTAAAGAGTTTGGTGTTACTCAGGGTGAATTAACTCGCTATCTAGACGCCCTTCTGAAAGATAGCGAACACCTTGCAGCCATGATTGATAATGTATCTTCTGTTGACAACTTGGATTTTATCATGGAAAGTGATGCTCTAAGCCATAAAGTTATGGACCAGAGTCAAGGGCATGAAAGTTTACTTGCTGTTGCTGGGACAGTTACCCTTGACGAGGTATTTTCATTGATGGTCATTGGACATTGTACAGCTCTTAATAATGATTTAAACCCCTTACCTTTTTGCTGTTGCTGCCGACTCTTATTTTGTTCACGCAACTTATAGATGCAATGCAAGTCTCTTATGGAGGGCACTACCTGAATGACTTTATGAGAAAATTAATTGATACGAAGCTGTGCGTTAGTATACTATATCAACTGATTTAAATAAATACTAATTCATTGCTTTTCTAAGAGAAGACTCAATTTCACATTAACTAATGACCTTCCCAAGTAACAAGATAGCTTGCAATAATTAAAAAAGATTACAAAAGCAGCCAATGGTGATATTTCTGTCAGCATTAGCTGGTGCAAAGTGCTATGTAGATTATCTCTTTACTTTAATTTAGAATTTTTAGTTCAACCGTTTCATTTATCCTATAAGAAAGATTAACGACTCTGCCTTTTCTTAATGATTTCCGCATTCCTTGTGTGCTGTAAATTAGGTGCTAGTTTCTATCACAATTTTTTGGTTTGTTTTCTTGTTACTCATCTTATTAGGTCATTGTCAGCTGTATTGTAAAGACATTTTAAGTTGGCTGTAATGTTGTTCCTTTATCATGTTAATTTTTGGTATCCTGGTTGTTTTGGTCTTCGATTTCTCTTTTTAATTGTAAAATTAGTAAAAAATGAGGTACATATATTATATTTTAATTTTAATTTTACTTTAATTAGTTTATTGAAGAGTTATTTCATAGAACTTCACATTCAATTTTTGTGTGCAAGTTATAAAAACATAACTGATAACTTATATTTATCGATTTTAAATATCTTTTGGTGCAGGTTAATTCTGTTGGTGCTCAGGTGTTAGAATTTATAGCTGATTTTGGAAAGCCTTCTGCACCCCTTCCTGCAGCAATTGTTGCTTGTGTTCCGAAAAAAGTTCACATTGAAGGAGCTGGTGAAACAGAATTTAAGATATCATCAACTGAAATAACAGATGCTATCAAAGCTGGATTGGATGAGCCTATAGAGCCAGAACCCGAGGTACCTTTTTCTTTAACGTAAATCCTTGTTAGTTGATCCTGATTTGACATTAGAAATATTGAGTTATCCAATGGCTGAGATGACTTGTCTATTGGTATTTGGTACTGTGTGCTTGGATAACAGTTAAATGTTATGTTGTTTCATGAGTTATAACCACAATATGAGTGGTGAATTTATTCTTCATGTGCTATGATGTCAATCTGCCACACTAATTAAATTTGTTTCATTATGTACGAGAGTGCTTCAATTCTATTTGTGAGAGCCAATTTCATTTATGATTTGGGCGCATCTTGGTTGCTTCTCAGCTAATTGCTTATATGCAGCTTGAGGTTCCAAAAGAACTGGTACAATCATCAACACTACAAGAATTAAAAAGTCAGCGCAAGCCAGCCTTTATTCCAGTCAGTCCTGAAATAGAGGTTAAGAAGCTTCATGATGAGGAAACTGGAATCACCCGTGTTCGCCTTGCAAATGGAATTCCCGTCAACTATAAGGTTTGCTGTGTTTATATAAAGGTTTTCATGATTGCTGTACCTTATTTTCCCTGCTCAGTCATTTTACTGCATTCAATGCTCCAAGGTGTCTTTTATTCTTCATCTAACGTTTTAAAAATGGCGACTCAGTGTGCATTCCTAATTCTAGTACTATGCTTCTGCTTCGTTTTGTTCTTTTCTACCGTTATTGAATTTACGGAGATGAAAGTTTTGATTTACTTATTTTCTGTTATGTTTTACTTATTTTCTGTTATGTTTGTACTTCCATTCATATTGCGATCTGATTTCAAAAAGCAATAATATGAACTGTGTTTTGAGATTGGCATGAAGAACTCAGAACTTACATTGCTTAAGGAGGATGTAATTGGTTGGTTTCTCTTAACTTATTAATGTCTTTTATTGTCAACAGATATCTAAAAGTGAAACACAAAGCGGCGTGATGCGGCTGATTGTTGGTGGCGGACGAGCAGCTGAGAGTTCTGATTCAAGAGGATCTGTGATTGTGGGTGTTAGGACTCTTAGCGAGGGAGGTCGTGTTGGCAACTTCTCAAGGGAGCAGGTAACTTTCCTTACCAACTGATGTTCAAATGTTAATATTTGGATTATGTTAATTTTCCATCGACTCATAGTTGAATTACATGCATTTGTATACAGATCTTATTGTATGGCCTCTTCATTTATTTAGTTGCTTGTTATTCTTTGCATTTTGAAGCTCATTTCTTTAGCTGCTTGTTATTCTTTGCATTTTGAAGCTGATTGATTAATTTACTTGTGAGTTATGCTTATGAATTTAAAGTATTTCAAGTGATTTAAGGTTTTCTTTGCGTGCGCGCGCGCGCGTGTGTGTATATTGTATAATTTTACGATTAGTGTTACGATTCCACGATATACATTATTACTTCCCTTTCCTGATTTTGCGTAATATCTTGATTTTGACTACCTTGGTTTGGCCCAATCCAAATTCTAAAAGACATAATATTCAGATTGGTAGTTTATGGCAAATGTTTAAAAGACCCTTCTTATCGCAGTACTTATCATGGGTCAATCAATGGTCTCCCATCAATGCGAAGAGTGCTCATGTATGCACTCGCATCTGATATTGGGTGCACGGATTGGATTATTCCTTTTACATTGTGAAACATTAATGACAAATGCACTTGATGTAAGAAAAACATTTTTTTTTACAACTTGAATTCAATTATTTCAACATATTGTAAATGCAATTGTGTCATCTGCACAGTGAGGATAGCTTCAGTATCTAACAACTAATCTACACCTCTTTTTACTGAGTGTCTTGTATTTCATACATAATTTTCAGGTTGAACTTTTCTGCGTTAATAACCTGATAAATTGCTCCTTAGAATCTACGGAGGAGTTCATATCTATGGAGTTCCGTTTTACTTTAAGGGATAACGGGATGCGTGCAGCCTTTCAATTACTTCACATGGTGCTTGAGGTAAACTTGTCAGTTGTTACTGTTAAGTGTTAACCATGTTATCGTCGCATGTTGTATTTATAAATTCCTCTGTCTTACATTATAACATCTACTATGTTAAATTCCTTATGTTGTTTCTGATGTGCAGCATAGTGTCTGGTTAGATGATGCTTTTGATAGAGCAAGGCAAGTGTATCTGTCATATTACCGATCCATCCCCAAGAGCTTGGAACGCTCGACTGCTCACAAACTTATGGTTGCAATGTTGGATGGAGATGAGCGATTTACTGAGCCTACACCAAGTTCACTAGAAAATCTAACTCTGCAATCTGTTAAGGATGCTGTAATGAATCAGTTTGTTGGAAATAACATGGAGGTCTGCTATTATTATATTGAATGCATAGTTCTTGTCCATTACATTCAAAAAACTATAATCTGTTTTATGCCCTTCAGGTATCCATTGTAGGTGACTTCACTGAGGAAGAGATAGAATCATGTATTCTAGATTACCTTGGCACAGCTCAGGCCACGGGAAACTTTAAAAACCAGCAACAAATTATCCCACCAACATTTCGATTATCTCCATCCAGTTTGCAGTCCCAAGAAGTGAGAAACTATGCATAAATTACCATTATTCATGTTTGTTGTTTATTAGATTTTCTGTGCAATGTTTAGTTTAATAACTCAGATTTAATTTTCCCTGAATTAGTGCCTCTTGAAACTGATGAATTTCTGATCACCATTATTTGATGAAACACCCCAAATATATATAATAGCTGTACATTAGAAAGGGGTCCCCAATACTTGGAGCTACAGACAGGTTTATCTGATTTTCCCTTTTTTTTTTGCAGGTTTTCTTGAACGATACTGATGAGAGGGCATGCGCTTATATTGCTGGGCCTGCACCAAACCGTTGGGGTTTTACTGCAGATGGAAACGACCTGATAGAGACAATTGATAAAGCATCATCAGTCAATGGTGAGCTTTGTGGATTTTATTTTGTGGTCATCATATCCTGTATTGTATTTCAGTTTCAATTTTTTTTTGGAATCGCTATTAGTTGTTAAAGGCAATGAATGATTTGTGCAGATAATGGGACAACATCTGATGCTCTACAAACAGAAGTTGCTCCACGAAGGAGCCTCCGTAGTCATCCTCTTTTCTTTGGTATAACAATGGGACTGCTTTCCGAAATTATAAATTCTAGGTATGTATTTCTACCAACCTGGTATTTTAGCTTAGTTTAAAGATTTTAGACACCATGCTTGCTTCCAGGCTGAAAAAAAGCCGGCCAGACTGATCACTTGGTTTTTTAAATGGGATAACCCCCTACTTTTGAGCTGAAATCTTCAAAATATCAAAAACTTCTTCTCCTAGTATCCAAAATATAAGAATGTTAATTTTAAAAATATTTGTACGAAATCTCCAACTAGGCTTATAATTTTTACTGGATGTTTTCTGCACAGGCTCTTCACAACAGTCAGAGATTCACTGGGCTTGACATACGACGTGTCATTCGAATTGAACTTGTTTGATAGGCTTAAACTAGGGTGGTATGTGGTCTCTGTAACATCGACTCCAAGCAAGGTGTGGGCTACATTCTTATAGCATTTACATCATTTTTGTTGTCGATTTTCTTCAATTTACAAGTTTCAAGCCTAATTGATTTGCAGGTGCACAAAGCTGTTGATGCATGCAAGAATGTTCTAAGAGGTCTGCATAGCAACAGAATTACAGACAGGGAATTGGACAGGGTTAGTGACTGAATATACTTGGATTATTTTAATTTACAATTTTTAGTTATAACTTTATTTAGAAATAATTTTTTCTGCACATAAACTGGACCCTTCTGCTTTGTATTCCATTTCTCTGATTAAATCTTAAAAGTGTAATTACCTCTGGCTAAAAAACATGCACTTGACAGTTGGACCCCTCATTCTACTTATGAATATGGCTGGACTTTTTCTTTTTTTCCCTTTTTCTGTAGTATGTTCTTTTATGACTTGGATTTTTTTTTATAGAATTTCTTTGGTGCTTTTCTCTAATGTAGGCTAAGCGGACCCTTCTTATGAGACATGAAGCTGAAATTAAGTCAAATGCGTACTGGTTGGGATTGCTAGCTCACTTGCAATCGTCTTCTGTTCCAAGGAAGGTGGGACAGAAATGTCTGAATCTTGACATGCTATTACTTTATTATTCAGATTTTTTTTGCCATCTAATCTCGGTTTAAAGTTTCTAATCCTGCCAAAGTCTCAAATTTCTGTATGTTTTCTGTCACACGATTCTAAATTACTGTATTGTTGTCATATTGATTGCTGAATCCAGGACATATCATGTATCAAGGATCTAACTTCTCTATATGAAGCTGCTACTATTGAGGATACATACCTTGCATATGAACAGTTGAAAGTGGATGAAGATTCACTATATTCATGCATTGGAGTTGCTGGTGCTCAGACTGCACAAGATATAGCAGGTGCAGTATATTCTCAGAATGGTTAATTTTGGATTTTGCTTTGTTAATCTTTGAAGTCCATATGTGCCACAACTATGAAACACAACATACTACGGGCTGTTTGTTTTAGCTATAAAAAATAGATTTTTTTCTTTAAATTCTTTAAAAATGATTTTTTAAACATATTAGAAGTTTTTTTAAACCCATTTTTTATAAATTAAAAAATTAATTTTGACATCTAGTAAAATAAATGTATATTATTAAAGATTAAAACATAGTCAAAATCACACAATTTTTCAAAAAGATTCATCTCAAAAATGATTTTTATGAAAAGTTATTCAAAATAATATTTAAGTGACTTGAAATTTTTGATATCCATAAAATTTTTAGTAAAAGGATGAAATACCCAAAGTAATATTCTATAAATGACTTGAATCAATTTTTTATATGAAGTTTTTTTATTTTTTAAAATTCTTTGTAAAATTGTTTATTTGAAGTTTATTTTTTCTTAAATTCTTTGTAAAATTGTTTTAGAAATATGTAACACTAGAAAAATCATTTTTATTAAAAACTGAAACAAACTGGCCCTACATCTTTTCCAAATTTGAGTAGCTTTGACAATTGCTGCTACAATTCCTGGGTTCGAGCATTAAAGCACCTTTTCTTTTAGAAGTTTTGGTGTGTATAACATTTTTCTCGAGACATTGTCTATGCATAGCTCTAGCAGATTATTTAGGAAGGAGAAATCTGTCCCGTTAGGACTTGCTAATGGTGTAGTTATGGTCAGTTTAGTTGAGTAATTTTGCAATCTTTTATGCTTATTATGCAGCTCCTGTAGAAGATGAAGAAGCAGGTGAGGGTTATCCAGGCGTTCTTCCAGTGGGACGAGGTTTATCCACAATGACACGGCCTACTACCTAATTTTTGGATGACAGCGTTGGTCTGATCTGATTTAAGAGGTTAGTATATTATCAATATATTTTGTTTTCAGTTGTGGTCCATTTATGGACTTATGAAGACATCATCCATATAATATATTTTTTAGTTTTTGATAGTTTGTTTCTTTTTGTCTACTTTGGGGCAGGACAGTGTATTACTGTTAGTTATGTTTTCTCTTCACTCACCAGATGATGCTATTTTCACCTAATATGACATTTTTTTTTTGTTGTAAATGTTTCTTTTGACAACAATGAATAAATTTGTGTTTTGTGCATATCCACAGGGAGCCGTGTCTGGAAGTTTAGTTACAGGTCTTGGTTCAAAGATTTGGCAGTATATGTATTACAAGAGGCTGCTGGATTCATTTAAAGCATTCAAACAAGTCAGCATCCAAGCTGTTGGATCAATCCTAAGAAGTGGTTATTGGCTTGATATTTATTTTCTTAATTGTCCATTTATGTTTAGTTGAACTAATAAATTGTTATCACTGCTTTTACTTTCATAGGATTAGATTATAAAGAAAATATAGAATACGCTAAAGATGTATAGGTGCCATTTTTTAATGTTGGCCATATTGTTTTTGGAGGAAAACGCTGATCATTTCTCTTTGCATCGGAAATTAGCCTAACTTATATTGTAAATCAATCGTTTCCGCATTTGTAAAATTAGTCTTTTTTCTATAAGTTAACGTTACCGTGTAACCATATTCAAACCGGGTGTGCTTCTATCACCATTTGATTATCATTTTCCCAAAGTGAAAGTTGACGACAGGATGGTTAAGCAATCACATTAGACTCTGGAAATGTTTTTTTAACAATCATTTTTTGTGAAGAATCATTTTAAAGAATTTTTTAGATGTTTAATTTTTTTGTACAACAAAGGATTTTTAAATAATCAGTTTTATGTTCTTTAATTTAAATAAAGATTTTGATTGATGGTCAAGTATTTATTACTTTGATATATGCTCTCGAATAGAAGTAGTTTGGTATGTTCCATATAACAAGGGAATTTCTTTTTCCACATAAGTTTAATTGGGTGTATCTTTAATTTAGGGTCTGCATATGCATCTATTTTTAAATTGAGGTTTTTTTTTTGGAAATGCATCTCCTAATATATTTCATAAATATAAATATTTAAATAACTAAAGATGCAAGAGTGTTTTTGGACATCTTTGGAATAATTTTTGGCAAAAAAATAAGGTGATTGTTAGATTTACAAAGAATGAAATAATTTAAGGCAAGGTGATTGTTAGATTTACGAAGAATGAAATAATTTAAGGCGCGTTTGGAGATGTATCTCCGAAAATATTTGAAGACAATTTTTAATTTTAAGATGTGTGAGTGATACCCTAAGGGTGTAAAGAAATTTCTGATAACAAATTGCTCGTTAATTTCTCAAGCTTTTTTTAAAACAATCCAGAAAAAAAATCCAAAGGGAATGCTCATTGTAATTTATTTTCCTTTGAAAGGAGATGCTCAACTTATACCATTCATAATATCTTAATCAATACAAATGGAGGAATAGTGTTCAAGTGGTGACAACTACTAAAAACATGTCCACTTTTGCTATAAGGACTTTTCTTTTTATGGTGAAGTGAAGACTATATAATGAGGTAGGGGTCATTGTGTGTATAATACGTATTTTAGTGGGTTACTTTCCTATCTCCCAAGTCGTCATCACCTTAACTGAAATACTTGAAAGCTTCTAACAGACCTACTCTTTTCGTAATTAATAAAAAATTTGAGCTTGTACTGAATCATATTTTAATGTTTCATAAGGTCAACATAACTTGTGTTAATGACTAAACTCACTTAGGTAAAGGTAGAAACCAAAGTTCACCAACGATTATGAACAATGCCATGTTCGTTAAAAGAATATATAAACAAACAATCGATGGAAGAAATCACCTAAATTGTGACGTTTCTGTTACATTTTTTTCCCCACAAGCTAATCGGTCTCTTAAGTCAAAAGAGACGATATTAGTCATATCACTAAGGTAAATAGTTCTTTTCATATTTGAATGCTTTATAATAATAATGCATCAACGTGACACATATAACATTAACCAAAGTCGTCTTGTATCTTCTTCCCAACTAATCTTAAAACCTTTGGTAATTCTTCTATTTACGTTAATCTTTCCTTTTACCAACTCTTTTGATTATATTTAATGTTTGGAAGATTGATTCGAGTTTCTAAAACAGATATTTTTGGAGTAATAAGTTGAACAACTTTTAGCTTCAAAACAAACCAATCCCGTTTACTAATATATATCCAATTGTTTTCATTTAACAAAATTACTCTGTTTTTAGCAAGTTTAATATGTACCAAGTTTGCAAGTAAACACAAATATACCATACTTTTAAATTGTTGTTTGTAATCATATAAATAATTTTGAGCCACAACTTATATTATTATTATTAATTATTTATGTGTTTTAATTTGTCTAGACATCTAGTTCAGTAAGCAACAAGTGGATTTTGTTGTTATTGTTGGCAAAATATTCCATTTACACAAATTTGTTAGAAAGAAGCCCCTTCAGAAGTATTCAAATTTTTTTGAATGACCTAAATAAGAGAAGATTGACACTTAAACAATACTCAAAACTGTTTTTTAGTGGTCAAACATGAAAAAATGTATTCCGACAATCAACGTGTTTTTATAACGACAAAATTTGTCGTCTAAAAAAAGAATAACAACTTAGTTTGTTGTCTGTTTTAATTTTATTTCTGTATAAATTTTGTTATAAATAGGGCTAGGGGTAACCTAGTCTATTAAAATGAGTTAACCATGAAAATTAATGCAAGGAATGTGGTTTTGTAAAGATGGGTAATGAGGTAATGTTGGTAGAAAATCCTTCCAACAAGAAGGTCCATTATCCCTTTAACTCCCACATTGACTATTATTTCTATACACAACAAAATATAAAACACACGCAATGTGTCTAGAAGGAAATGTATGCAGTATTCTTCGGAACAGTTAAAGATAAGTGGTTCAATGACGTTAGCATGTAGAACAGAGATCACAATTATTCAGCACTTAAAACTTTTTAAGCAACACATGTTGTATACTTAAACACTCACTATACCCACTACTCTTCACTAATCAGCTTTTAATTTGTATAAAACCCCACACAACACAAACACACTCATTAACATACGTCAGTATTCACTTATGTTCAACAAAGTTAATTATTAGTCAATGTCGATTTCAGTATATAGGAAAATTCATTAATTTTGCATTCTTGTACGGTGTGTGGATCGAATCCAAAGTACTGAAAATAGTGTTAGAGATGAATTAAAAATAAAAAGAAGAACATGAATTGACTTGGGAGTAGTAGTTTTACGTAAGTCTATTCTATATATCAAATTAATCAATTTTAAGTGGATGCTTATCTATCTAATTATCATTATATAACTCTTTCTGCATCATTTGGTATACAGTGGCGGAGACTTTTTTGTAGTAATATTATTTTACTTTGTGGATTTTTCCAACATATTATGAATAATAGCTTATATTTGATTATACATAGCATCAGTGCATTTTTTTCCTATAATAATAGTGATGTAAATGTTTGGTGATAAGATTTTAAATGTCCTTTTTTTTTGGGTGACAAATGGATATGTATGCTCTTGGGTAATAAACCAAATAAAAAAAGTCAGCTTTGTAAAAATTTGGAAAAAAAAAATAGGACGGGGCAAACTCGAAGGCACTATATTTTTGTAGATTACATATTGTAAAAATTTATGTGAATGTCCACACCTGAAAAAAAAAGTAGAATGGAGTTGAGTGTACATATTATAAGGTATTATAAGGTGCAAGTTTAAAATCTTATAGCTTGTTTGGATCTGCGGCGAGAAAAGCCAGACGCACGTCTAGGAGCAGAAGCTACATTTTGTGGCTTCTTGTTTTCACGGTGAAATGGGGTGTAAACGTGCGTTTGTTCATTACAGAAGCTAAACCAAACACACTATTAGTTTGCTTTGCAAAAAAATGCAAATCTAATGGACATACTCATTAGACCGGACTCGTTTTTCCACTCCTACTTTCTGTCATTATCATAAATATCTTTTTTGTTGTTGTTTGAATATATGATAATGGAAGCTCAACTTCCTTGTATTTATCATTCATTGATCTCGTCTTTACAAAAGAACTAATTCAACACTTACATGAATTTCTACTACTATACTTATATCAATTCCAATAGTAGTCTAAGAGCATACACATTTATCATACCCATTTGAGTTATTTAAATGGGATACATTCAATTTTTTTTTATATTATTTCACATTTTTTCTATTATTTAAACAACTCATCTATATTTTCTAAATATTCAGTCAATCTATCCAAAACTTTAAAATGGATTCCACTTGATCCCGCAATACCTCATAAACCATTAATTGTTAGGCAAGTTTTGAATAAAAAAACTCAAATTTAAGTTAAAGAGTGTGCTTCAACTAAAGCATGTCGTTCAATTCAAGAACGATAAAACAAACCAATTATCCATGTAACCCTGACATAGTTACTTTGAAATTTGTGTAGCAACCATCAAATAACATCAATATTTATGCTCTAAGTCATACCAACACATGGCTAGCAGAAGAAACATATTCACACTAGAGTTCTACATCTCTAATACTTTTCTACTAGCTCAACGAGGTTTGGAAATTATTATTTTGAGCTTGGTCCAAATCATGGAATGTTACACTTTTAAGAAGTTTAGTGAAAGTAACTGCAATTTAATCATTGCTTGGACTATGTTGGATCAACATGTTATTGGTTATAATTACCTGCTCCCTCATAAAATGTATATCAATTTGAATGTGTTTGGTATGCGTATGAAGGATTAGATTATGGGAAAGAAGCACTGCACTTAAGTTGTCACATAATAGAGTTGGCGGTAAGAAGAAAATAACAAGCTCAGTTGTCAATGACTTTAACCATAAAAGCTCTGAAGTGGTGTGTGCCAAGGCTCGATATTCAGCCTTTGTTTTAGACGTGACTACAAAGGGGATGTTTTTTGAAACTCCATGAAACAAGGTTAGACTTAAAGTAAATTCAAGATCCAAAAGTTGATATGCGATCATTTAGATCACCTGCCCAGTCAGAGTCACTATAAACTCTCAAGAGAAACTTGTGTGGTAAAGAGAGAATGAGATAGAAGCAGGCCATGTGCTAGGGCTCCCCCAAGGTATTTCGAGATTTTTTTACCACAGACCATTATGATTCCAAAAGAGAATACATAATTGACATGCTTTATTCACACTGAATGTAATGTATGGTCTAGTTAAGGTGACATATTGAAGAGTGTCAACCATGGACCTATACAAATGAGGATCATAGAAAAAGTTTCGGCTATGTCTTCCTACCTTGAAATTACTCGGTATGGGAGTTGGTACACCATTAACATTGCTCATGTTTATTCAGGGATAACATGTCCTTGATGTATTAGAAATGCGCGAGTATCATGCAATCATTGTTCTTAGGTTTAACTTCTATCCCTAAGTATTCAAGCCTGCCTAACTTTTTCAATGCAAATGACATTAAGAGAATTGATTAGCTTGTGAACTATAGTTAATGAGGAACCTATGATGAGTATGTCATCTACATACACTAGTACATAAACAATTATGCCGTAATGAGAATATACAAATAATGAATGATCACACCTGCTATAGGAGAAACCATAATGAATGAATGCTTGAGTGAGTTTCTCATACCATGATCTTTGGGCTTGCTTGAGTCCATAAAGTGATTTATTTTGCTTACACACTAGGAGTTTTCCGTAAGGTGGAAGATTGGTAAGTGTCTGGATTTAGTTTTACATAAGTGCATCATATTTTACTTGCATTTCTTGATACCATTCATGTTGAGATAAATCTTGTTTGACGTTACTTGGTTCAACATGAGAGAGAAAGGACTTTGGTTTTGAGTGACCTATTTTGGCTGTTGTGAGCATGAGATGATCAATTAGATGAAGATTTTCCTGAGGTGCACTATTATGTATCGAGGGTAAGAGGGACATATCTGACCAACTTGTAATGTTTGTTACCTTTGGATAATAACCATTGAGTCCAAATGTGCTAGGTGGTTGATATTGGGAAAGACCAATAGGATCAAAGTCAGGTGCGACTCGTTGTTGGGTTGAGGGATCAATAGACTCAATACTAGGTAGAACAAATTTATAAGACAATTCAATAGTGTTAATGGGGGCTCTCTATGACAAACTATTGCTCAAAATCTATATGTGACTCTCATTGAAATTAAGCTTATATGTTTTAGACTCAACAGGGGAAATACTATTTTGCACAACTTATGCAGTAGAATCAGTTATTAGAGAGATGGTTTTAGGATTCCTATTGTGATTGGTTGACCTTATATAATTGATAAGGTAAGGAATGTGTTTCGAACAACAAACAAACTTGGTCTTGCATGAGCTATCAGTTTGAAGCAAAATTAGAAAGGAAATTTTTTGTTCATTGAAGACTACATCTTTAGAGATGAAGATCTTTTCGACCTTATTGAAACACTTAACGCCTCTATATTGGGATGAGATCCCTAGGTAGACACTTATATGCCCCAAGTTCATGTTTGTGTCTATCAGATGGTCTTGTAAAAGGGAAGCAGAAACAATCAAACACTTTGCTAGACTAGTAACTAGATAATTTATGGTACAAATCATGGAATCGAAAGTGAAAATTATCTAAACCAGAAGTTAGAAGCCAATTATGCGAGCTAAGATGACAAAGCTATAGTCCCATAATTTTAAAGTCATGGACGAGTGAGCTAGCATGGTTAACCCCATTTCTATGATGTGCATGTGATTTTCGTTCAACTGTGCCATTTTGATGAGAGGTATCAAGACAAGTTAGTTTGTGTGAGATATCTAGTTCAGTTAGATATTTTGTGAAGGGCCTAATTCTACCCCTTAATTTGATTATATAGTTTTTATTGTGGTAAGGAATTGGGTTTTGAGAAATGCAAGAAACAATTTGAAAGCATGAAGGGCTTTTGAATTTCATTTCAAAGAAATATATCCAAGTACATTTGGTATAGGCATCTAAAATGCAATATAATAATAAACGCTATAGCTAAATGGATGAAGAGAGGCGGCCCATAGGCTTATGGACAGCCTCAAAGACATTATTGTACATAGTAAATGACAAATGAGCATGTATTCTATGATCTTTTTTCATATAACAAGATTTACACAAAATGATATTTTCTTTATTAGAAATATACACATTACAATGTTTCAAAGCAGATCTAATGGCCCGAAAATTAGGATTGGCAAGCCTTTAATGCCACAAAGAGCTAGTGTTTGATTTATTTACATCAATAATGGCAAAACATGATATTAAATTAAGAAGTTTACATATAGTAACAGACAAAACATGATTGTTAGAACTCAAAAGGAATCTGAAAGGTTCCACTAGCAGTTATGTGTCATACCCCAAATTTGCTCACCCCTGTTCAAAAATCATATATTTGGGTTTTATAAAAATCTTTGATTTATTTACATTTTGGATATTAATTTTTTTTTTGGTTTATTCACTAACATTTTGGGCTTTAAATTTCGTTGGCTTATTTACTAATATTTTGGGGTTTTAAATTTCTTTGGTTTATTTACAATAATAACATTTTGGATTTCATAAATTTCTTTGGCTTATTTACACTAACGTCTTGTTTTTTTTTTTTTTTAAATTTCTTTGGTTTATTTACACTAATATTTTAGATTTTAGATTTATTTATTTTATCTATTTAAAAATATATAATAGTTTATTTAAAATTATTTGTATTTTTTTAATAGCAAATACTTGTTTGCACTTCATATATTTTTAATTGGCTTTTTGTTTCAAGTAAATAATATAGCATAATTGGTAAAGGAGTAAAATTATTAAATATAATGTCACGGGGTCGAATCCGACAATTAACATTTTTGCATTTTTCTTCTATTTTTACTAATTTTCTTTCATTTTTCAACATATCAAATTTTGGGTTTTTGGATATGGGTTATTTCCCTTTTGGGATTTTTAACATAATTTCCACTTTATAGATTGGATTCTTGAGAATCCTATTGGAGGGAGGATTCTTTGATCTCCCGTATAAATTTTTGAAACACTTTCTTTCAACTTTTTTTACGCTACTTCTTCTCCCTCTTGGAGGTTTGTCTCGTTGACTGAACAAACAACGACCGACAAACCTTCTCTCTTTTATGCAAAAAAATTTTAAACATTTTTTATCAAAATGTTTTTTTACAATTTTTTTGGCCTATGATTTCATATGAGGTCTTTTTTAAAAAAAAAAAAAAATTATTTTGACCAATAATGATACTTGAGGCTATTGTCGCTACACTTTGGTTTAAGTTTACGATCATAATTTTATTTCCTAAACCCTTGGGGATTTTTGCCCTTTTTGGCCAATGACTTAAATCTTATATTATATGAGGCCAAATCTTTTTTATAATATATTTTTTTAAAACTAACAATTTTTCAAAATTTTCACGTATTTTTAAAAATCTAAAACCTAAAGGCTAAATGGATCCCCTTGAGTATAAGGTAGGCAAATGGTGCCTAACACCTTCCCTTTGCCTAATCTACCTACTTACCCAAATCTTTTTTTAAGGGTTTCCCACTTTCCCGTAAAACAAGTAGTGGGTGGCGGCTCGTTTAAACGTAAATTTTAAAGCAGGTTTCTACATTATGGAAAGAAGTATAAGTTATTTCCATTAAGAAATCCTTCAAGCAAAGCATGTTTAAAACCCTAAGATTTTACATAACAGTTATCAACAAGAAACTCAAATACAACTTGGTTATCTTTTTAAAATTTTGATTATGAAAACAAGGTTCTACTTATACAAGGCACATATATAATATCGTTAAGTGTTAAGGTTCTATTATAATTATATTCGGAAGTAACAATGGAAGAGCCAACACACTAAAATTCTAAGGACTGGCCATTTGCAACACATAATCTACCATGAACTACATAATATTTATTGGTATGTAAAAAATGAGAATAAGGTGTAAGGTGATGAGAGACACCTGAATCAGCAAATCAAGCTCGAGCTTCAAGCTCTACAAGTAAATAATACTCTTGTGTTGTAGCCATCATGGTTATGGCATTTAAATCAGAGGTGGATGCTCCGTACTTTTCATTTGTTGTATATTGGTTTCCTAATGAACTTGGTTGAGTACAAGGGAGCACAAAATCCTCATCAAACATGTGCCAACAAACGACAAATTAGTGGCCATATTTTCAATAATGCTTAGATGTAGGTCGATTTCTAGTTGAGTTACGACCTCTACGTCAAGACACTCGACCTCTAGGACGGGGACTAGAGAAATTATCATGCACATCACCTATTTTTTTTATTTGTAACAATAACATTTGCAAAGACATTTGACACATTTAGATCTTTCCAGAAATTGTCCAATTGAGTTTCTTGGGCATAAAGAAGAGCTTCAACATCATAAAGTGTTGCTGAATCATAACTACCATATATTTTCATCACAAATGGATTATACTTTCTGGTAGACCATCAAGAATGAAGTCAATTTGATATTGCTTTGAGATGGAATTTCCAACTGCGAGTAAGAAATTGGAAATGGCTTTGATTCACAAAACTTACCCAATAATGGAGTGATTATCTTTCTTTGTTAATTTCAATTAAATTTGCAATTTTCTAACTCTTGCCTTCTTCTGGCCATTGAAATACTGGTGAATTTTGTCGCAAACTTCAAACACATGTTCGCAAGATAGGACTCTAGCTAGTACTGATTCAGAGACCGACAAAAGAAGCCATATGAAGAAAACTTTATCCTTCACAATCCAAGATTCATACTCTTCTGAAAAATTTCATTCAAGTCAATCTTAATCTGTTTTAAACTTTGGGGGGGATTTGAGGATTCACTACTATTGGGTGAGAGTATGGAGTATTCAACAGTCTAGAGGGGGTGAATAGACCTCCCAGTTCAAACTTCCGTTGAAAATAGTTTGAAAATATTTTATCAGAATCATACAACGAAAAATGATTTTGCATGGCAGAAACAACTCTTAGCAAATAGAGCAATTATGCTTATAGATTGGAATTGGTGTGTAATGACTTAAGCAATTCACAATACAAGCAAGATTGATACAAAAATTCAACCAAATATACAAACTAATGAGTTGTATTGAATAATTTCCAAATTACACGAGAAGTGTGATTTTACAACACCAACACTGTGTGGATTTCATAGTCACAATTTTCAATTTAATCTACATCAAGACAAAATCAAAGTTACAAGTCTAACAAAGCTTATACTTTTGCAATTAAATTGCTACTAGAAGAAATCCTATTGGTATGCAATTTTAAAAAACAATAAAGAACAACCTAATCATGTAATGTCTATGAAATTAAAAAGAGTGAGAGAGAGAGAGAGAGAGGGAGAAGTTTACATTGAAATTTATACTAGTTTGAAGCGTTCGTCCATGCTTTGCGCCTACTCTAGTCTCTAATGGTTTCCTATTGAAAATTTGTTGGTCTTCCAATAATATTTATAGTAAAATTACATGAGTTTTGTACAATCACAATATCCAATAAACACTGAAAATATAAAGATCTTCAATATGGATCCTTGACTTATACATGTTCTACGATTTGAACTTTGCAAAATCGCTCTTGAATCTTCAAGCCTTAACAATCTGCTCCTAAGTCTTCATTATGCAGTGATCTTTAGAGACATTTTGAACTCTCCTGTATCAAACTAACATATTCCTTGGAAAATGATTCATCAGTGAAATCGAAAATAATATCATCAACGTAAATTTGAACTTTTCAGAATATGCAACTTCTTATGCTAAAAAAATTTAATGCGAAAAATCAATTAATGCAATGACAGTTTAATGAAAAAAAGGAGAGTGAAACAATCATACCGATTACGATGATCAAGGACTTAACTTGTTGCACAAGTAAGGTTAGATAAAGAAATTAATATAGCATAAGCACAATACGATCAAAAATATGATTTTATACATCTTCCTTCACTTGTCTTGAGAACCCATTAAGATTCTCACACTCATGCACAAAATATTAATATATAGAATTAGGTATCCAATTGCAGTTGAGTCCTTAGGGGTTAGTTAAAGAACATTTAGGTATCAAAGCCATGGTACCGTTAGGAATTATGTAATTCCTAACGTGGCAAAGAGGCCTAATGTGACATTTGTTACCACAATAATAACATGTTGCTTAGATGAAATATTCTTTCTATTTCTTCTAGCAAAGCGAGTGTTTTTCTCAAAATCGATCCCTCTTTCGCTTGAAGAAGTAGAACTAGCTAGTAATAGATATACAAATAGATTATGCAATTGTCCTTTGAGATTTTCATTTTCAAGTTTTAAAATTAGACAAGTAATTATATCCATTTTTACTACCCTTTCAACTAAAGTATCAAAAACATTAAAACATTCATCAACGAGAGATGCATCCTCTTCCTTTAAGAAATCTAAAGCACTATTAAGATCATTAATATCCTTTTTAAGTTTTAAAATACATTTTTTTGGAGATAAATTTTCTTAAAAACACTTAATGCATCTACATGCATTTTACTGAACACTTTCAACAATTGTTTATAAATTTAAATTCAGGATCAAAACAATTTTCCTATGAGTCTTCACTTTTCTTGTGTGCAATCAAGCACATGTTGGCACATTCATCATCTAAACTTGAACTGGAAGATAAAGAGGAGCTACCGTCTTCTTCTTCCCAAGCAATATAAACTATATGACTTTTTGCATGTTTTAGTCTTGTCTTGTAGAATTCCTTATCCTTTTTCTTGTGATGTTTATTAAAACCCGGACATGTTGTTCAATAATGACATGACTTTCCTCATTTAAAGGATGTTACATCTTCTTCCTTTTTCTTATATTCCTTCTCGCGCGGATGAGACTTCTTGAAATTAATCAGATTTTTGTCACAATGTTTGAGCTTATGTTTCCTCATATATTGATTATAGCACTTGACGAATAACCCCATATCTTCTTCTTTAGAATATTCTTTGTCAAAACTATCACTTTCGTCCTTGGCTTTCTTTTTCTTTAACAAAGAAGCTTTCAAGGAAAGATCTAGTTTTTCTTTCTCGAGCTTACTTCGCTTGCAGCAAGCCATTTAAGTTCATTTTCATGTTCGACCATATTTCCAAATAATTTTGTAATACCAAATTATCAAGATTATTTGATTCTTTGATGATGGCCGTAACCTTTGGTTTCTATTCACTGCACATAGACCTTAAAATTTTGCTAGCACAATATTTGTTAGAAAAGGACTTTCCTAGGCTGTCTAACTTGTTAATTAAATGGAGAAAACAAGTCTGCATGGATTCTGTAACACCCCTCTAATAACCCGCGGCAATTAAACAATTATTAAATCAGAGTAAGCATGCAAGAGGTGTCACAATTCATAAGTAAAGAAAATCACATTGGTACATGTCATGCATTCACTGAAACGTCTGAAATTATAACTTATTAACCAAAATCATGTTTTGCACAGCGGAATTAATTCATCAAGTCAACATTCATCATTTAATGTATAAGACTTCAAATAACGAAACAAAATAGAGTTATAATCCAAAACTCCAAAACAACGCGTTCCCAGTGTTACAACTACCAGAGCATGACACCGACTCGATAACTAATAACCGACTTATGAGCTAATCCTCACCAAGTCGCGCCGCTATCCTCAATCTGAAAATGACAACAAGTAAGGGTGAGTCTCATCACAGTTAACCAATGTTATTGCATCATAAATAATAACATATCATAGTTATATCATTCACCCAATTGTTTCATATTCAAACAAATCATCATTCACACATCCACAGATAAACAGACAAGTCGTCATATAACATATATCATCATATTAAAACAAGTCATGCACATGTATGAAACTGACACTATGCATGTGGTACCAACATCACCAGTGGAAATCATCCACCGACCGATCTATCATCATCCAGATACGGCCCTGCCAGCACAGATTCCACACAATGGGAATCTTGCCCTTCACTGTATCCTCTCATCATTAAGATACAGCCCTCATCAAATGACTATGAATGCATGCAAACATATATATAACATACTTTCATCATTACCATTCTATGAGTAGCATCATCTATACTCATTTCATCATCATCATCATTACTAAGCATGTTCATATATACATTAACATCATTCAATACAATCAATCATCAGTAAACCACAGAATCACATCACAGGGTTTACACAGTCTCAAACAACATACAAAATAGGCCTACAGATCGAAAGTTACACATCATTGAACTTTCCAGAAAAATCACAAAACAGAAATTTCACATGCAGAAACCATACGCGTATCATCAAGTCCATACGCGTCCATACGCGTATCACCATTCCTCATACGCGTATCATACGCATTTCCTCAGAGTAAAAAATGGCCTAAAAACAACCTCATACGCGTATCAGCCTTGCCATACGCGTATCATCAGATCAACTTCCTCTTTTAAAAATTCCATACGCGTATGAGCATCCTCATACGCTCTCATACGCAATTCACCAGCACAAGGTACTTTGGGACAGGGCAGCTGCGTATCATACGCGTATAGCCCTTGGGGAATGTCCCTCATACGCGTATGACTTCATCCCATACGCGTATGGCACTGTTTCACACGCGAAACACCAGAAAAATTTGTCCAGAACCTGCAACTTCGTAACAGTCCAAAACACAATCGTTTTTTACTCATACCAGTCCACGATTTTGAGTCTAAAAACCAGAATTTCACATCTAAACAGCATACGAATTCATCCACAACCACAGTATATGATTCCATAATCAATTTCATTCATCATACCCTAAATCTATCAGTTATTAGGGATTAACAGTCCAAATTTCAATGATGAACACAAATAACAATTCAGAATATAGAATCAATGGATCCAACCATACTCCTAATCCATACTATCACCTATAATACGATAAAAGAGATTAAACGGAGAGTCTCCCCTTACCTCGGATAAAAGTCTTGGTTCTTGGTCTCTCCCTCTACAGTCTCCGTCACGTTCCTCGTTCTAACTTCTGTTCTTTCACGTTCTTTCTTCCCCAATTCCCAATTATTTTATGAAAAATAATAATATTGAGATTAGTGAAAGTTTTACTAAACCACACCCCCATCTTTACTATTTCTTCATATGGCCCAAATGCCATAAACCATTATTTATTCATTATTTTCACAAAATCCCTATAATTCTAATTATTAATTCAATATTCCAATTAAATTAATATTAAAATTATACGGGTGTTACAACTCTCCCCCACTAAAAGAGTTTTCGTCCTCGAAAACATACCTCAGGTAAAAAGTTCTGGATAAGAGTCTTTCATCTGACTCTCTAGCTCCCAAGTAACATTTCCTTCAGCTGGCCCTCCCCAAACTACTCGGACTAAAGCTATTTCCTTCCCACGCAATTGAAGGATAGAAAAACACTTAGAAAGGAGGGGGTTTGAATAAGTGTAGTTTAAAAACTTGAAAGATAAAAACAATTTGCACAATTATTTTTATCCTGGTTCGTTGTTAACTAAACTACTCCAGTCCACCCCCACGGAGTGATTTACCTCACCTGAGGATTTAATCCACTAATCGCAACAGATTACAATGGTTTTCCACTTAACCCACGACTAAGTCTTCTAGAGTATTCTGATCACAACCTGATCACTCTAGGAACAAATGCTTAGACACAAGCTAAGACTTTCTTAGAGTATCCTGACCACCACGTGATCACTCTAATTACAACTGCTTAGACACAAGCTAAGACTTCCTAGAGTATCCTGATCAACACTTGATCACTCTAGTTACTTACAAATTAATGTAATCAATTCTAAGAGTATTACAATGCTTCTGAAAAGCTATAATCACAACAGTGATATTTCTCTTAACGTTTAAGCTTAATCTCACTAATATATTACAACAGCAATGTAGTGAGCTTTGATGAAGATGAAGTTTCTGAGCTTTGAGTTTGAACAGCGTTTCAGCAAGTTTTTCAGAATTGGTTCTTTCAAAATCGTCAACCTTGCTTCTCATCAGAACTTCATAATTATAGGCACTTGAGAAGATGACCGTTGGGCGCATTTAATGCTTTGCGTATTCCGTACAACATTGCATTTAATGTTTCACGCTTTTGTCAACTACCTCGAGCCTTGTTCACGCTGTGTCTACTGACGTTGCCTTTAATAGCTTCCAACGTTCCTTTTGTCAGTCAGCGTAGCCTGCCACCTGTACTTTCTTCTGATCTGATGTTTGTGAATAAAATATTTGAATATCATCAGAGTCAAACAGCTTGGTGCCTAGCATCTTCTTGTCTTCTGACCTTGAAGTGCTTCTGAGCGTGATACCATGAGAGCTTCAGTGCTTCTGCTTCTGATCTCAAGTTCTTCTGATGCTTCCATAGACCCATGTTCTGATTCTGCCTTGACCATCTTCTGATGTATTGCCAGACCATGTTCTGATGTTGCATGTTGAACCTTCTGAGACAAAGCTTCTGAGCGCTGATTTGTGCATACTCTTTATATATTTCCTGAAAGGGAAATTGCAATGTATTAGAGTACCACATTATCTCACACAAAATTCATATCCTTGTTATCATCAAAACTAAGAACATTGATCAGAACAAATCTTGTTCTAACAATCTCCCCCTTTTTGATGATGACAAAAACATATATAAATGATATGAATTTGCGATCAGAAAGAGCAGACGGCTAAAGACAATTACACAGCTATAGCATAAGCATGTGAATATGTCTCCCCCTGAGATTAACAATCGCCCCCTGAGATGAATAATCTCCCCCTGAAATTAATACTAGAAGAATTTTAATAATAAAAGACTTCCCTGATTATTTCGGTAGAGACGTTCACAGTGCTTGATCTTCAGAACATTCATTACTTCTGATTTCTGCTTCCATAGGACAGCTTCAGAATATTGAATTTCTTTAGATCCTCAGAACATTCACAGCTTCTGACTTTTGCTTCCATCGGACAGCCTCAGAACTTGAATTTCTTTGATCTTCAGAACATTCACATCTTCTGACTTTTGCTTCCATCAGACAACTTCATAACTTGAATTTCTTTGATCTTCAGAACATTCACAGCTTCTGATTCTTGCTTCCATTGGGACAGCTTCAGAGCTTGAATTTCTTCTTACATCACTTTATGCTAGATTGTATCAGAACATTGTTGAATGTACCAGAGCTTCATCAGAGCATCTCTACATGCTGAAATGTTACAGAACAAAACTAAACGACAAAAGTCAGCATGAATGAATCAGAACATAAAATATGTATCAGAACACATAATATGTATCAGAGCCATATAGGCCATATAGACTGTATCAGATCCATATAAAATGTATCAGAACAAATAGACATTCAGTTTCAGATCATATTCTATCATCAGAATATCTGAACATTCTTCCTTCTTGCTTCTGATTCTGAAGCTTCATAGCACTCAGCTTGCTTCACGAATCCAAGAACTTGATTCATCTTGTTGCTTCTAATGTTGATCTTGAATCTTCGATTCCTGCAACAACACAACTTAAAAACATAGAACTTTGCAAGTTCTGTTAGTAATGTGGGGCCTTTTTACCCGGTAACTGATAATATTAATCAAATCATTTATCATATATTCTCTCCCCCTTTTTGTCATAACATCAAAAAGAATATAAAAGATTCAGATGTAGAAAACGACAAAGGAAAGAAACAAAATAAACTTTTCATTGATTAAACAAACAGGATTACAAAAGATGTATGCAGAAAAAGATGCAACAAGGAAGGAAAACTACAAAGACTAACGACTAAGACCCTAGCCTAGACAAAATATGCTCCAGAATGTCATGAACCCCGTCAGTGCTTTCAGTTTGTCTTGCCATGAAGGAGCGAAACTCAGCGTTGGCTGCTTCTTGCGCATCCAAACGAGAAGCCAGCATAGCCTGATTCTGATGCAGAGCTTCCATGGTCTCCATCAGAGCTGAGGGTACACCAGAAGAAGAAGCACCAGAATTTCTGCCAACAGGGACAACAATCTCAGCAGGACGATCTTCTGGAAGGTCTTCAGCAGCCTCAGCATACTCTGGTTCAGGCAACACAGAAGCTCCAACTTCCAACGCCTGAAGAATAGCTGCTAGGTTTGTTGGAGGAGTAGGACCAGCAACTTCAGCAGGATAGACCACTTCTGGAAATACCATGTGAGGAGCACTTTCAGAAGGGTTCATTCTGAACCAATCAAACAGCCACTGAAAATCTCCAGTCAGCACAGGGTACCATGGTCTCCAAACCACGATGTCTCTGCAGGGATTTTCTTCTTCCATCTCATCTGCAGGTATCCTCTCTTCAAGAACTCTTCTGTTCCTGATGAGATGGTGATAGCTGCTTTCACCAACTTCCAAGAGACGACCACGAACACCAGGTGCATCAGACATGATCCTTCTCTGGACATCCGTAGCCTTGACCAGAAAGTCCTGACGAAATGCATCCCAGAGGTTGCAAGTAGCATACTCATCCAGATGGTTAAGGTGAGCAGCGCCCAGAATCTCCAACCAGCTATTTACATCAAAATGTAAAAGCTCTAGAAATGATTGAGTGGTAGGTGTTGGAGGGTTTACAGTGAACCTGGAGTCGGGAAACACAAAACTGTAGGGGTTAGGTGTTCTGGTGGGAAAAGGGTGTGAGAGAGATGAGGATATATCTGAGGGATGGGTTGAAGGAGAGGAGATATCAGATGGTGAAGAAAGTGGTTCCAAAGAGATGAATGAAGAGGAAGAGGTGGTGGAAGTCTGTGAAGAGGGAGGTGATTGAGGGGTACCGTCGAGGGGTTGATACACACGTCTAGAGTAGTTTCCAGACATCATAGCTTCAAAGGGATTCACCTTGAGAGGGTCATAGGTGATCTTTACTCTCTTTGGTTTGATTTCTTGTTCATCAGTTGCCTTTCTCTTTTGTTTTCGATCAGTTTTTTGATTTCCAGATCTTGACGAGGGATTCATGATGACTTTGCAGATAGTGAAAACTGCTAGGGTTTATGATATGGATGCAAAAAGAGAGAGAACGAAAAAGAAACTGAATGCAAGAGAGAGAGAGAGAGAGAAAAATATAAGAGGGAAAAGAGACGTTTGAAGAGTATAAAAAGAAACTGAAATGATGAATGACATTTAATGTTACATGACGTGAGGAGAGATAATAATGACAAAAGAAGTGATTAGCACAGTTACCTAAGTAGACGTCCCCTCAACTGCACGCACGTTTGTCCAGAAAAAAATGAACACGTGTTTACCATCTGGATAGTCAGATACAACTGTTTTACTTTTAAAGAGATTCTGAATCAACTTAGACAATGAAACGTTAGTAATAACTGAATCACTACTTCTAATTGATTACAAACAGAACTTCTTATAAAAGACTAATCCAGTCTCATTTCAGAAGATACTCATACATAAGATCTTCTCATCTTCTCATTCTGGGCATAAATCCATACTGATATTCTTCAGAATGAACTTAAACCTATCTTCAGCAAGGGATTTTGTAAAGATATCAGCCCATTGATGGTCTGTATCCACAAAGTTTAAAGATATAACACCCTTCTGAACATAGTCCCTTATGAAATGATGTTTAATCTCAATATGTTTAGCTTTTGAATGTAAGATAGGATTCTTAGATAAACATATAGCAGAAGTATTATCACAGAAAATAGGAATGTTACTCTCATATATCTGATAATCTTCTAGCTGACTTCTCATCCAGAGCATTTGTGTGCTACATCCAGCAGCAGCAACATATTCTGCTTCTGTTGTTGAGAGGGCAATTGTAGCTTGCTTCTTGCTGTACCATGAGATCAGATGACTTCCAAGAAATTGACAACTTCCAGAAGTACTTTTCCTTTCAATTCTATCTCTAGCATAGTCAGCGTCACAGAATCCTACTAAGTTGTATTCTATGGATCTTCTGTAAACCAAACCAACATTAGTAGTACCTTTCAGATACCTTAGAATTCTCTTAACCGCAGTTAAATGAGATTCTCTCGGATCTGATTGGAATCTAGCACACAAACAAACACTAAAGAGAATGTCGGGTCTAGAAGTAGTTAGGTATAGAAGAGATCCAATCATACCTCTGTACAACTTCTGATCTACCTTCTTACTTACCTCATCCTTACCTAGGACACATGTTGGATGCATATGAGTTTTGGCTTCCTTGCTTTCAGAAAGATTAAACTTCTTCAACAGTTCTTTCACATACTTCGTTTGATGAACATAGGTTCCATCAGAAGTTTGGTTGATTTGAATCCCAAGGAAATACTTGAGTTCTCCCATCATGCTCATTTCAAATTCAGCCTGCATAGACTCAGCAAACTCCTTTCCAAGTGTAGCATTAGATGTTACAAAGATAATATCATCAACATATATTTGACAAATTAAAATATCCTTTTTAAATGTTTTACAAAAGAGAGTAGTGTCCACTTTTCCTCTAGTGAAACCATTTTCCAGAAGGAAAGAACTCAAACGTTCATACCAAGCTCTAGGAGCTTGTTTCAATTCGTATAATGATTTCTTTAATTTAAAAACATGATTTGGAGACATAGAGTCTTCAAAACCAGGAGGTTGATGGACATAAACTTCTTCATCTATATAACCATTTAAGAAGGCACTCTTGACATCCATCTGATAAAGAGTGATGTTATGTTGAGTGGCAAAAGAAATTAATAGACGAATAGATTCTAACCTGGCCACTGGTGCAAAGGTTTCTGTGTAGTCAATCCCTTCTTGCTGACTATAACCTTGAGCAACCAGTCTGGCTTTGTTTCTTACCACTTCTCCCTTCTCGCTTAGCTTGTTTCTGAACACCCACTTAGTGCCAATGATGTTAAATCCTTTTGGTCTAGGAACCAAGTCCCATACATCATTCCTTGTAAACTGATTTAGTTCTTCTTGCATGACAATTATCCAGTCTGGATCTTCTAGAGCTTGATCAACAGAAGTTGGCTCGATCAAAGAAACAAGACCTAATTGACATTCTGCATTGTTCTTAAGGAATGCCCTTGTTCTGATGGGATCATCTTTCTTCCCAAGGATCACATCTTCTGAATGAGCTGAAGCAAGTCTAGGTGATCTTCTGATTGTTGGCTCTTCAGAAATCCTGAGATTCTCTAGAGATGCAGCAACTTGATCTTCTGATCCATTGCTTCTGAGACTGCCACCTTCTGCAGCATTGCTTCTTGGTTCTACTGCTTCTGATATATCAATATCAAAATCTGCAAAATTCTCAAACTGCTTTGGTTTTTCAAGACCAAGCTTATCATCAAACTTGATATTGATTGATTCTTCTACAATCAATGTTTCAGTATTGTATACTCTGTAGCCTTTAGAGCGTTCAGAATATCCAAGAAGGAAACACTTTTGAGCTTTAGAATCAAACTTACCAAGATGATCTTTAGTATTCAGAATAAAACATACACATCCAAAAGGATGGAAATATGAAATGTTGGGCTTTCTGTTCTTCCACAATTCATAAGGAGTCTTATTTAGAATAGGTCTGATAGAGATTCTATTCTGAATATAACATGCAGTGTTTATTGCTTCTGCCCAGAAATGCTTAGCCATATTGGTTTCATTGATCATGGTTCTGGCCATTTCTTGTAGAGTCCTATTCTTTCGCTCTACAACTCCATTTTGTTGTGGAGTTCTAGGACAAGAGAAATCATGGGCAATACAATTTTCTTTGAAGAACTCCTCAAAGAATTTGTTCTCAAATTCACCACCATGATCCCTTCTGACCTTTATGATTTTACACTCTTTTTCAGATTGGACCTGAGTGCAGAATTCAAAGAACACTGAATGAGACTCATCCTTGTGTTTCAAGAACTTTACCCATGTCCAGCGGCTATAATCATCAACGATGACTAATCCATATTTCTTCCCTCTGACAGATGCTGTTTTGACTGGGTCAAACAGATCAATGTGCAAGAGTTCTAACGGCCTTGAGGTAGAAACAACATTCTTAGACTTGAATGTAGGTCTGGAGAACTTGCCCTTCTGACATGCTTCACAAAGAGCATCTGATTTGAATTTCAGATTTGGGAGTCCTCTGACCAGATTTAGTTTGTTAATCTGAGAAATCTTTCTCAAACTAGCATGTCCTAATCTTCTGTGCCAGACCCATTGCTCTTCAGAAACAGACATAAGACAAGTCACCTTCTGCTTCTCAAGATCAGAAAGATCAATCTTATAAATGTTGTTCTTCCTCTTGCCTGTAAATAGGATTGAGCCATCCTTCTGACTTACAGCCTTGCAAGACTTTTGATTGAAGATTATATCATAACCATTGTCACTTAATTGACTTATGGATAATAAGTTATGCGTTAATCCTTCAACAAGAAGTACATTAGTTATGGAAGGAGAGTTACCAAGACTTATGGTTCCAGAGCCAATGATTTTGCCCTTCTGATCTCCTCCAAACTTGACTTCTCCACCTGGTTTAAGCACCAGGTCTTGGAATGTAGACCTTCTTCCCTTCATGTGTCGCGAGCACCCAGAGTCCAGGTACCATGACATTTTGCTTTCTGTCCTCTTTGCCGCCAAGGATATCTGCAACATAAATTATCTTCTCCTTAGGTACCCACAATTTCTTGGGTCCTTTCTTGTTAGTTCTCCTCAAGTTCTGATTGAACTTGGGTTTAGCAAAATATTTAACAGGAGGAACAACATGATATTCTTTAGGTTTGTCAGCATGATATTTCTTAGGATGTGTCACAAGCTTCTTGGTGTGAACAGTGTTAAACTTCTGTGCATGTGAAGTGAGCCTAATATCATGTGCATGGCCATATTTGAACTGATCATACAATGGCTTGTATGTGATCTTCAGATCATCAATAGGTTCAAATTTATGTGAGGTATCACCCTCATAGCTAAAACCAAACCTTCTGTTTCCAGAAACACCATATATCATAGAAGCAAGATGACTTCTGCCAATACTTCTAGATAAGAACTTTCTGAAGCTCGAGTCATATTCTTTCAGAATATGATTCATGCTAGGAATGGATTTTTCTGTTTCAGAAGGAGATCCACTATCTTTGGATAGATTTAAAACTTTTTCCTTCAGTTCAGAATTTTCCAATTCCAGCTTCTTAGTTTCAAATTCAAACTGCTTTTTCAGCTTTTTGTATTTGATACTAAGATGAGCCTTGAGTTCCAGAAGTTTTGTTAAACTGGAAACTAACTCTTCTCTAGATAGTTCAGAAAATACCTCTTCAGAATCTGATTCTGATGTAGATTCTGATCCATCATCTTCTGTAGCCATCAGCGCGAAGTTGGCCTGCTCTCCTTCAGAGTCTGATTCTGATTCTGATTCAGAATCATCCCATGTTGCCATAAGACCTTTCTTCTTATGAAACTTCTTCTTGGGATTCTCCTTCTGAAGTTTTGGACACTCGTTCTTGTAATGTCCAGGCTCATTGCACTCATAGCAGACAGCCTTCTTCTTGTCAGATCTTCTGTCACCAGAAGATTCTCCACGTTCAAATCTCTTTGAACTTCTGAAGCCTCTGAACTTCCTTTGCTTGCTCTTCCAGAGTTGGTTTACCCTTTTGGAGATCATGGACAGTTCATCTTCTTCTTCAGATTCTGATTCTTCAGGATCTTCTTCTCTAGCCTGAAAAGCGTTAGTCCATTTTTTAACATTAGATTTTAATGCAATAGACTTACCTTTCTTCTGAGGCTCGTTTGCGTCCAGCTCTATTTCATGGCTTTTCAAGGCACTGATAAGCTCTTCCAGAGAAACTTCATTCAGATTCTTCGCAATCTTGAATGCAGTCACCATTGGACCACATCTTCTGGGTAAGCTTCTAATGATCTTCTTTACATGATCAGCCTTGGTGTAGCCTTTGTCCAGAACTCTTAATCCAGCAGTCAGAGTTTGAAATCTTGAAAACATCTTCTCAATGTCTTCATTATCCTCCATCTTGAAGGCTTCATATTTCTGGATTAGAGCAAGAGCTTTAGTCTCCTTGACTTGAGCATTTCCCTCATGGGTCATTTTCAATGACTCATATATATCATGGGCAGTTTCCCTGTTAGATATCTTCTCATACTCAGCATGAGAGATAGCATTTAGCAAAACAGTCCTACATTTATGATGATTCTTGAAATCTTTCTTTTGATCATCAGTCATTTTGCTTCTCGTGAGCCTTACACCAGTAGCTTTAACAGGATGTTTGTAACCATCCAGCAGAAGATCCCATAGATCAGCATCCAGACCAAGAAAGTAACTTTCCAGTTTATCTTTCCAATATTCAAAGTTTTCACCATCGAATATTGGTGGTCTAGTATAACCATTGTTACCATTGTATTGCTCAGCAGAGCCAGATGTAGATGCAGTTGGATTTGATTGAGATTCACCAGCCATCTTTTACTTAAGCGTTTTTCTCTTCCTGAATCTTTTCTAAACACGGTTAAGTGCTTGCACCTTAGAACCGGCGCTCTGATACCAATTGAAGGATAGAAAAACACTTAGAAAGGGGGGGTTTGAATAAGTGTAGTTTAAAAACTTGAAAGATAAAAACAATTTACACAGTTATTTTTATCCTGGTTCGTTGTTAACTAAACTACTCCAGTCCACCCCCACGGAGTGATTTACCTCACCTGAGGATTTAATCCACTAATCGCAACAGATTACAATGGTTTTCCACTTAGCCCACGACTAAGTCTTCTAGAGTATCCTGATCACAACCTGATCACTCTAGGAACAAATGCTTAGACACAAGCTAAGACTTTCTTAGAGTATCCTGACCACCACGTGATCACTCTAATTACAACTGCTTAGACACAAGCTAAGACTTCCTAGAGTATCCTGATCAACACTTGATCACTCTAGTTACTTACAAATTAATGTAATCAATTCTAAGAGTATTGCAATGCTTCTGAAAAGCTATAATCACAACAGTGATATTTCTCTTAACGTTTAAGCTTAATCTCACTAATATATTACAACAGTAATGTAGTGAGCTTTGATGAAGATGAAGTTTCTGAGCTTTGAGTTTGAACAGCGTTTCAGCAAGTTTTTCAGAATTGGTTCTTTCAAAATCGTCAACCTTGCTTCTCATCAGAACTTCATAATTATAGGCACTTGAGAAGATGACCGTTGGGCGCATTTAATGCTTTGCGTATTCCGTACAACATTGCATTTAATGTTTCACGCTTTTTTCAACTACCTCGAGCCTTGTTCACGCTGTGTCTACTGACGTTGCCTTTAATAGCTTCCAACGTTCCTTTTGTCAGTCAGCGTAGCCTGCCACCTGTACTTTCTTCTGATCTGATGTTTGTGAATAAAATATTTGAATATCATCAGAGTCAAACAGCTTGGTGCCTAGCATCTTCTTGTCTTCTGACCTTGAAGTGCTTCTGAGCGTGATACCATGAGAGCTTCAGTGCTTCTGCTTCTGATCTCAAGTTCTTCTGATGCTTCCATAGACCCATGTTCTGATTCTACCTTGACCATCTTCTGATGTCTTGCCAGACCATGTTCTGATGTTGCATGTTGAACCTTCTGAGACAAAGCTTCTGAGCGCTGATTTGTGCATACTCTTTATATATTTCCTGAAAGGGAAATTGCAATGTATTAGAGTACCACATCATCTCACACAAAATTCATATCCTTGTTATCATCAAAACTAAGAACATTGATCAGAACAAATCTTGTTCTAACAGCAATTGCTTCAGTCTTCGATCCTCAATCCTTACAGGTAAAGTCTCAATTGTCAAATTGTCTTTCACCTGTACATCATCTACTTGGATCACATGAGACGGATCTGAAATGTATTTCCTCAACTGAGACACATGAAACACATCATGCAAGTTTGCAAGCGTCGGTGGTAAAGCGACACGATATGCCACTTCTCCCACTCTTTCAGAAATCTGGAACGGTCCAATAAAACGCGGAGTTAACTTCTTTGACTTCAATGCCCGACCAATACCTGTCATAAGAGTAACTCTCATAAACACATGGTCTCCCTCTTGAAACTCAAGTGTTTTCCTCCTCTTGTCATGATAACTCTTC
Source organism: Vicia villosa (assembly GCF_029867415.1). NCBI lineage: Eukaryota > Viridiplantae > Streptophyta > Magnoliopsida > Fabales > Fabaceae > Vicia > Vicia villosa. The sequence continues at coordinate 153,831,038 of NC_081181.1, forward strand.
TGACGACTCTGAGAAGCTTTCATCTTCTCCTGAATCATCTTAATCTTCTCCGTAGTCTGTTGTACAATTTTGGACCAATCACAGCACTCTCACCAGATTCGTACCAACACAACGGCGTCCTACACCTCCTACCATACAAAGCCTCAAACGGAGCCATACCGATACTCGAATGATAACTGTTGTTGTAGGTAAACTCAATCAAAGGCAGATAACTATCTCAAGTACCTCCTTTTTCTAACACACAAGCACGCAACAAATCCTCTAGCGACTGAATCGTCCTCTCAGTCTATCCATCCGTCTGCGGATGATAAGCAGAACTCAATCTCAGCTTAGTACCCAAAGCTTTCTGCAAACCTTCCCAGAATTTAGACGTAAACCTCGGATCTCTGTCTGACACGATACTTGAAGGAATACCGTGTAGACTAACTATCTTCTCAATATACAACCGAGCTAGCTTCTCCATCGGATAATCCATTCTCATCGGTATAAAATGTGCAGACTTCGTCAACCTGTCCACCACGACCCAGATAGCTTCACAATTTCTGACAGTTCTCGGCAAACCCGAGACAAAATCCATCGATATGCTATCCCATTTCCACTCAGGAATAAACATCGGTTGCATCAACCCAGATGGTTTCTAATGCTCAATCTTTGACTTCTGGCAAGTCAAACAAGAATACACAAACTCAGCAACTTCCTTCTTCATTCCAGGCCACCAAAACAACTTTTTCAAATCATGGTACATCTTGGTAGCACCAGGATGAATGCTCAATCCACTACGGTGTCCTTCTTCCAAAATACGCTTCCGGAGTTCATCAATATCAGGAACACAAACTCAGTCACCAAACCTCAGTATACCATTCTCGTCGACTCTGAATTCACCACTCTTGCCTTGATTGATCAAAGTCAACTTATCAATCAATCCAACATCAGCTTTCTGACCTTCTCTGATTTCTTCAAGAATACCACTAGTCAGCTTCAGCATACCCAATTTGACACTAGTAGGAGTACCTTCACACACTAAACTCAAGTCTCTGAATTGTTCAATCAAATCCAATTCCTTCACCATTAGCATAGACATATGCAAGGTCTTCCTACTCAATGCATCAGCCACGATGTTTGCCTTACCAGGATGGTAATTCAAACCAAAATCATAATCTTTAAGTAATTCTAACCACCTTCTTTGCCTCATATTCAACTCTTTCTGATCGAAGAGATACTTCAGACTCTTATGATCACTGAATACCTCAAATCTTGAACCATACAAATAGTGTCGCCACAACTTCAAAACAAAAACTACAGCTGCTAACTCTAAATCATGAGTCGGATAATTCCTTTCATGCACTTTGAGTTGTCTCGACGCATAAGCGACTACTTGTTGATTCTGCACCAATACACCGCCTAGACCCATCAGTGACGCATCACAATAAACCACAAATGATTCTGTCGGATTCGGCAAAATCAAGATAGGAGCACTAGTCAACCTCCTCTTCAGCTCTTGGAATCCTTCTTCACACTTGGCATCCCAAATAAAAGCTTGTCCTTTCCTAGTTAGTTTAGTTAACGGTAATGCTAACTTTGAAAATCCTTCAATGAACTTTCTGTAGTAACCCGCAAGACCAAGAAAACTACGAATCTACGACACTGACTTCGGGGCTTCCCACTGAGACACAGCTTCTATCTTTGTAGGGTCAACAGCAATACCATTCTCAGAAATCACATGCCCAAGAAAACTGACTTCCTCTAACCAGAATTCACACTTCGATAGTTTGGAAAAAAGTTGCTTCTCTTTTAACAGTCCCAATACCGTTCTGAGATGCTCCGCATGTTCTTCTTCATTCTTAGAATATATCAGGATGTCATCTATAAATACTACTACGAACTCGTCGAGATACGGATGGAAGATCCTGTTCATATACTCCATAAAAACACCAGGTGCATTAGTAACTCCAAACGGCATCACAGAATACTCATAATGTCCATACCTCGTTCTAAAAGCAGTCTTCTGACTATCGTCATCTTTCACACGTATCTGATGATACCCAGACCTCAGATCAATCTTACTAAACACACGTGCTCCAACCAACTGGTCCATCAAATCATCAATCCTCGGCAATGGATACCGATTTTTGATAGTAACCTTGTTCAATTGTCTGTAATCCACACACAGCCTCATTGAACCCTCTTTCTTCTTTACCAGCAACACAGGCGCACCCCATGGCGAAACACTAGGACGAATAAATTTCTTCTCAAGCAATTCCTCTAACTGCTTCTTGAGTTCAGCCAATTCAGACGGCGACATACGATACGGTGCCACCGACACTGGACTAGTTCCCGGAACCAAATCAATAGAAAACTCCACTTCTCTTTCCGGTGGCAATTCGTTCACTTCTTCTGGAAAAACTTCTGGAAATTCACATACCACAGGTAACTCGCTACCCGCCACTTTTTCTTTCACATCCATCAATGCGAACAACATAAACACTGTTGCACCATCCTTGATAGCCTCATTCACTTGCCTAGCTGTCATTTCCAGACTATCAAAACTAACCTCTTCAGGAAAAATTACCGTCTTCGTAAAACAGTTGATATGAACACGGTTGAATTCCAACCAGTTCATTCCCAGGATTACATCGAGTTGCTTCAACGGAAGGCACACTAAGTCCATCCCGAATTCTCCACCAAAAATGTCAACCGGACAATTCAGGCATGCAGACGAAGTAGTTACTGAACCCGACGCAGGAGTGTCAATAACCATACTTCCATTTATGTCAGATATTTCAAGATTTAACCTCTCAGCACAATCCAAAGAAATAAAAGAATGAGTTGCTCCAGTATCAATAATTGCAACTAAAGGTGTGCCATGAATGAAACACGTACCTTTAATCAACCTGTCATCTGGAGTAGTCTCTGACCCGGTCAAAGCAAAAACCTTTCCTCCTGATTGGTTCTTCTTCGGCTTAGGACAATTCGGACTGATGTGACCCTCTTCACCACAGTTATAACAAGTCACAACCCTCTTCTTGCAATCAACAGCAATATGACCCACTTGGTCGCACTTGTAACACTTCTTCTGATCAAGCATGCACTCATTCCTACGATGTCCCATCTCGCCACAATTGTAACATCTGATACGAGCACTGGAATCTCCCCCACTGGGTTTCTTCCAATCAGCAGCTTTGCCTCTACCATATGGCTTACCTCTATCCATATGTTTCTTTCCTTTCTTGTCAACCAACTCGCGAGAGTGAGATGACTTCATCTTGATGTTATCTTCCTCAAAGATTCTACTACAATCTACAAGGTCAACAAATCTCCGGATTCTCTAGTACCTGATACCTTGCTTGATCTCATCACGAAGACCATTCTCAAATTTGACACATTTCGAGAACTCACTGGCTTCATCCTCATTGTAGTGCACATAGTACCTTGCCAGTTCCACAAACTTGGCCGCATACTCTGGTACCGACATATTGCCTTGAACCAGTGCCAGAAATTCAACTTCCTTTCTGCCCCTAACATCTTCAGGAAAATACCTCCTCAGGAATTCCCTTCTAAATACAGTCCAAGTAATTGCTGTACCATCAGCATCCAGTTCAGCTCTGGTTGACATCCACCAGTCATCAGCCTCCTCAGATAACATATGAGTACCATACCTCACCTTCAGATCCTCAGCACAGTCAATGACTTTGAAAATCCTCTCGATCTCCTTAAGCCATTTCTGAGCACCTTCAGGATCATGCGTGCCTTTGAACAATGGAGGATTGTTCCTCTGAAAACTGTTCAGCTGCCTGTCAGCACCAATCGCAGCTCCATCGGCATTCCCTCCCAGCACACCAGCAATCATGCCCAGAGCCTCAGCGATAGCATCATCATTTCTTCCTCCTCTTCCAGCCATTGTTCTACTTAACACAACAATCCAGTCAGAACAAAAGTATCGACAATAACTCGTATTAATCGCATACATAGGAAAGACTGATACTAAGACGCAAAGACTCTGGTCGCAACGACCGACTATGCTCTGATACCGCTATTGTAACACCCCTCTAATAACTCGCGGCAAGTAAACAATTATTAAATCAGAGTAAGCATGCAAGAGGTGTCACAATTCATAAGTAAAGAAAATCACATTGGTACATGTCATGCATTCACTGAAACGTCTGAAATTATAACTCATTAACCAAAATCATGTTTTGCACAGCGGAATTAATTCATCAAGTCAACATTCATCATTTAATGTATAAGACTTCAAATAACGAAACAAAATAGAGTTATAATCCAAAACTCCAAAACAACGCGTTCCCAGTGTTACAAATACCAAAGCATGACACTGACTCGATAACTAATAACCGACTTATGAGCTAATCCTCACCAAGTCGCGCCGCTATCCTCAATCTGAAAATGACAACAAGTAAGGGTGAGTCTCATCACAGTTAACCAATGTTATTGCATCATAAATAATAACATATCATAGTTATATCATTCACCCAATTGTTTCATATTCAGACAAATCATCATTCACACATCCACAAATAAACAGACAAGTCGTCATATAACATATATCATCATATTAAAACAAGTCATGCACATGTATGAAACTGACACTATGCATGTGGTACCAACATCACCAGTGGAAATCATCCACCGACCGATCTATCATCATCCAGATACGACCCTGCCAGCACAGATTCCACACAATGGGAATCTTGCCCTTCACTGTATCCTCTCATCATTAAGATACAGCCCTCATCAAATGACTATGAATGCATGCAAACATATATATAACATACTTTCATCATTACCATTCTATGAGTAGCATCATCTATACTCATTTCATCATCATCATCATTACTAAGCATGTTCATATATACATTAACATCATTCAATACAATCAATCATCAGTAAACCACAGAATCACATCACAGGGTTTACACAGTCTCAAACAGCATACAAAATAGGCCTACAGATCGAAAGTTACACATCATTGAACTTTCCAGAAAAATCACAAAACAGAAATTTCACATACAGAAACCATACGCGTATCATCAAGTCCATACGCGTCCATACGCGTATCACCATTCCTCATACGCGTATCATACGCATTTCCTCAGAGTAAAAAATGGCCTAAAAACAACCTCATACGCGTATCAGCCTTGCCATACGCGTATCATCAGATCAACTTCCTCTTTTAAAAATTCCATACGCGTATGAGCATCCTCATACGCTCTCATACGCAATTCACCAGCACAAGGTACTTTGGGACAGGGCAGCTGCGTATCATACGCGTATAGCCCTTGGGGAATGTCCCTCATACGCGTATGACTTCATCCCATACGCGTATGGCACTGTTTCATACGCGAAACACCAGAAAAATTTGTCCAGAACCTGCAACTTCGTAACAGTCCAAAACCCATTTGTTTTTTACTCATACCAGTCCACGATTTTGAGTCTAAAAACCAGAATTTCACATCTAAATAGCATACGAATTCATCCACAACCACAGTATATGATTCCATAATCAATTTCATTCATCATATCCTAAATCTATCAGTTATTAGGGATTAACAGTCCAAATTTCAATGATGAACACAAATAACAATTCAGAATATAGAATCAATGGATCCAACCATACTCCTAATCCATACTATCACCTATAATACGATAAAAGAGATTAAATGGAGAGTCTCCCCTCACCTCGGATAAAAGTCTTGGTTCTTGGTCTCTCCCTCTACAGTCTCCGTCACGTTCCTCGTTCTAACTTCTGTTCTTTCACGTTCTTTCTTCCCCAATTCCCAATTATTTTATGAAAAATAATAATATTGAGATTAGTGAAAGTTTTACTAAACCACACCCCCATCTTTACTATTTCTTCATATGGCCCAAATGCCATAAACCATTATTTATTCATTATTTTCACAAAATCCCTATAATTCTAATTATTAATTCAATATTCCAATTAAATTAATATTAAAATTATACGGGTGTTACAGATTCCACAGACTCACCGGGTTCCATATGGAGAAGTTCATACTCATCTGTTAACATATTGATTTTAGAATGCTTAATGCCTTCAATTCCCTCTTAAAGGACTTAAAGAGCGTTCCACATAGTTTGTGTACTCTTATCGACTTCATCTTTGGGAATAAAAGGCCCGCCAGTAATTTTTATCCATAGATACTTATCAATTGACATTCAGTGTATGTACATGTTTTCGTTCCAATAAACATAATTGTCACATTTAAAAAGTGACGCTCTATTATATGCTCTATTAGACTTGACAAAAAGACCAACTCTGAGGTCAATTGTTGGGTGAGAATATGGAATATTCAATGGTCTAGAGGGGGGGGGGGGGGGGGGGGGGGGGGGGGGGGGGTAGACCTTCAAGTTAAAACATTCGTTGAAAATAGTTTGAATTTTTTTATCAAAGTTATAAAATGAAAATGATTTTGCACGGGGAAAACAACTTTTAGTGAATAGAGCAATTATGCTTATAAATTGGAATTAGTACGTAATGACTTATGTAGTTTGCAGTACAAGCAAGATTGATAACAAATTCAACCAAATATACCAACTAATGAATTGTATTGAATAATTTCCAAACTACACGAGATGTGTGATTTTACAATACCAACGGTGTTTGAATTTTACAACTACAATTTTTAGTTTAAACTATAACAAGACAAAATCAACGTTCAAATTCTAACAAAACCTACATTTTTACAATTAAACCGCTACCAAAAGAAATACTAATGTCATACAATGCTAGAAAGCAATAAAGAACAACCTAATCATGTAATGTCTACAAAATTAAAAGGGAGAGAGAGAGAGAGAGAGAGAGAGAGAGAGAGAGAGAGAGAGAGAGAGAGAGAGAGAGAGAGAGAGAGAGAGAGAGAGAGAGAGAGAGAAATAGAGACATAGAGAGAGATAGAGAGAGAAATGTACACTGGAGTTTATACTAGTTCAGCGTGTTCATCCCTGCTTTGCGCCTACTCTAGTCTCCAATGGTTTCACATTGAAATTTTTTTGTCTTTCAATAATATTGTGACAAAATTACACGAGTTTAGTACAATTATAATACCCAAATGAACTCTAAAATTATGAAGATCTTTAATTTGGATCCTTGACCTATACACAATCTACAGACTGAATTGTTTGCGAAATGTTCTCGCTAAATCGCTCTTAAATATCCTAGCCCCATCAACCTTCTCCTAAGTCTTCGTTCTGCTACAATCTTTACTCAATCCTACTTGTATCCTGAGTGTTGGTCTTTCCAAAGATTGAGAAGTACTCCCATCTTGTATGTAGCCACAACACCACACACCTTACAGATCTCTGAAATCTTAACCAAATATTCAAAGAAATGTTAAATTCAAAAATAAATCTCCTCAACAATTGAAAATCTTTAAAAATGAGATTCAAATTCATACAACAATGGAGAGAGAGTGAGGTAAAAGATGAAATAAATTGTTTGTAAGTGTTCAAGAAAGATTCAAAACTCTTTTAAAAATATGAGAGAACAAAAGTGTGACGCCAAACATAACAGTGTCTTTGCGAATATATTTTATCATTTGGCAACAATGTATCATTGAGCGTGTCACGTTTGTTGTCAAATTTAAAAGCTAGTTAAGTGAATGACTAATAACTATCAATTATGATTTACATAGCATACTATGGTTTCTTAACTTTAAAAAAAAAATTGAAGTACAAAGTTGAATTTTGTGAGCTACTAAACTAAGAATTAAATGCAAAAATAAAGTAGAACGAAAAAGAACAAATTTACAAAAATAGACTTGTTTAATTGATTATGTGTGTCAAATGAAATCTGCAAGTGTAATATTTATAGACAAGACTAGTCCAAATGACCAATATATTATGGCATACATAATAGACTCGCTCCACTATTCTCGTGGATAATGCATATTTCTTCTCCTTGCTGGTTGTATATTTCACAGTTTTTGGTTTTCCTTATCCACACATGCAACCTTGCCTCTGAACGTATATGTGTGAAGATAGTCTCTTCGGTTAGTGCCACTATGTTTCACATGTTTTTTTAATACTTTTCGTCTATCTCAAATTCAGTTGTATTAAATTCAACTATCCTTCATTTAGTTGACCCTAAATTCAGTTGTTTGTCATTCTCATTCTTAGCTAACGACTATTTTATGTGTAAACAATATACGTAATTAATTAACTCACTGATGTGGACAAAAGTTACTTCCACATTAGATGAATGAACTAACCAAATGACTTATCAAAGTGACAAATAAAATAGAAAAATAATAATAAAAAAATGGATTTGTGGAAATGAGATGAAAAGGAAGGTGTCACAAGAGATTGATAAGTTAAGAGGAATCACCACGATGGTAAGAAAGTCGTCGATAAAATTTAAACAAATTCTAATTTAAAAACTCTAGGAGGAGAAAAAACACTAAAAATCTCAATTCATTTCAAACATATATTCAATAGAGAAGTTATAAAATATCCCCTCTATCTCATAATATAAGAAACATTTGCTTTTTTTAAATTTATTGAATAATTAATATATTTGGTTTATATACAGACCAGATTCATTAATTATTTTGTGAATTTAAAAAATAAAATAAATTTATCTTATAATATAGAACGGAGGGGAGTATTAACTTATAGTGAGAGTTATACTAAATTTAAATGAACCATAACCACCATTTTCTAAGTCTATATTAAATTACATTATATTTTTAAAAAAATAAGTGCAAGAAAACAAATATCAATTATATCTAAATTAAGACTATTATAATCTCAAATTAAAACTAAACAAATTTAAATAAAACTATTGATTCTACTCATGCGATTGTACTCATTAGTTAATCTTAATTTTTTTAATGGCAACTAACTCTTATAAGTTAAAATACTCTAAATACAAATAGATGTATCAAATAGGGTGGTTTATTGATTCGGGTAAATCCGAACTAAATCAGAATTCGAACCAAATCATAGTGTTTGAGTTTGACATTTTTTCAGTTCGGGAAAGAATCGAACCAAACTAATGAAATTCAATGACAATTGATTCGGGAATTAAATTTCAATTTTCTACCCGCAAGTCAAACCCAAACCAACCATAATTAATTATCATGAAAATTACTAACAATCATTTAATTTCGATAAGAAAAAAAGTAAAACGTCGTGTGTGAACAAGTTATGCTATTTTAATTTGTTATTAGAAAATTGTTAGTCTAATGTGATAACTGAACATAGAGCTATGAAACACATTCATTATCATACTAACTCAAGTGACTAGTTATAGATTCAAAAGTCTTTACGTTACATATTTGTGTTGTTAGATATTTTTGAATTTATTAAGGAAAAATTGCTAATATAATATTTACAATTGAACACTATTAATATTATATTTTTTTCTATATTACATATTTGTGTTGTTAGATATTTTTGAATTTATTAAGGAAAAATTGCTAATATAATATTTAGCATTGAACACTATTAATATTATATTTTTTCTATATTATTATGAAAAATTAATTTATGTAAATAAATTTTTTTTTTAAATATTTTTGCATTTCTTTATCTACTCGATCAATCCAATCCAAACGAATCCCTTGTTTTTCGGTTCGATTCGATTTGAGCTTTATTGTAAAAATTTACAAATCCAATTCAAATCAGCCTATTTAGTTTTAATCAATTTGAGTATTAGATTCTCTCATAACTGAATCAAACCGGTCCACAAACACTCCTAGTATCAAATGCTTCATTTCATAAGAAAAACATTTCCATAAAGTTTTGTCTTGATGAAAATTAAAGAAAGATAAGAATATAGGATATATGTTCTTACTAGTAGTACTAACTATATGACTTTGAACATAAAATATTCATACAGGGCAAAATTGTAATTTCCCATCACAAAATCGTATGTGTATATATAAGTCATAAATTCATACCAAAACCTCACCACCTTATAAATAACAAATTGTGTAGTAAATGTTAATAAGCTTTTTATCCTTCCCTTCATAATATATAGTTCAAGGTTTGGATTATTCTACTTATTAATCTTTCTATTTTGGTCATGCATGCAATCAAACTAACATAGTAATATTTTTCTTGTAAGTGCATGCAGTGATGATGAGAACACCAAGCAATGATGAAAGTGGTTTGAAGAAAGGTCCATGGAGTCCAGAAGAAGATAAAATATTAGTGGATCATATTCAGAAACATGGCCATGGAAGTTGGAGAGCTCTTCCAAAACTTGCAGGATTGAATAGATGTGGAAAGAGTTGTAGACTAAGATGGAATAATTATCTAAGGCCTGATATTAGAAGAGGAAAATTCTCTGATGAAGAAGAAAATCTCATTATCAATTTACATTCAGTTCTTGGAAATAAGTAAGCTTCATTATTACTCTTGTGATTTGATTTTGATATTAAGTAATTCATAATTATTTTAAAAAGCAGAAGATGCTTTTGTGATTTTTTACCTTGATAAAAATATTTTTTTCTTCAAAAATAAATAAATCAGTTTTTTTTTTCTTAAAAAAATTCTCAAATTTGAAGCAATTCTAAGATTTTTTTATATATATCTCTTTTTTAAAATCAATAAAAACAGATGAAAACTTTTAAAAGTGATTATTTTATTTTTAAAAAATATTTTTTCACAAAATTTGTAACAAATAGGCTCTCATTATGTTATTTCTAATGTCAATTAAAATGAAAAAAGAGAGAGAATATGCTTTAAATGAAAAAAAATGTTTTTAAGTAGTTTACTTTAAAAGTAATTTTTGTTTTTTTAAAAAATATTTTTATTATGGTAAATAAATATAAATTAAATTTATGTTTAAATTTTAAAAAAAAGCCTTTAAGTTATTAAATATCAAAATTAATTTTTCAATAATATGTTTAGTGATCCTAAAATTATTTATGTTCTTCTAATATGTAAATTAATTTCGATGTATTATTTATTTCTGGTTCTATGATTAAGGTGGGCAGCTATAGCAACACATCTTCCAGGAAGGACTGATAATGAAATAAAGAATTTTTGGAACACACATTTAAAGAAAAAGCTAATGCAAATGGGTTTAGATCCAGTGACACACAGGCCAAGAACAGATCACCTAGACCTTCTTAACAATCTTCAACAAATAATATTGAATGCTGCAAATATTGTCACTAATTGTGACATAAATAATGTTCTAAGGTTACAACAATATTCACAGCTTCCACAATGTTTGATAAATGATGTTTTGGGATTTAATCATAACATGCAAAATTTCTATGATGGTTCCAATATTGGTTTTTCTTCTCAAATAATTCACCCCAATAATTTGCAAAATTTGCAAGCTCCTCTTCAGCAATTTCTACCTCAAGAATGTGAGTATTTTCAGAAATGTGATGGTAATACAAATGTTTCTTCTACAATATCATCATCAAATTCTCTTCCAAAGCTTGTTTCGGTCTCGCAACATTCGCTAACAGGTAAGATGGATGAAGAAAATATGATAAATGAGAAAGATCATAGTTATAACATTTCTTCATCTAGCTTTGAAACATGGGGAGATTTTATGAATGAAGATGCAAATGATGATGCTTATTGGAAAGATTTTATAGAGTAAGTATATAAGTATTAAAGTTCTTCATATATTATATTAAAAGAAGTTTTATACAAATATCTTATTTTATTAATTTCATAGTTAAAATATTTTAATAAATATGTACAAGGTAAGAAATGATTAGATATTCGTGTAAAATAATTTTACTTAATTATTTAAATTTTTATATTTATCGTCGATCATATTTCATTATATATTATTTTCTTAAGATGTGTTTATAATAATTAAATTATCTTATTAACATTCTAATTTTTTTTGTCTTTTTTATTTATTTGTAGACAACATTCAAGCCAGCCATAGTCTCATGAAAGATCACATCATTTTGAAGGGTCAATAATTACATAAATAAGTAT